>NC_133548.1:74205000-74523911 GCF_048773025.1 Camelus bactrianus | reverse complement strand
CGGGTTGAAGTTCCTGCAGTTTTCAGTGTAAAACAGAATTGGAGCTCGTACCTCCCCTATATATGTATGGAGTGGAGTTTGCAACTGAACAGAAACTTTGTGTTCCGAACAAGATATTTGAAGGACGGCTTTCACACACACTTACTCTCAGAACTGAGCATGTGGAGAGACGTTCGTTCATCTAGCACAAAAGGAACTTGTTGCAGGAGAAACTTTTACTCTGGTATCTCTGTCTGTTTCCTAGGGCCGGGTTGAAGTTCCTGCAGTTTTCACTGTAAAACAGAATTGGAGCTCGTACCTCCCCATATATATGTATGGAGTGGAGTTAGCAACTGAAAAGAAACTTTGTGTTCCCAACATGCTAGGTGAAGGACGGCTTTCACACACACTTATCTCTCAGAACTGAGCATGTGGAGAGACGTTCGTTCATCTAACACAAAAGGAACGGGTTGCAGGAGAAAATTTTACCCTGGATTCTCAGTCTGTTTCCTAGTGCTGGTTTGAAGTTACTGCAGTTTTCACTGTAAAATCGGGTTGGAGCTCGTACCTCCCCATATATAATTATGGAGTGGAGTTTGCAACTGAAAAGAAACTTTGTGATCCCAACAAGCTATGTGAAAGACGGCTATCAAGCACACTTACCTATCAGAACTGAGCATGTGCAGAGACGTTCGTTCATCTAGCACAAAGGGAACGGGTTGCAGGACAATCTTTTACTCTGGTATCTCTGTCTGTTTCCTAGTGCCTGTTTGAAGTTTCTGCAGTTTTCACTGTAAAACAGAATTGGAGCTCGGAACTCCTAATTTATATGTATGGATTGGATTTCACAACTGAAAAGAAACATTGTGTTCCCAACAAGCTAGGTGAAGGACGGCTTTCACACACACTTATCTCTCAGAACTGAGCATGTGGAGAGACTTTCATTCATCTAGCACAAAAGGAACGGGTTGCAGGAGAAACTTTTACCCTGGATTCTCAGTCTGTTTCCTAGTGCTGGTTTGAAGTTCCTACAGTTTCACTGTAAAACGGGGTTGGATCTCGTACCTCCCCATATATATGTATGGAGTGGAGTTTGCATCTGAAAAGAAACTTTGTATTCCCAACAAGCTAGGTGAAGGACGGCTTTCACACCCAATTATCTTTCAGAACTGAGCATGTGGAGAGACGTTCGTTCATCTAGCACAAAGAGAACGGTTTGCAGGAGTAAATTTTACTCTGGTTTCTCAGTCTGTTTCCTTTTGCCGGTTTGAAATTCCTGCAGTTTTCACTGTAAAACCGAGTTGGAGTCGTACCTCCCCTTATATATGTATGGAGTGGTGTTAGCAACTGAAAAGAAAATTTGTGTTCCCAACAAGCTATTTGAAGGACGGCTTTCACACACACTTATCTCTCAGAAGTGAGCATGTGGAGAGAAGTTCGTTCATCTAGCACAAAAAGAACGGGTTGCAGGAGAAACTTTTACCCTGAATTCTCAGTCTGTTTCCTAGTGGTGTTTTGAAGTTACTGCAGTTTTCACTGTAATACCGAGTTGGAGCTCGTACCTCCCCATATATATGTATGGTACTGGATTTTGCAACTGAAAAGAAACTTTGTGTTCCCAACAAACTAGGTGAAGGACGGCTTTCACACACACTTATCTCTCAGAAGTGAGCATGTGGAGAGACGTTCGTTCATCTAGCACAAAGGGAACGGGTTGCAATGGAAACTTTTACTCTGGTATCTCTGTCTGTTTCCTAGTGCCGGTTTGAGGTTCCTGCAGTTTTCAGTGTAAAACAGAATTGGATCTCGTACCTCCCCTATATATGTATGGAGTGGAGTTTGCAACTGAACAGAAACTTTGTGTTCCGAACAAGCTATGTGAAGTAAGGCTTTCACACACACTTGCTCTCAGAACTGAGCATGTGGAGAGACGTTCGTTCATCTAGCACAAAAGAAACTGGTTGCAGGAGAAACTTTTACTCTGGTATCTCTGTCTGTTTCCTAGTGCCGGGTTGAAGTTCCTGCAGTTTTCAGTGTAAAACAGAATTGGAGCTCGTTCCTCCCCATATATATGTATGGAGTGGAGTTTGCAACTGAAAAGAAACTTTGTGTTCCCAACATGCTAGGTGAAGGACGGCTTTCACACACACTTATCTCTCAGAACTGAGCATGTGGAGAGACGTTCGTTCATCTAGCACAAAAGGAACGGGTTGCAGGAGAAACTTTTACCCTGGATTCTCAGTCTGTTTCCTAGTGCTGGTTTGAAGTTACTGCAGTTTTCACTGTAAAACCGGGTTGGAGCTCGTACCTCCCCATATATAATTATGGAGTGGAGTTTGCAACTGAAAAGAAACTTTGTGATCCCAACAAACTATGTGAAGGACGGCTATCAAACACACTTATCTATCAGAACTGAGCATGTGCAGAGACGTTCGTTCATCTAGCACAAAGGGAACGGGTTGCAGGACAATCTTTTACTCTGGTATCACTGTCTGTTTCCTAGTGCCTGATTGAAGTTCCTGCAGTTTTCACTGTAAAACAGAATTGGAGCTCGGAACTCCTAATTTATATGTATGGAGTGGATTTCGCAACTGAAAAGAAACTTTGTGTTCCCAACAAGCTAGGTGAAGGACGGCTTTCACACACACTTATCTCTCAGAACTGAGCATGTGGAGAGACTTTCGTTCATCTAGCACAAAAGGAACGGGTTGCAGGAGAAACTTTTACCCTGAATTCTCAGTCTGTTTCCTAGTGGTGTTTTGAAGTTACTGCAGTTTTCACTGTAATACCGAGTTGGAGCTCGTACCTCCCCATATATATGTATGGTACTGGATTTTGCAACTGAAAAGAAACTTTGTGTTCCCAACAAACTAGGTGAAGGACGGCTTTCACACACACTTATCTCTCAGAAGTGAGCATGTGGAGAGACGTTCGTTCATCTAGCACAAAGGGAACGGTTTGCAATGGAAACTTTTACTCTGGTATCTCTGTCTGTTTCCTAGTGCCGGGTTGAAGTTCCTGCAGTTTTCAGTGTAAAACAGAATTGGAGCTCGTACCTCCCCTATATATGTATGGAGAGGAGTTTGCAACTGAACAGAAACTTTGTGTTCCGAACAAGCTATGTGAAGTAAGGCTTTCACACACACTTTCTCTCAGAACTGAGCATGTGGAGAGACGTTCGTTCATCTAGCACAAAAGAAACTGGTTGCAGGAGAAACTTTTACTCTGGTATCTCTGTCTGTTTCCTAGTGCCGGGTTGAAGTTCCTGCAGTTTTCACTGTAAAACAGAATTGGAGCTCGTTCCTCCCCATATATATGTATGGAGTGGAGTTTGCAACTGAAAAGAAACTTTGTGTTCCCAACATGCTAGGTGAAGGACGGCTTTCACACACACTTATCTCTCAGAACTGAGCATGTGGAGAGACGTTCGTTCATCTAGCACAAAAGGAACGGGTTGCAGGAGAAAATTTACCCTGGATTCTCAGTCTGTTTCCTAGTGCTGGTTTGAAGTTACTGCAGTTTTCACTGTAAAACCGGGTTGGAGCTCGTACCTCCCCATATATAATTATGGAGTGGAGTTTGCAACTGAAAAGAAACTTTGTGATCCCAACAAACTATGTGAAGGACGGCTATCAAACACACTTATCTATCAGAACTGAGCATGTGCAGAGACGTTCGTTCATCTAGCACAAAGGGAACGGGTTGCAGGACAATCTTTTAATCTGGTATCTCTGTCTGTTTCCTAGTGCCTGATTGAAGTTCCTGCAGTTTTCACTGTAAAACAGAATTGGAGCTCGGAACTCCTAATTTATATGTATGGAGTGGATTTCGCAACTGAAAAGAAACTTTGTGTTCCCAACAAGCTAGGTGAAGGACGGCTTTCACAAACACTTATCTCTCAGAACTGAGCATGTGGAGAGACTTTCGTTCATCTAGCACAAAAGGAACGGGTTGCAGGAGAAACTTTTTCCCTGGATTCTCAGTCTGTTTCCTAGTGCTGGTTTGAATTTCCTACAATTTCACTGTAAAACGGGGTTGGAGCTCGTACCTCCCCATATATATTTATGGAGTGGAGTTTGCATCTGAAAAGAAACTTTGTGTTCCCAACAAGCTAGGTGAAGGACGGCTTTCACACACAATTATCTTTCAGAACTGAGCATGTGGAGAGAAGTTCGTTCATCTAGCACAAAGAGAACGGTTTGCAGGAGAAAATTTTACTCTGGTTTCTCAGTCTGTTTCCTTTTGCCGGTTTGAAATTCCTGCAGTTTTCACTGTAAAACCGAGTTGGAGCTCTACCTCCCCATATATATGTATGGAGTGCAGTTTGCAACTGAAAAGAAACTTTGTGATCCCAACAAGCTAGGTGAAGGACGGCTTTGACACACACTTATCTATCAGAACCGAGCATGTGGAGAGACGTTCGTTCATCTAGCACAAAGGGAACGGCTTGCAGGGAAACTTTTACACTGGTATCTCGGTCTGTTTCCTAGTGCCGGTTTGTAGACCTACAGTTTTCACTGTATAACTGAATTGCAGCTCGTACCTCCCCGTATATATGTTTGGAGTGGAGTTTGCAACTGAAAAGAAACTTTGTGTTCCCAACAAGCTAGGTGAAGGACGGCTTTCACACACACTTATCTCTCAGAAGTGAGCATGTGGAGAGAAGTTCGTTCATCTAGCACAAAAGGAACGGGTTGCAGGAGAAACCTTTACTCTGGATTCTCAGTCTGTTTCCTAGTGGTGTTTTGAAGTTACTGCAGTTTTCACTGTAATACCCAGTTGGAGCCCGTACCTCCCCATATATATGTATGGTACTGGATTTTGCAACTGAAAAGAAACATTGTGTTCCCAACAAGCTAGGTGAAGGACGGCTTTCACACACACTTATCTCTCAGAAGTGAGCATGTGGAGAGACGTTCGTTCATCTAGCACAAAGGGAACGGTTTGCATGAGAAACTTTTTCTCTGGTATCTCTGTCTGTTTCCTAGTGCCGGGTTGCAGTTCCTGCAGTTTTCAGTGTAAAACAGAATTGGAGCTCGTACCTCCCCTATATATGTATGGAGTGGAGTTTGCAACTGAACAGAAACTTTGTGTTCCGAACAAGCTATATGTAGTAAGGCTTTCACACACACTTGCTCTCAGAACTGAGCATGTGGAGAGACGTTCGTTCATCTAGCACAAAAGAAACTGGTTGCAGGAGAAACTTTTACTCTGGTATCTCTGTCTGTTTCCTAGTGCCGGGTTGAAGTTCCTGCAGTTTTCACTGTAAAACAGAATTGGAGCTCGTTCCTCCCCATATATATGTATGGAGTGGAGTTTGAAACTGAAAAGAAACTTTGTGTTCCCAACATGCTAGGTGAAGGACGGCTTTCACACACACTTATCTCTCAGAACTGAGCATGTGGAGAGACGTTCGTTCATCTAGCACAAAAGGAACGGGTTGCAGGAGAAACTTTTACCCTGGATTCTCAGTCTGTTTCCTAGTGCTGGTTTGAAGTTACTGCAGTTTTCACTGTAAAACCGGGTTGGAGCTCGTACCTCCCCATATATAATTATGGAGTGGAGTTTGCAACTGAAAAGAAACTTTGTGATCCCAACAAACTATGTGAAGGACGGCTATTAAACACACTTATCTATCAGAACTCAGCATGTGCAGAGACGTTCGTTCATCTAGCACAAAGGGAACGGGTTGCAGGACAATCTTTTACTCTGGTATCTCTGTCTGTTTCCTAGTGCCTGATTGAAGTTCCAGCAGTTTTCACTGTAAAACAGAATTGGAACTCGGAACTCCTAATTTATATGTATGGAGTGGATTTCACAACTGAAAAGAAACTTTGTGTTCCCAACAAGCTAGGTGAAGGACGGCATTCACACACACTTATCTCTCAGAACTGAGCATGTGGAGAGACTTTCGTTCATCTAGCACAAAAGGAACGGGTTGCAGGAGAAACTTTTTCCCTGGATTCTCAGTCTGTTTCCTAGTGCTGGTTTGAATTTCCTACAATTTCACTGTAAAACGGGGTTGGAGCTCGTACCTCCCCATATATATTTATGGAGTGGAGTTTGCATCTGAAAAGAAACTTTGTGTTCCCAACAAGCTAGGTGAAGGACGGCTTTCACACACAATTATCTTTCAGAACTGAGCATGTGGAGAGAAGTTCGTTCATCTAGCACAAAGAGAACGGTTTGCAGGAGAAAATTTTACTCTGGTTTCTCAGTCTGTTTCCTTTTGCCGGTTTGAAAATCCTGCAGTTTTCACTGTAAAACCGAGTTGGAGCTCTACCTCCCCATATATATGTATGGAGTGCAGTTTGCAACTGAAAAGAAACTTTGTGATCCCAACAAGCTAGGTGAAGGACGGCTTTGACACACACTTATCTATCAGAACCGAGCATGTGGAGAGACGTTCGTTCATCTAGCACAAAGGGAACGGCTTGCAGGGAAACTTTTACTCTGGTATCTCGGTCTGTTTCCTAGTGCCGGTTTGTAGTCCTACAGTTTTCACTGTATAACTGAATTGTAGCTCGTACCTCCCCGTATATATGTTTGGAGTGGAGTTTGCAACTGAAAAGAAACTTTGTGTTCCCAACAAGCTAGGTGAAGGACGGCTTTCACACACACTTATCTCTCAGAAGTGAGCATGTGGAGAGAAGTTCGTTCATCTAGCACAAAAGGAACGGGTTGCAGGAGAAACCTTTACTCTGGATTCTCAGTCTGTTTCCTAGTGGTGTTTTGAAGTTACTGCAGTTTTCACTGTAATACCCAGTTGGAGCCCGTACCTCCCCATATATATGTATGGTACTGGATTTTGCAACTGAAAAGAAACATTGTGTTCCCAACAAGCTAGGTGAAGGACGGCTTTCACACACACTTATCTCTCAGAAGTGAGCATGTGGAGAGACGTTCGTTCATCTAGCACAAAGGGAACGGTTTGCATGAGAAACTTTTTCTCTGGTATCTCTGTCTGTTTCCTAGTGCCGGGTTGAAGTTCCTGCAGTTTTCAGTGTAAAACAGAATTGGAGCTCGTACCTCCCCTATATATGTATGGAGTGGAGTTTGCAACTGAACAGAAACTTTGTGTTCCGAACAAGCTATATGTAGTAAGGCTTTCACACACACTTGCTCTCAGAACTGAGCATGTGGAGAGACGTTCGTTCATCTAGCACAAAAGAAACTGGTTGCAGGAGAAACTTTTACTCTGGTATCTCTGTCTGTTTCCTAGTGCCGGGTTGAAGTTCCTGCAGTTTTCACTGTAAAACAGAATTGGAGCTCGTTCCTCCCCATATATATGTATGGAGTGGAGTTTGCAACTGAAAAGAAACTTTGTGTTCCCAACATGCTAGGTGAAGGACGGCTTTCACACACACTTATCTCTCAGAACTGAGCATGTGGAGAGACGTTCGTTCATCTAGCACAAAAGGAACGGGTTGCAGGAGAAACTTTTACCCTGGATTCTCAGTCTGTTTCCTAGTGCTGGTTTGAAGTTACTGCAGTTTTCACTGTAAAACCGGGTTGGAGCTCGTACCTCCCCATATATAATTATGGAGTGGAGTTTGCAACTGAAAAGAAACTTTGTGATCCCAACAAACAATGTGAAGGACGGCTATCAAACACACTTATCTATCAGAACTGAGCATGTGCAGAGACGTTCGTTCATCTAGCACAAAGGGAACGGGTTGCAGGACAATCTTTTACTCTGGTATCTCTGTCTGTTTCCTAGTGCCTGATTGAAGTTCCTGCAGTTTTCACTGTAAAACAGAATTGGAACTCGGAACTCCTAATTTATATGTATGGAGTGGATTTCACAACTGAAAAGAAACTTTGTGTTCCCAACAAGCTAGGTGAAGGACGGCTTTCACACACACTTATCTCTCAGAACTGAGCATGTGGAGAGACTTTCGTTCATCTAGCACAAAAGGAACGGGTTGCAGGAGAAACTTTTTCCCTGGATTCTCAGTCTGTTTCCTAGTGCTGGTTTGAATTTCCTTCAATTTCACTGTAAAACGGGGTTGGAGCTCGTACCTCCCCATATATATGTATGGAGTGGAGTTTGCATCTGAAAAGAAACTTTGTGTTCCCAACAAGCTAGGTGAAGGACGGCTTTCACACACAATTATCTTTCAGAACTGAGCATGTGGAGAGAAGTTCGTTCATGTAGCACAAAGAGAACGGTTTGCAGGAGAAAATTTTACTCTGGTTTCTCAGTCTGTTTCCTTTTGCCGGTTTAAAATTCCTGCAGTTTTCACTGTAAAACCGAGTTGGAGTCGTACCTCCCCATATATATGTATGGAGTGGAGTTTGCAACTGAAAAGAAACTTTGTGTTCCCAACAAGCTAGGTGAAGGACGGCTTTCACACACACTTATCTCTCAGAACTGAGCATGTGGAGAGAAGTTCGTTCATCTAGCACAAAGGGAATGGTTTGCAGGATAAAATTTTACTCTGGTTTCTCAGTCTGTTCCTTTTGCCGGTTTGAAATTCCTGCAGATTTCCCTGTAAAACCGAGTTGGAGTCGTACCTCCCCTTATATATGTATGGAGTGGATTTAGCAACTGAAAAGAAACTTTGTGTTCCCAACAAGCTAGGTGAAGGACGGCTTTCACACACACTTATCTCTGACAACTGAGCATGTGGAGAGATGTTCGCTCATCTAGCACAAAAGGAACGGTTTGCAGGAGAAACTTTTACCCTGTATTCTCAGTTTGTTTCCTAGTGCTGGTTTGAAGTTATTGCAGGTTTAACTGTAAAACCGGGTTGGAGCTAGTACCTCCCCATATATATTTATGGAGTGGAGATTGCAACTGAAAAGAAACATTGTGATCCCAACAAGCTAGGTGAAGGACGGCTTTCACACACAATTATCTCTCAGAACTGAGCATGTGGAGAGACGTTCGTTCATCTAGCACAAAGGGAATGGGTTGCATCATAAACTATTAGTCTGGTATCTCTGTCTTTTTCCTAGTGCCGGCCTGAAGTTCCTGCAGTTTTCACTGTAAAATAGAATTGGAGATCGTACATCCGCATATATATGTATGGAGTGGAGTTTGCAACTGAAAAGATTCTTTGTGTTCCCAAAATAAATGAAGGACGGCTTTCACACACAATTTTCTCTCAGAACTGAGCACGTGGAGAGACTTTCGTTCATCTAGCACAAAGGGAACTTGTTGCAGGAGAAACATTTACTGTGGTTTCTCAGTCTGTTTCCTTGTGCCGGTTTGAAGTTCCTACAAATTTCACAGTAAAACCGCGTTGGAGCTAGTACTTCCCCATATATATATATGGTGTGGAGTTTGCAACTGAAAAGAAACTTTGTGTTCCCAACAAACTAGGTGAAGGACGGCTTTCACACACACTTATCTCTTAGAACTGAGCATGTGGAGAGACGTTCGTTCATCTAGCACAAAAGAACGGGTTGCAGGAGAAACTTTTACCCTGGATTCTCAGTCTGTTTCCTAGTGCTGGTTTGAAGTTACTGCAGTTTTCACTGTAAAACCGGGTTGGAGCTCGTACCTCCCCATATATAATTATGGAGTGGAGTTTGCAACTGAAAAGAAACTTTGTGATCCCAACAAGCTATGTGAAAGACGGCTATCAAGCACACTTACCTATCAGAACTGAGCATGTGCAGAGACGTTCGTTCATCTAGCACAAAGGGAACGGGTTGCAGGACAATCTTTTACTCTGGTATCTCTGTCTGTTTCCTAGTGCCTGTTTGAAGTTTCTGCAGTTTTCACTGTAAAACAGAATTGGAGCTCGGAACTCCTAATTTATATGTATGGATTGGATTTCACAACTGAAAAGAAACATTGTGTTCCCAACAAGCTAGGTGAAGGACGGCTTTCACACACACTTATCTCTCAGAACTGAGCATGTGGAGAGACTTTCATTCATCTAGCACAAAAGGAACGGGTTGCAGGAGAAACTTTTACCCTGGATTCTCAGTCTGTTTCCTAGTGCTGGTTTGAAGTTCCTACAGTTTCACTGTAAAACGGGGTTGGAGCTCGTACCTCCCCATATATATGTATGGAGTGGAGTTTGCATCTGAAAAGAAACTTTCTGTTCCCAACAAGCTAGGTGAAGGACGGCTTTCACACACACTTATCTCTCAGAACTGAGCATGTGGAGAGAAGTTCGTTCATCTAGCACAAAGGGAACGGGTTGCAATGGAAACTTTTACTCTGGTATCTCTGTCTGTTTCCTAGTGCCGGTTTGAGGTTCCTGCAGTTTTCAGTGTAAAACAGAATTGGATCTCGTACCTCCCCTATATATGTATGGAGTGGAGTTTGCAACTGAACAGAAACTTTGTGTTCCGAACAAGCTATGTGAAGTAAGGCTTTCACACACACTTGCTCTCAGAACTGAGCATGTGGAGAGACGTTCGTTCATCTAGCACAAAAGAAACTGGTTGCAGGAGAAACTTTTACTCTGGTATCTCTGTCTGTTTCCTAGTGCCGGGTTGAAGTTCCTGCAGTTTTCACTGTAAAACAGAATTGGAGCTCGTTCCTCCCCATATATATGTATGGAGTGGAGTTTGCAACTGAAAAGAAACTTTGTGTTCCCAACATGCTAGGTGAAGGACGGCTTTCACACACACTTATCTCTCAGAACTGAGCATGTGGAGAGACGTTCGTTCATCTAGCACAAAAGGAACGGGTTGCAGGAGAAACTTTTACCCTGGATTCTCAGTCTGTTTCCTAGTGCTGGTTTGAATTTACTGCAGTTTTCACTGTAAAACCGGGTTGGAGCTCGTACCTCCCCATATATAATTATGGAGTGGAGTTTGCAACTGAAAAGAAACTTTGTGATCCCAACAAACTATGTGAAGGACGGCTATCAAACACACTTATCTATCAGAACTGAGCATGTGCAGAGACGTTCGTTCATCTAGCACAAAGGGAACGGGTTGCAGGACAATCTTTTACTCTGGTATCACTGTCTGTTTCCTAGTGCCTGATTGAAGTTCCTGCAGTTTTCACTGTAAAACAGAATTGGAGCTCGGAACTCCTAATTTATATGTATGGAGTGGATTTCGCAACTGAAAAGAAACTTTGTGTTCCCAACAAGCTAGGTGAAGGACGGCTTTCACACACACTTATCTCTCAGAACTGAGCATGTGGAGAGACTTTCGTTCATCTAGCACAAAAGGAACGGGTTGCAGGAGAAACTTTTACCCTGAATTCTCAGTCTGTTTCCTAGTGGTGTTTTGAAGTTACTGCAGTTTTCACTGTAATACCGAGTTGGAGCTCGTACCTCCCCATATATATGTATGGTACTGGATTTTGCAACTGAAAAGAAACTTTGTGTTCCCAACAAACTAGGTGAAGGACGGCTTTCACACACACTTATCTCTCAGAAGTGAGCATGTGGAGAGACGTTCGTTCATCTAGCACAAAGGGAATGGGTTGCAATGGAAACTTTTACTCTGGTATCTCTGTCTGTTTCCTAGTGCCGGGTTGAAGTTCCTGCAGTTTTCAGTGTAAAACAGAATTGGAGCTCGTACCTCCCCTATATATGTATGGAGTGGAGTTTGCAACTGAACAGAAACTTTGTGTTCCGAACAAGCTATGTGAAGTAAGGCTTTCACACACACTTTCTCTCAGAACTGAGCATGTGGAGAGACGTTCGTTCATCTAGCACAAAAGAAACTGGTTGCAGGAGAAACTTTTACTCTGGTATCTCTGTCTGTTTCCTAGTGCCGGGTTGAAGTTCCTGCAGTTTTCACTGTAAAACAGAATTGGAGCTCGTTCCTCCCCATATATATGTATGGAGTGGAGTTTGCAACTGAAAAGAAACTTTGTGTTCCCAACATGCTAGGTGAAGGACGGCTTTCACACACACTTATCTCTCAGAACTGAGCATGTGGAGAGACGTTCGTTCATCTAGCACAAAAGGAACGGGTTGCAGGAGAAAATTTACCCTGGATTCTCAGTCTGTTTCCTAGTGCTGGTTTGAAGTTACTGCAGTTTTCACTGTAAAACCGGGTTGGAGCTCGTACCTCCCCATATATAATTATGGAGTGGAGTTTGCAACTGAAAAGAAACTTTGTGATCCCAACAAACTATGTGAAGGACGGCTATCAAACACACTTATCTATCAGAACTGAGCATGTGCAGAGACGTTCGTTCATCTAGCACAAAGGGAACGGGTTGCAGGACAATCTTTTAATCTGGTATCTCTGTCTGTTTCCTAGTGCCTGATTGAAGTTCCTGCAGTTTTCACTGTAAAACAGAATTGGAGCTCGGAACTCCTAATTTATATGTATGGAGTGGATTTCGCAACTGAAAAGAAACTTTGTGTTCCCAACAAGCTAGGTGAAGGACGGCTTTCACAAACACTTATCTCTCAGAACTGAGCATGTGGAGAGACTTTCGTTCATCTAGCACAAAAGGAACGGGTTGCAGGAGAAACTTTTTCCCTGGATTCTCAGTCTGTTTCCTAGTGCTGGTTTGAATTTCCTACAATTTCACTGTAAAACGGGGTTGGAGCTCGTACCTCCCCATATATATTTATGGAGTGGAGTTTGCATCTGAAAAGAAACTTTGTGTTCCCAACAAGCTAGGTGAAGGACGGCTTTCACACACAATTATCTTTCAGAACTGAGCATGTGGAGAGAAGTTCGTTCATCTAGCACAAAGAGAACGGTTTGCAGGAGAAAATTTTACTCTGGTTTCTCAGTCTGTTTCCTTTTGCCGGTTTGAAATTCCTGCAGTTTTCACTGTAAAACCGAGTTGGAGCTCTACCTCCCCATATATATGTATGGAGTGCAGTTTGCAACTGAAAAGAAACTTTGTGATCCCAACAAGCTAGGTGAAGGACGGCTTTGACACACACTTATCTATCAGAACCGAGCATGTGGAGAGACGTTCGTTCATCTAGCACAAAGGGAACGGCTTGCAGGGAAACTTTTACACTGGTATCTCGGTCTGTTTCCTAGTGCCGGTTTGTAGACCTACAGTTTTCACTGTATAACTGAATTGCAGCTCGTACCTCCCCGTATATATGTTTGGAGTGGAGTTTGCAACTGAAAAGAAACTTTGTGTTCCCAACAAGCTAGGTGAAGGACGGCTTTCACACACACTTATCTCTCAGAAGTGAGCATGTGGAGAGAAGTTCGTTCATCTAGCACAAAAGGAACGGGTTGCAGGAGAAACCTTTACTCTGGATTCTCAGTCTGTTTCCTAGTGGTGTTTTGAAGTTACTGCAGTTTTCACTGTAATACCCAGTTGGAGCCCGTACCTCCCCATATATATGTATGGTACTGGATTTTGCAACTGAAAAGAAACATTGTGTTCCCAACAAGCTAGGTGAAGGACGGCTTTCACACACACTTATCTCTCAGAAGTGAGCATGTGGAGAGACGTTCGTTCATCTAGCACAAAGGGAACGGTTTGCATGAGAAACTTTTTCTCTGGTATCTCTGTCTGTTTCCTAGTGCCGGGTTGCAGTTCCTGCAGTTTTCAGTGTAAAACAGAATTGGAGCTCGTACCTCCCCTATATATGTATGGAGTGGAGTTTGCAACTGAACAGAAACTTTGTGTTCCGAACAAGCTATATGTAGTAAGGCTTTCACACACACTTGCTCTCAGAACTGAGCATGTGGAGAGACGTTCGTTCATCTAGCACAAAAGAAACTGGTTGCAGGAGAAACTTTTACTCTGGTATCTCTGTCTGTTTCCTAGTGCCGGGTTGAAGTTCCTGCAGTTTTCACTGTAAAACAGAATTGGAGCTCGTTCCTCCCCATATATATGTATGGAGTGGAGTTTGAAACTGAAAAGAAACTTTGTGTTCCCAACATGCTAGGTGAAGGACGGCTTTCACACACACTTATCTCTCAGAACTGAGCATGTGGAGAGACGTTCGTTCATCTAGCACAAAAGGAACGGGTTGCAGGAGAAACTTTTACCCTGGATTCTCAGTCTGTTTCCTAGTGCTGGTTTGAAGTTACTGCAGTTTTCACTGTAAAACCGGGTTGGAGCTCGTACCTCCCCATATATAATTATGGAGTGGAGTTTGCAACTGAAAAGAAACTTTGTGATCCCAACAAACTATGTGAAGGACGGCTATTAAACACACTTATCTATCAGAACTCAGCATGTGCAGAGACGTTCGTTCATCTAGCACAAAGGGAACGGGTTGCAGGACAATCTTTTACTCTGGTATCTCTGTCTGTTTCCTAGTGCCTGATTGAAGTTCCAGCAGTTTTCACTGTAAAACAGAATTGGAACTCGGAACTCCTAATTTATATGTATGGAGTGGATTTCACAACTGAAAAGAAACTTTGTGTTCCCAACAAGCTAGGTGAAGGACGGCATTCACACACACTTATCTCTCAGAACTGAGCATGTGGAGAGACTTTCGTTCATCTAGCACAAAAGGAACGGGTTGCAGGAGAAACTTTTTCCCTGGATTCTCAGTCTGTTTCCTAGTGCTGGTTTGAATTTCCTACAATTTCACTGTAAAACGGGGTTGGAGCTCGTACCTCCCCATATATATTTATGGAGTGGAGTTTGCATCTGAAAAGAAACTTTGTGTTCCCAACAAGCTAGGTGAAGGACGGCTTTCACACACAATTATCTTTCAGAACTGAGCATGTGGAGAGAAGTTCGTTCATCTAGCACAAAGAGAACGGTTTGCAGGAGAAAATTTTACTCTGGTTTCTCAGTCTGTTTCCTTTTGCCGGTTTGAAAATCCTGCAGTTTTCACTGTAAAACCGAGTTGGAGCTCTACCTCCCCATATATATGTATGGAGTGCAGTTTGCAACTGAAAAGAAACTTTGTGATCCCAACAAGCTAGGTGAAGGACGGCTTTGACACACACTTATCTATCAGAACCGAGCATGTGGAGAGACGTTCGTTCATCTAGCACAAAGGGAACGGCTTGCAGGGAAACTTTTACTCTGGTATCTCGGTCTGTTTCCTAGTGCCGGTTTGTAGTCCTACAGTTTTCACTGTATAACTGAATTGTAGCTCGTACCTCCCCGTATATATGTTTGGAGTGGAGTTTGCAACTGAAAAGAAACTTTGTGTTCCCAACAAGCTAGGTGAAGGACGGCTTTCACACACACTTATCTCTCAGAAGTGAGCATGTGGAGAGAAGTTCGTTCATCTAGCACAAAAGGAACGGGTTGCAGGAGAAACCTTTACTCTGGATTCTCAGTCTGTTTCCTAGTGGTGTTTTGAAGTTACTGCAGTTTTCACTGTAATACCCAGTTGGAGCCCGTACCTCCCCATATATATGTATGGTACTGGATTTTGCAACTGAAAAGAAACATTGTGTTCCCAACAAGCTAGGTGAAGGACGGCTTTCACACACACTTATCTCTCAGAAGTGAGCATGTGGAGAGACGTTCGTTCATCTAGCACAAAGGGAACGGTTTGCATGAGAAACTTTTTCTCTGGTATCTCTGTCTGTTTCCTAGTGCCGGGTTGAAGTTCCTGCAGTTTTCAGTGTAAAACAGAATTGGAGCTCGTACCTCCCCTATATATGTATGGAGTGGAGTTTGCAACTGAACAGAAACTTTGTGTTCCGAACAAGCTATATGTAGTAAGGCTTTCACACACACTTGCTCTCAGAACTGAGCATGTGGAGAGACGTTCGTTCATCTAGCACAAAAGAAACTGGTTGCAGGAGAAACTTTTACTCTGGTATCTCTGTCTGTTTCCTAGTGCCGGGTTGAAGTTCCTGCAGTTTTCACTGTAAAACAGAATTGGAGCTCGTTCCTCCCCATATATATGTATGGAGTGGAGTTTGCAACTGAAAAGAAACTTTGTGTTCCCAACATGCTAGGTGAAGGACGGCTTTCACACACACTTATCTCTCAGAACTGAGCATGTGGAGAGACGTTCGTTCATCTAGCACAAAAGGAACGGGTTGCAGGAGAAACTTTTACCCTGGATTCTCAGTCTGTTTCCTAGTGCTGGTTTGAAGTTACTGCAGTTTTCACTGTAAAACCGGGTTGGAGCTCGTACCTCCCCATATATAATTATGGAGTGGAGTTTGCAACTGAAAAGAAACTTTGTGATCCCAACAAACAATGTGAAGGACGGCTATCAAACACACTTATCTATCAGAACTGAGCATGTGCAGAGACGTTCGTTCATCTAGCACAAAGGGAACGGGTTGCAGGACAATCTTTTACTCTGGTATCTCTGTCTGTTTCCTAGTGCCTGATTGAAGTTCCTGCAGTTTTCACTGTAAAACAGAATTGGAACTCGGAACTCCTAATTTATATGTATGGAGTGGATTTCACAACTGAAAAGAAACTTTGTGTTCCCAACAAGCTAGGTGAAGGACGGCTTTCACACACACTTATCTCTCAGAACTGAGCATGTGGAGAGACTTTCGTTCATCTAGCACAAAAGGAACGGGTTGCAGGAGAAACTTTTTCCCTGGATTCTCAGTCTGTTTCCTAGTGCTGGTTTGAATTTCCTTCAATTTCACTGTAAAACGGGGTTGGAGCTCGTACCTCCCCATATATATGTATGGAGTGGAGTTTGCATCTGAAAAGAAACTTTGTGTTCCCAACAAGCTAGGTGAAGGACGGCTTTCACACACAATTATCTTTCAGAACTGAGCATGTGGAGAGAAGTTCGTTCATGTAGCACAAAGAGAACGGTTTGCAGGAGAAAATTTTACTCTGGTTTCTCAGTCTGTTTCCTTTTGCCGGTTTAAAATTCCTGCAGTTTTCACTGTAAAACCGAGTTGGAGTCGTACCTCCCCATATATATGTATGGAGTGGAGTTTGCAACTGAAAAGAAACTTTGTGTTCCCAACAAGCTAGGTGAAGGACGGCTTTCACACACACTTATCTCTCAGAACTGAGCATGTGGAGAGAAGTTCGTTCATCTAGCACAAAGGGAATGGTTTGCAGGATAAAATTTTACTCTGGTTTCTCAGTCTGTTCCTTTTGCCGGTTTGAAATTCCTGCAGATTTCCCTGTAAAACCGAGTTGGAGTCGTACCTCCCCTTATATATGTATGGAGTGGATTTAGCAACTGAAAAGAAACTTTGTGTTCCCAACAAGCTAGGTGAAGGACGGCTTTCACACACACTTATCTCTGACAACTGAGCATGTGGAGAGATGTTCGCTCATCTAGCACAAAAGGAACGGTTTGCAGGAGAAACTTTTACCCTGTATTCTCAGTTTGTTTCCTAGTGCTGGTTTGAAGTTATTGCAGGTTTAACTGTAAAACCGGGTTGGAGCTAGTACCTCCCCATATATATTTATGGAGTGGAGATTGCAACTGAAAAGAAACATTGTGATCCCAACAAGCTAGGTGAAGGACGGCTTTCACACACAATTATCTCTCAGAACTGAGCATGTGGAGAGACGTTCGTTCATCTAGCACAAAGGGAATGGGTTGCATCATAAACTATTAGTCTGGTATCTCTGTCTTTTTCCTAGTGCCGGCCTGAAGTTCCTGCAGTTTTCACTGTAAAATAGAATTGGAGATCGTACATCCGCATATATATGTATGGAGTGGAGTTTGCAACTGAAAAGATTCTTTGTGTTCCCAAAATAAATGAAGGACGGCTTTCACACACAATTTTCTCTCAGAACTGAGCACGTGGAGAGACTTTCGTTCATCTAGCACAAAGGGAACTTGTTGCAGGAGAAACATTTACTGTGGTTTCTCAGTCTGTTTCCTTGTGCCGGTTTGAAGTTCCTACAAATTTCACAGTAAAACCGCGTTGGAGCTAGTACTTCCCCATATATATATATGGTGTGGAGTTTGCAACTGAAAAGAAACTTTGTGTTCCCAACAAACTAGGTGAAGGACGGCTTTCACACACACTTATCTCTTAGAACTGAGCATGTGGAGAGACGTTCGTTCATCTAGCACAAAAGAACGGGTTGCAGGAGAAACTTTTACCCTGGATTCTCAGTCTGTTTCCTAGTGCTGGTTTGAAGTTACTGCAGTTTTCACTGTAAAACCGGGTTGGAGCTCGTACCTCCCCATATATAATTATGGAGTGGAGTTTGCAACTGAAAAGAAACTTTGTGATCCCAACAAGCTATGTGAAGTACGGCTATCAAACACACTTATCTATCAGAACTGAGCATGTGGAGAGACTTTCGTTCATCTAGCACAAAAGAACGGGTTGCAGGAGAAACTTTTACCCTGTATTCTCAGTCTGTTTCCTAGTGCTGGTTTGAAGTTCCTACAATTTCACTGTAAAACGGGGTTGGATCTCGTACCTCCCCATATATATGTATGGAGTGGAGTTTGCATCTGAAAAGAAACTTTGTGTTCCCAACAAGCTAGGTGAAGGACGGCTTTCACACACACTTATCTCTGACAACTGAGCATGTGGAGAGACTTTCGTTCATCTAGCACAAAAGGAACGGGTTGCAGGAGAAACTTTTACCCTGAATTCTAAGTCTGTTTCCTAGTGGTGGTTTGAAGTTACTGCAGTTTTCACTGTAATACCAAGTTGGAGCTCGTACCTCCCCATATATATGTATGGTACTGGATTTTGCAACTGAAAAGAAACTTTGTGTTCCCAACAAACTAGGTGAAGGACGGCTTTCACACACACTTATCTCTCAGAAGTGAGCATGTGGAGAGACGTTCGTTCATCTAGCACAAAGGGAACGGGTTGCAATGGAAACTTTTACTCTGGTATCTCTGTCTGTTTCCTAGTGCCGGGTTGAAGTTCCTGCAGTTTTCAGTGTAAAACAGAATTGGAGCTCGTACCTCCCCTATATATGTATGGAGTGGAGTTTGCAACTGAACAGAAACTTTGTGTTCCGAACAAGATATTTGAAGGACGGCTTTCACACACACTTACTCTCAGAACTGAGCATGTGGAGAGACGTTCGTTCATCTAGCACAAAAGGAACTTGTTGCAGGAGAAACTTTTACTCTGGTATCTCTGTCTGTTTCCTAGGGCCGGGTTGAAGTTCCTGCAGTTTTCACTGTAAAACAGAATTGGAGCTCGTACCTCCCCATATATATGTATGGAGTGGAGTTAGCAACTGAAAAGAAACTTTGTGTTCCCAACATGCTAGGTGAAGGACGGCTTTCACACACACTTATCTCTCAGAACTGAGCATGTGGAGAGACGTTCGTTCATCTAACACAAAAGGAACGGGTTGCAGGAGAAAATTTTACCCTGGATTCTCAGTCTGTTTCCTAGTGCTGGTTTGAAGTTACTGCAGTTTTCACTGTAAAATCGGGTTGGAGCTCGTACCTCCCCATATATAATTATGGAGTGGAGTTTGCAACTGAAAAGAAACTTTGTGATCCCAACAAGCTATGTGAAAGACGGCTATCAAGCACACTTACCTATCAGAACTGAGCATGTGCAGAGACGTTCGTTCATCTAGCACAAAGGGAACGGGTTGCAGGACAATCTTTTACTCTGGTATCTCTGTCTGTTTCCTAGTGCCTGTTTGAAGTTTCTGCAGTTTTCACTGTAAAACAGAATTGGAGCTCGGAACTCCTAATTTATATGTATGGATTGGATTTCACAACTGAAAAGAAACATTGTGTTCCCAACAAGCTAGGTGAAGGACGGCTTTCACACACACTTATCTCTCAGAACTGAGCATGTGGAGAGACTTTCATTCATCTAGCACAAAAGGAACGGGTTGCAGGAGAAACTTTTACCCTGGATTCTCAGTCTGTTTCCTAGTGCTGGTTTGAAGTTCCTACAGTTTCACTGTAAAACGGGGTTGGAGCTCGTACCTCCCCATATATATGTATGGAGTGGAGTTTGCATCTGAAAAGAAACTTTCTGTTCCCAACAAGCTAGGTGAAGGACGGCTTTCACACACACTTATCTCTCAGAACTGAGCATGTGGAGAGAAGTTCGTTCTTCTAGCACAAAGGGAAAGGGTTGCAGGAGAAACTTTTACGCTGGTGTCTCAGTCTGTTTCCTAGTGCCGGTTTGAAGTTACTGCAGTTTTCTCTGTAAAACCGATTTGGAGCTCGTACCTCTCCATACATATGTATGGAGTGGAGTTTGCAAGTGAAAAGAAACTATGTGTTCCCAACAAGCTACGTGAAGTGCGGCTTTCACACACACGTATTTCTCTAATGAGCATGTGGAGAGACGTTCGTGCATCTAGCACAAAGGGAACGGTTTGCTGGAGAAAGTTTTTGTCTGGTTTTTCAGTCTGTTTCCTAGTGCTGGTTTGAAGTTACGGCAGTTTTCACTGTAATACCGAGTTGGAGCTCGTACCTCCCCATATATATGTATGGTACTGGATTTTGCAACTGAAAAGAAACTTTGTGTTCCCAACAAGCTACGTGAAGTGCGGCTTTCACACACACGTATTTCTCTAATGAGCATGTGGAGAGACTTTCGTTCATCTAGCACAAAAGAACGGGTTGCAGGAGAAACTTTTACCCTGGATTCTCAGTCTGTTTCCTAGTGCTGGTTTGAAGTTCCTACAATTTCACTGTAAAACGGGGTTGGATCTCGTACCTCCCCATATATATGTATGGAGTGGAGTTTGCATCTGAAAAGAAACTTTGTATTCCCAACAAGCTAGGTGAAGAACGGCTTTCACACCCAATTATCTTTCAGAACTGAGCATGTGGAGAGACGTTCGTTCATCTAGCACAAAGAGAACGGTTTGCAGGAGTAAATTTTACTCTGGTTTCACAGTCTGTTTCCTTTTGCCGGTTTGAAATTCCTGCAGTTTTCACTGTAAAACCGAGTTGGAGTCGTACCTCCCCTTATATATGTATGGAGTGGAGTTAGCAACTGAAAAGAAACTTTGTGTTCCCAACAAGCTAGGTGAAGGACGGCTTTCACACACACTTATCTCTCAGAAGTGAGCATGTGGAGAGAAGTTCGTTCATCTAGCACAAAAAGAACGGGTTGCAGGAGAAACTTTTACCCTGAATTCTCAGTCTGTTTCCTAGTGGTGTTTTGAAGTTACTGCAGTTTTCACTGTAATACCGAGTTGGAGCTCGTACCTCCCCATATATATGTATGGTACTGGATTTTGCAACTGAAAGGAAACTTTGTGTTCCCAACAAACTAGGTGAAGGACGGCTTTCACACACACTTATCTCTCAGATGTGAGCATGTGGAGAGACGTTCGTTCATCTAGCACAAAGGGAACGGGTTGCAATGGAAACTTTTACTCTGGTATCTCTGTCTGTTTCCTAGTGCCGGGTTGAAGTTCCTGCAGTTTTCAGTGTAAAACAGAATTGGAGCTCGTACCTCCCCTATATATGTATGGAGTGGAGTTTGCAACTGAACAGAAACTTTGTGTTCCGAACAAGATATTTGAAGGACGGCTTTCACACACACTTACTCTCAGAACTGAGCATGTGGAGAGACGTTCGTTCATCTAGCACAAAAGGAACTTGTTGCAGGAGAAACTTTTACTCTGTTATCTCTGTCTGTTTCCTAGGGCCGGGTTGAAGTTCCTGCAGTTTTCACTGTAAAACAGAATTGGAGCTCGTACCTCCCCATATATATGTATGGAGTGGAGTTAGCAACTGAAAAGAAACTTTGTGTTCCCAACATGCTAGGTGAAGGACGGCTTTCACACACACTTATCTCTCAGAACTGAGCATGTGGAGAGACGTTCGTTCATCTAACACAAAAGGAACGGGTTGCAGGAGAAAATTTTACCCTGGATTCTCAGTCTGTTTCCTAGTGCTGGTTTGAAGTTACTGCAGTTTTCACTGTAAAACCGGGTTGGAGCTCGTACCTCCCCATATATAATTATGGAGTGGAGTTTGCAACTGAAAAGAAACTTTGTGATCCCAACAAGCTATGTGAAAGACGGCTATCAAGCACACTTACCTATCAGAACTGAGCATGTGCAGAGACGTTCGTTCATCTAGCACAAAGGGAACGGGTTGCAGGACAATCTTTTACTCTGGTATCTCTGTCTGTTTCCTAGTGCCTGTTTGAAGTTTCTGCAGTTTTCACTGTAAAACAGAATTGGAGCTCGGAACTCCTAATTTATATGTATGGATTGGATTTCACAACTGAAAAGAAACATTGTGTTCCCAACAAGCTAGGTGAAGGACGGGTTTCACACACACTTATCTCTCAGAACTGAGCATGTGGAGAGACTTTCATTCATCTAGCACAAAAGGAACGGGTTGCAGGAGAAACTTTTACCCTGGATTCTCAGTCTGTTTCCTAGTGCTGGTTTGAAGTTCCTACAGTTTCACTGTAAAACGGGGTTGGAGCTCGTACCTCCCCATATATATGTATGGAGTGGAGTTTGCATCTGAAAAGAAACTTTCTGTTCCCAACAAGCTAGGTGAAGGACGGCTTTCACACACACTTATCTCTCAGAACTGAGCATGTGGAGAGAATTTCGTTCTTCTAGCACAAAGGGAAAGGGTTGCAGGAGAAACTTTTACGCTGGTGTCTCAGTCTGTTTCCTAGTGCCGGTTTGAAGTTACTGCAGTTTTCTCTGTAAAACCGATTTGGAGCTCGTACCTCTCCATACATATGTATGGAGTGGAGTTTGCAAGTGAAAAGAAACTATGTGTTCCCAACAAGCTACGTGAAGTGCGGCTTTCACACACACGTATTTCTCTAATGAGCATGTGGAGAGACGTTCGTGCATCTAGCACAAAGGGAACGGTTTGCTGGAGAAAGTTTTTGTCTGGTTTTTCAGTCTGTTTCCTAGTGCTGGTTTGAAGTTACGGCAGTTTTCACTGTAATACAGAGTTGGAGCTCGTACCTCCCCATATATATGTATGGTACTGGATTTTGCAACTGAAAAGAAACTTTGTGTTCCCAACAAGCTACGTGAAGTGCGGCTTTCACACACACGTATTTCTCTAATGAGCATGTGGAGAGACTTTCGTTCATCTAGCACAAAAGAACGGGTTGCAGGAGAAACTTTTACTCTGGTTTCTCAGTCTGTTTCCTAGTGCTGGTTTGAAGTTCCTACAATTTCACTGTAAAACGGGGTTGGATCTCGTACCTCCCCATATATATGTATGGAGTGGAGTTTGCATCTGAAAAGAAACTTTGTATTCCCAACAAGCTAGGTGAAGAACGGCTTTCACACCCAATTATCTTTCAGAACTGAGCATGTGGAGAGACGTTCGTTCATCTAGCACAAAGAGAACGGTTTGCAGGAGTAAATTTTACTCTGGTTTCACAGTCTGTTTCCTTTTGCCGGTTTGAAATTCCTGCAGTTTTCACTGTAAAACCGAGTTGGAGTCGTACCTCCCCTTATATATGTATGGAGTGGAGTTAGCCACTGAAAAGAAACTTTGTGTTCCCAACAAGCTAGGTGAAGGACGGCTTTCACACACACTTATCTCTCAGAAGTGAGCATGTGGAGAGAAGTTCGTTCATCTAGCACAAAAAGAACGGGTTGCAGGAGAAACTTTTACCCTGAATTCTCAGTCTGTTTCCTAGTGGTGTTTTGAAGTTACTGCAGTTTTCACTGTAATACCGAGTTGGAGCTCGTACCTCCCCATATATATGTATGGTACTGGATTTTGCAACTGAAAGGAAACTTTGTGTTCCCAACAAACTAGGTGAAGGACGGCTTTCACACACACTTATCTCTCAGAAGTGAGCATGTGGAGAGACGTTCGTTCATCTAGCACAAAGGGAACGGGTTGCAATGGAAACTTTTACTCTGGTATCTCTGTCTGTTTCCTAGTGCCGGTTTGAAGTTCCTGCAGTTTTCAGTGTAAAACAGAATTGGAGCTCGTACCTCCCCTATATATGTATGGAGTGGAGTTTGCAACTGAAAAGAAACTTTTTGTTCCGAACAAGCTATGTGAAGTAAGGCTTTCACACACACTTGCTCTCAGAACTGAGCATGTGGAGAGACGTTCGTTCATCTAGCACAAAAGAAACTGGTTGCAGGAGAAACTTTTTCTCTGGTATCTCTGTCTGTTTCCTAGTGCCGGGTTGAAGTTCCTGCAGTTTTCACTGTAAAACAGAATTGGAGCTCGTTCCTCACCATATATATGTATGGAGTGGAGTTTGCAACTGAAAAGAAACTTTGTGTTCCCAACATGCTAGGTGAAGGACGGCTTTCACACACACTTATCTCTCAGAACTGAGCATGTGGAGAGACGTTCGTTCATCTAGCACAAAAGGAACGGGTTGCATGAGAAACTTTTACCCTGGATTCTCAGTCTGTTTCCTAGTGCTGGTTTGAAGTTACTGCAGTTTTCACTGTAAAACAGAACTGGAGCTCGTACCTCCCCATATATAATTATGGAGTGGAGTTTGCAACTGAAAAGAAACTTTGTGATCCCAACAAACTATGTGAAGGACGGCTATCAAACACACTTATCTATCAGAACTGAGCATGTGCAGAGACGTTCGTTCATCTAGCACAAAGGGAACGGTTTGCAGGACAATCTTTTACTCTGGTATCACTGTCTGTTTCCTAGTGCCTGATTGAAGTTCCTGCAGTTTTCACTGTAAAACAGAATTGGAGCTCGGAACTCCTAATTTATATGTATGGAGTGGATTTCGCAACTGAAAAGAAAATTTGTGTTCCCAACAAGCTAGGTGAAGGACGGCTTTCACACACACTTATCTCTCAGAAGTGAGCATGTGGAGAGAAGTTCGTTCATCTAGCACAAAAGGAACGGGTTGCAGGAGAAACTTTTACCCTGAATTCTCAGTCTGTTTCCTAGTGGTGTTTTGAAGTTACTGCAGTTTTCACTGTAATACCGAGTTGGAGCTCGTACCTCCCCATATATATGTATGGTACTGGATTTTGCAACTGAAAAGAAACTTTGTGTTCCCAACAAACTAGGTGAAGGACGGCTTTCACACACACTTATCTCTCAGAAGTGAGCATGTGGAGAGACGTTCGTTCATCTAGCACAAAGGGAACGGTTTGCAATGGAAACTTTTACTCTGGTATCTCTGTCTGTTTCCTAGTGCCGGGTTGAAGTTCCTGCAGTTTTCAGTGTAAAACAGAATTGGAGCTCGTACCTCCCCTATATATGTATGGAGAGGAGTTTGCAACTGAACAGAAACTTTGTGTTCCGAACAAGCTATGTGAAGTAAGGCTTTCACACACACTTTCTCTCAGAACTGAGCATGTGGAGAGACGTTCGTTCATCTAGCACAAAAGAAACTGGTTGCAGGAGAAACTTTTACTCTGGTATCTCTGTCTGTTTCCTAGTGCCGGGTTGAAGTTCCTGCAGTTTTCACTGTAAAACAGAATTGGAGCTCGTTCCTCCCCATATATATATATGGAGTGGAGTTAGCAACTGAAAAGAAACTTTGTGTTCCCAACATGCTAGGTGAAGGACGGCTTTCACACACACTTATCTCTCAGAACTGAGCATGTGGAGAGACGTTCGTTCATCTAGCACAAAAGGAACGGGTTGCAGGAGAAACTTTTACCCTGGATTCTCAGTCTGTTTCCTAGTGCTGGTTTGAAGTTACTGCAGTTTTCACTGTAAAACCGGGTTGGAGCTCGTACCACCCCATATATAATTATTGAGTGGAGTTTGCAACTGAAAAGAAACTTTGTGATCCCAACAAACTATGTGAAGGACGGCTATCAAACACACTTATCTATCAGAACTGAGCATGTGCAGAGACGTTCGTTCATCTAGCACAAAGGGAACGGGTTGCAGGACAATCTTTTAATCTGGTATCTCTGTCTGTTTCCTAGTGCCTGATTGAAGTTCCTGCAGTTTTCACTGTAAAACAGAATTGGAGCTCGGAACTCCTAATTTATATGTATGGAGTGGATTTCGCAACTGAAAAGAAACTTTGTGTTCCCAACAAGCTAGGTGAAGGACGGCTTTCACACACACTTATCTCTCAGAACTGAGCATGTGGAGAGACTTTCGTTCATCTAGCACAAAAGGAACGGGTTGCAGGAGAAACTTTTCCCTGGATTCTCAGTCTGTTTCCTAGTGCTGGTTTGAATTTCCTACAATTTCACTGTAAAACGGGGTTGGAGCTCGTACCTCCCCATATATATTTAAGGAGTGGAGTTTGCATCTGAAAAGAAACTTTGTGTTCCCAACAAGCTAGGTGAAGGACGGCTTTCACACACAATTATCTTTCAGAACTGAGCATGTGGAGAGAAGTTCGTTCATCTAGCACAAAGAGAACGGTTTGCAGGATAAAATTTTACTCTGGTTTCTCAGTCTGTTTCCTTTTGCCGGTTTAAAATTCCTGCAGTTTTCACTGTAAAACCGAGTTGGAGTCGTACCTCCCCATATATATGTAAGGAGTGGAGTTTGCAACTGAAAAGAAACTTTGTGATCCCAACAAGCTAGGTGAAGGACGGCTTTCACACACACTTATCTCTCAGAACTGAGCATGTGGAGAGAAGTTCGTTCATCTAGCACAAAGGGAATGGTTTGCAGGAGAAAATTTTACTCTGGTTTCTCAGTCTGTTTCTTTTGCCGGTTTGAAATTCCTGCAGATTTCCGTGTAAAACCGAGTTGGAGTCGTACCTCCCCTTATATATGTATGGAGTGGATTTAGCAACTGAAAAGAAACTTTGTGTTCCCAACAAGCTAGGTGAAGGACGGCTTTCACACACACTTATCTCTGACAACTGAGCATGTGGAGAGATGTTCGCTCATCTAGCACAAAAATAACGGGTTGCAGGAGAAACTTTTACCCTGTATTCTCAGTCTGTTTCCTAGTGCTGGTTTTAAGTTATTGCAGGTTTAACTGTAAAACCGGGTTGGAGCTAGTACCTCCCCATATATATTTATGGAGTGGAGATTGCAACTGAAAAGAAACATTGTGATCCCAACAAGCTAGGTGAAGGACGGCATTCACACACAATTATCTCTCAGAACTGAGCAAGTGGAGAGACGTTCGTTCATCTAGCACAAAGGGAATGGGTTGCGTTATAAACTATTACTCTGGTATCTCTGTCTTTTTCCTAGTGCCGGCTTGAAGTTCCTGCAGTTTTCACTGTAAAATAGAATTGGAGATCGTACATCTGCATATATATGTATGGAGTGGAGTTTGCAACTGAAAAGATACTTTGTGTTCCCAAAATAAATGAAGGACGGCTTTCACACACAATTTTTTCTCAGAACTGAGCACGTGGAGAGACTTTCGTTCATCTAGCACAAAGGGAACTTGTTGCAGGATAAACATTTACTGTGGTTTCTCAGTCTGTTTCCTTGTGCCGGTTTGAAGTTCCTACAAATTTCACAGTTAAACCGCGTTGGAGCTAGCACTTCCCCATTATATATATGGTGTGGAGTTTGCAACTGAAAAGAAACTTTGTGTTCCCAACAAGCTAGGTGAAGGACGGCTTTCACACACACTTATCTCTCAGAACTGAGCATGTGGAGAGACGTTCGTTCATCTAGCACAAAAGACCGGTTTGCAGGAGAAACTTTTACCCTGGATTCTCAGTCTGTTTCCTAGTGCTGGTTTGAAGTTCCTACAATTTCACTGTAAAACGGGGTTGGATCTCGTACCTCCCCATATATATGTATGGAGTGGAGTTTGCAACTGAAAAGAAACTTTGTGTTCCCAACATGATAGGTGAAGGACGGCTTTCACACACACTTTTCTCTCAGAACTGAGCATGTGGAGAGACGTTCGTGCATCTAGCACAAAGGGAACGGTTTGCTAGAGAAAGTTTTTGTCTGGTTTTTCAGTCTGTTTCCTTGTGCTGGTTTGAAGTTACGGCAGTTTTCACTGTAATACCGAGTTGGAGCTCGTACCTCCCCATATATATGTATGGTACTGGATTTTGCAACTGAAAAGAAACTTTGTGTTCCCAACAAGCTAGGTGAAGGAGGGCTTTCACACACACTTATCTCTCAGAACTGAGCATGTGGAGAGACTTTCGTTCATCTAGCACAAAAGGAACGGGTTGCAGGAGAAACTTTTCCCTGGATTCTCAGTCTGTTTCCTAGTGCTGGTTTGAATTTCCTACAATTTCACTGTAAAACGGGGTTGGAGCTCGTACCTCCCCATATATATTTATGGAGTGGAGTTTGCATCTGAAAAGAAACTTTGTGTTCCCAACAAGCTAGGTGAAGGACGGCTTTCACACACAATTATCTTTCAGAACTGAGCATGTGGAGAGAAGTTCGTTCATCTAGCACAAAGAGAACGGTTTGCAGGATAAAATTTTACTCTGGTTTCTCAGTCTGTTTCCTTTTGCCGGTTTAAAATTCCTGCAGTTTTCACTGTAAAACCGAGTTGGAGTCGTACCTCCCCATATATATGTAAGGAGTGGAGTTTGCAACTGAAAAGAAACTTTGTGATCCCAACAAGCTAGGTGAAGGACGGCTTTCACACACACTTATCTCTCAGAACTGAGCATGTGGAGAGAAGTTCGTTCATCTAGCACAAAGGGAATGGTTTGCAGGAGAAAATTTTACTCTGGTTTCTCATTCTGTTTCTTTTGCCGGTTTGAAATTCCTGCAGATTTCCGTGTAAAACCGAGTTGGAGTCGTACCTCCCCTTATATATGTATGGAGTGGATTTAGCAACTGAAAAGAAACTTTGTGTTCCCAACAAGCTAGGTGAAGGACGGCTTTCACACACACTTATCTCTGACAACTGAGCATGTGGAGAGATGTTCGCTCATCTAGCACAAAAATAACGGGTTGCAGGAGAAACTTTTACCCTGTATTCTCAGTCTGTTTCCTAGTGCTGGTTTTAAGTTATTGCAGGTTTAACTGTAAAACCGGGTTGGAGCTAGTACCTCCCCATATATATTTATGGAGTGGAGATTGCAACTGAAAAGAAACATTGTGATCCCAACAAGCTAGGTGAAGGACGGCATTCACACACAATTATCTCTCAGAACTGAGCAAGTGGAGAGACGTTCGTTCATCTAGCACAAAGGGAATGGGTTGCATTATAAACTATTACTCTGGTATCTCTGTCTTTTTCCTAGTGCCGGCTTGAAGTTCCTGCAGTTTTCACTGTAAAATAGAATTGGAGATCGTACATCTGCATATATATGTATGGAGTGGAGTTTGCAACTGAAAAGATACTTTGTGTTCCCAAAATAAATGAAGGACGGCTTTCACACACAATTTTTTCTCAGAACTGAGCACGTGGAGAGACTTTCGTTCATCTAGCACAAAGGGAACTTGTTGCAGGAGAAACATTTACTGTGGTTTCTCAGTCTGTTTCCTTGTGCCGGTTTGAAGTTCCTACAAATTTCACAGTAAAACCGCGTTGGAGCTAGCACTTCCCCATTATATATATGGTGTGGAGTTTGCAACTGAAAAGAAACTTTGTGTTCCCAACAAGCTAGGTGAAGGACGGCTTTCACACACACTTATCTCTCAGAACTGAGCATGTGGAGAGACGTTCGTTCATCTAGCACAAAAGACCGGTTTGCAGGAGAAACTTTTACCCTGGATTCTCAGTCTGTTTCCTAGTGCTGGTTTGAAGTTCCTACAATTTCACTGTAAAACGGGGTTGGATCTCGTACCTCCCCATATATATGTATGGAGTGGAGTTTGCAACTGAAAAGAAACTTTGTGTTCCCAACATGCTAGGTGAAGGACGGCTTTCACACACACTTTTCTCTCAGAACTGAGCATGTGGAGAGACGTTCGTGCATCTAGCACAAAGGGAACGGTTTGCTAGAGAAAGTTTTTGTCTGGTTTTTCAGTCTGTTTCCTTGTGCTGGTTTGAAGTTACGGCAGTTTTCACTGTAATACCGAGTTGGAGCTCGTACCTCCCCATATATATGTATGGTACTGGATTTTGCAACTGAAAAGAAACTTTGTGTTCCCAACAAGCTAGGTGAAGGAGGGCTTTCACACACACTTATCTCTCAGAACTGAGCATGTGGAGAGACTTTTGTTCATCTAGCACAAAAGAACGGGTTGCAGGAGAAATTTTACCCTGGATTCTCAGTCTGTTTCCTAGTGCTGGTTTGAAGTTCCTACAATTTCACTGTAAAACGGGGTTGGATCTCGTACCTCCCCATATATATGTATGGAGTGGAGTTTGCTTCTGAAAAGAAACTTTGTATTCCCAACAAGCTAGGTGAAGGACGGCTTTCACACCCAATTATCTTTCAGAACTGAGCATGTGGAGAGACGTTCGTTCATCTAGCACAAAGAGAACGGTTTGCAGGAGTAAATTTTACTCTGGTTTCTCAGTCTGTTTCCTTTTGCCGGTTTGAAATTCCTGCAGTTTTCACTGTAAAACCGAGTTGGAGTCGTACCTCCCCTTATATATGTATGGAGTGGAGTTAGCAACTGAAAAGAAACTTTGTGTTCCCAACAAGCTATTTGAAGGACGGCTTTCACACACACTTATCTCTCAGAAGTGAGCATGTGGAGAGAAGTTCGTTCATCTAGCACAAAAGGAACGGGTTGCAGGAGAAACTTTTACCCTGAAATCTCAGTCTGTTTCCTAGTGGTGGTTTGAAGTTACTGCAGTTTTCACTGTAATACCGAGTTGGAGCTCGTACTTCCCCATATATATGTATGGTACTGGATTTTGCAACTGAAAAGAAACTTTGTGTTCCCAACAAGCTAGGTGAAGGACGGCTTTCACACACAATTATCTCACAGAAGTGAGCATGTGGAGATACGTTCGTTCATCTAGCACAAAAGGAAGGGGTTGCATGAGAAACTTTTACTCTGGTATCTCTGTCTGTTTCCTAGTTCCGGTTTGAAGTTCCTGCAGTTTTCAGTGTAAAACAGAATTGGAGCTCGTACCTCCCCTATATATGTATGGAGTGGAGTTTGCAACTGAAAAGAAACTTTGTGTTCCCAACAAGCTATGTGAAGGACGGCTTTCACACACACTTACTCTCAGAACTGAGCATGTGGAGAGACGTTCGTTCATCTAGCACAAAGGGAACTGGTTGCAGGAGAAACTTTTACACTGGTATCTCTGTCTGTTTCCTAGTGCCGGTTTGAAGTTCCTGCAGTTTTCACTGTAAAACAGAATTGGATCTCGGAACTCCTAATATATATGTATGGAGTGGATTTCGCAACTGAAAAGAAACTTTGTGTTCCCAACAAGCTAGATGAAGGACGGCATTCACAAACACTTATCTCTCAGAACTGAGCATGTGGAGAGACGTTCGTTCATCTAGCACAAAAGGAACGGGTTGCAGGAGAAACTTTTACCCTGGATTCTCAGTCTGTTTCCTAGTGCTTGTTTGAAGTTACTGCAGTTTTCACTGTAAAATCGCGTTGGAGATAGTAACTCCCCATATATAGGTATGGTGTGGAGTTTGCAAATGAAAAGAAACTTTGTGTTCCCAACAAGCTAGGTGAAGTACGGTTTCCCACACAATTATCTCTCAGAACTGAGCATCTGGAGAGACGTTCGTTCATCTAGCAAAAAGGGAAAGAGTGGCAGGAGAAACTTTTACCCTGGTTTCTCAGTCTGTTTCCTAGAGCCGGTTTGAAGTTCCTGCAGTTTTCACTGTAAAATCACGTTGGAGTTAGTAACTCCCCATATATAGGTATGGTGTGGAGTTGGCAAATGAAAAGAAACTTTGTGTTCCCAACAAGCTAAGTGATGGACGGTTTTAACACACACATCTCTCAGAACTGAGCATTTGGAGAGACGTTCGTTCACCTAGAACAAAAGAACGGGTTGCAGGAGAAACCTTTACTCTGGTTTCTCAGTCTGTTTCCTAGTGCCGGTTTGAAGTTCCTGCAGTTTTCACTGTAAAACAGTGTTGGAGCTAGTACCTAACCATATATATATATGGAATGGAATTTGCTAGTGAACAGAAACGATGTGTTCCCAACAAGCTAAGTGAAGGACGGTTTTAACACACACATCTCTCAGAACTGAACATTTGGAGAGACGTTCGTTCATCTAGAACAAAAGAACGGGTTGCAGGAGAACTTTTACTCTGGTTTCTCAGTCTGTTTCCTAGTGCCTGTTTGAAGTTCCTGCAGTTTTCACTGTAAAACCGCGTTGGAGCTAGTAACTCCGCATATATATGTATGGTGTGGAGTTTGCAACTGAAAAGAAACTTTTTGTTCCCAACAAGCTAATTGAAGGACGGTTTTTACACACACATCTCTCAGAACTGAGAATTTGGAGAGACGTTCGTTCATCCAAAACATAAGAACGGGTTGCAGGAGAAACATTTACTCTGGTATCTGTGTCTGCTTCCTAGTGCCGGTTTGAAGTTCCTGCAGTTTTCACTGTAAAACAGAATTGGAGCTCGTTCCTCACCATATATATGTATGGAGTGGAGTTTGCAACTGAAAAGAAACTTTGTGTTCCCAACATGCTAGGTGAAGGACGGCTTTCACACACACTTATCTCTCAGAACTGAGCATGTGGAGAGACGTTCGTTCATCTAGCACAAAAGGAACGGGTTGCATGAGAAACTTTTACCCTGGATTCTCAGTCTGTTTCCTAGTGCTGGTTTGAAGTTACTGCAGTTTTCACTGTAAAACAGAACTGGAGCTCGTACCTCCCCATATATAATTATGGAGTGGAGTTTGCAACTGAAAAGAAACTTTGTGATCCCAACAAACTATGTGAAGGACGGCTATCAAACACACTTATCTATCAGAACTGAGCATGTGCAGAGACGTTCGTTCATCTAGCACAAAGGGAACGGTTTGCAGGACAATCTTTTACTCTGGTATCACTGTCTGTTTCCTAGTGCCTGATTGAAGTTCCTGCAGTTTTCACTGTAAAACAGAATTGGAGCTCGGAACTCCTAATTTATATGTATGGAGTGGATTTCGCAACTGAAAAGAAAATTTGTGTTCCCAACAAGCTAGGTGAAGGACGGCTTTCACACACACTTATCTCTCAGAAGTGAGCATGTGGAGAGAAGTTCGTTCATCTAGCACAAAAGGAACGGGTTGCAGGAGAAACTTTTACCCTGAATTCTCAGTCTGTTTCCTAGTGGTGTTTTGAAGTTACTGCAGTTTTCACTGTAATACCGAGTTGGAGCTCGTACCTCCCCATATATATGTATGGTACTGGATTTTGCAACTGAAAAGAAACTTTGTGTTCCCAACAAACTAGGTGAAGGACGGCTTTCACACACACTTATCTCTCAGAAGTGAGCATGTGGAGAGACGTTCGTTCATCTAGCACAAAGGGAACGGTTTGCAATGGAAACTTTTACTCTGGTATCTCTGTCTGTTTCCTAGTGCCGGGTTGAAGTTCCTGCAGTTTTCAGTGTAAAACAGAATTGGAGCTCGTACCTCCCCTATATATGTATGGAGAGGAGTTTGCAACTGAACAGAAACTTTGTGTTCCGAACAAGCTATGTGAAGTAAGGCTTTCACACACACTTTCTCTCAGAACTGAGCATGTGGAGAGACGTTCGTTCATCTAGCACAAAAGAAACTGGTTGCAGGAGAAACTTTTACCCTGTATTCTCAGTCTGTTTCCTAGTGCTGGTTTTAAGTTATTGCAGGTTTAACTGTAAAACCGGGTTGGAGCTAGTACCTCCCCATATATATTTATGGAGTGGAGATTGCAACTGAAAAGAAACATTGTGATCCCAACAAGCTAGGTGAAGGACGGCATTCACACACAATTATCTCTCAGAACTGAGCAAGTGGAGAGACGTTCGTTCATCTAGCACAAAGGGAATGGGTTGCATTATAAACTATTACTCTGGTATCTCTGTCTTTTTCCTAGTGCCGGCTTGAAGTTCCTGCAGTTTTCACTGTAAAATAGAATTGGAGATCGTACATCTGCATATATATGTATGGAGTGGAGTTTGCAACTGAAAAGATACTTTGTGTTCCCAAAATAAATGAAGGACGGCTTTCACACACAATTTTTTCTCAGAACTGAGCACGTGGAGAGACTTTCGTTCATCTAGCACAAAGGGAACTTGTTGCAGGAGAAACATTTACTGTGGTTTCTCAGTCTGTTTCCTTGTGCCGGTTTGAAGTTCCTACAAATTTCACAGTAAAACCGCGTTGGAGCTAGCACTTCCCCATTATATATATGGTGTGGAGTTTGCAACTGAAAAGAAACTTTGTGTTCCCAACAAGCTAGGTGAAGGACGGCTTTCACACACACTTATCTCTCAGAACTGAGCATGTGGAGAGACGTTCGTTCATCTAGCACAAAAGACCGGTTTGCAGGAGAAACTTTTACCCTGGATTCTCAGTCTGTTTCCTAGTGCTGGTTTGAAGTTCCTACAATTTCACTGTAAAACGGGGTTGGATCTCGTACCTCCCCATATATATGTATGGAGTGGAGTTTGCAACTGAAAAGAAACTTTGTGTTCCCAACATGCTAGGTGAAGGACGGCTTTCACACACACTTTTCTCTCAGAACTGAGCATGTGGAGAGACGTTCGTGCATCTAGCACAAAGGGAACGGTTTGCTAGAGAAAGTTTTTGTCTGGTTTTTCAGTCTGTTTCCTTGTGCTGGTTTGAAGTTACGGCAGTTTTCACTGTAATACCGAGTTGGAGCTCGTACCTCCCCATATATATGTATGGTACTGGATTTTGCAACTGAAAAGAAACTTTGTGTTCCCAACAAGCTAGGTGAAGGAGGGCTTTCACACACACTTATCTCTCAGAACTGAGCATGTGGAGAGACTTTTGTTCATCTAGCACAAAAGAACGGGTTGCAGGAGAAATTTTACCCTGGATTCTCAGTCTGTTTCCTAGTGCTGGTTTGAAGTTCCTACAATTTCACTGTAAAACGGGGTTGGATCTCGTACCTCCCCATATATATGTATGGAGTGGAGTTTGCTTCTGAAAAGAAACTTTGTATTCCCAACAAGCTAGGTGAAGGACGGCTTTCACACCCAATTATCTTTCAGAACTGAGCATGTGGAGAGACGTTCGTTCATCTAGCACAAAGAGAACGGTTTGCAGGAGTAAATTTTACTCTGGTTTCTCAGTCTGTTTCCTTTTGCCGGTTTGAAATTCCTGCAGTTTTCACTGTAAAACCGAGTTGGAGTCGTACCTCCCCTTATATATGTATGGAGTGGAGTTAGCAACTGAAAAGAAACTTTGTGTTCCCAACAAGCTATTTGAAGGACGGCTTTCACACACACTTATCTCTCAGAAGTGAGCATGTGGAGAGAAGTTCGTTCATCTAGCACAAAAGGAACGGGTTGCAGGAGAAACTTTTACCCTGAATTCTCAGTCTGTTTCCTAGTGGTGGTTTGAAGTTACTGCAGTTTTCACTGTAATACCGAGTTGGAGCTCGTACTTCCCCATATATATGTATGGTACTGGATTTTGCAACTGAAAAGAAACTTTGTGTTCCCAACAAGCTAGGTGAAGGACGGCTTTCACACACAATTATCTCACAGAAGTGAGCATGTGGAGATACGTTCGTTCATCTAGCACAAAAGGAAGGGGTTGCATGAGAAACTTTTACTCTGGTATCTCTGTCTGTTTCCTAGTTCCGGTTTGAAGTTCCTGCAGTTTTCAGTGTAAAACAGAATTGGAGCTCGTACCTCCCCTATATATGTATGGAGTGGAGTTTGCAACTGAAAAGAAACTTTGTGTTCCCAACAAGCTATGTGAAGGACGGCTTTCACACACACTTACTCTCAGAACTGAGCATGTGGAGAGACGTTCGTTCATCTAGCACAAAGGGAACTGGTTGCAGGAGAAACTTTTACACTGGTATCTCTGTCTGTTTCCTAGTGCCGGTTTGAAGTTCCTGCAGTTTTCACTGTAAAACAGAATTGGATCTCGGAACTCCTAATATATATGTATGGAGTGGATTTCGCAACTGAAAAGAAACTTTGTGTTCCCAACAAGCTAGATGAAGGACGGCATTCACAAACACTTATCTCTCAGAACTGAGCATGTGGAGAGACGTTCGTTCATGTAGCACAAAAGAACGGGTTGCAGGAGAAACTTTTACCCTGGATTCTCAGTCTGTTTCCTAGTGCTTGTTTGAAGTTACTGCAGTTTTCACTGTAAAATCGCGTTGGAGATAGTAACTCCCCATATATAGGTATGGTGTGGAGTTTGCAAATGAAAAGAAACTTTGTGTTCCCAACAAGCTAGGTGAAGTACGGTTTCCCACACAATTATCTCTCAGAACTGAGCATCTGGAGAGACGTTCGTTCATCTAGCAAAAAGGGAAAGAGTGGCAGGAGAAACTTTTACCCTGGTTTCTCAGTCTGTTTCCTAGAGCCGGTTTGAAGTTCCTGCAGTTTTCACTGTAAAATCACGTTGGAGTTAGTAACTCCCCATATATAGGTATGGTGTGGAGTTGGCAAATGAAAAGAAACTTTGTGTTCCCAACAAGCTAAGTGATGGACGGTTTTAACACACACATCTCTCAGAACTGAGCATTTGGAGAGACGTTCGTTCACCTAGAACAAAAGAACGGGTTGCAGGAGAAACCTTTACTCTGGTTTCTCAGTCTGTTTCCTAGTGCCGGTTTGAAGTTCCTGCAGTTTTCACTGTAAAACAGTGTTGGAGCTAGTACCTAACCATATATATATATGGAATGGAATTTGCTAGTGAACAGAAACGATGTGTTCCCAACAAGCTAAGTGAAGGACGGTTTTAACACACACATCTCTCAGAACTGAACATTTGGAGAGACGTTCGTTCATCTAGAACAAAAGAACGGGTTGCAGGAGAACTTTTACTCTGGTTTCTCAGTCTGTTTCCTAGTGCCTGTTTGAAGTTCCTGCAGTTTTCACTGTAAAACCGCGTTGGAGCTAGTAACTCCGCATATATATGTATGGTGTGGAGTTTGCAACTGAAAAGAAACTTTTTGTTCCCAACAAGCTAATTGAAGGACGGTTTTTACACACACATCTCTCAGAACTGAGAATTTGGAGAGACGTTCGTTCATCCAAAACATAAGAACGGGTTGCAGGAGAAACATTTACTCTGGTATCTGTGTCTGCTTCCTAGTGCCGGTTTGAAGTTCCTGCAGTTTTCACTGTAAAACTGAATTGGAGCTCGTACTTCCCCATATATATGGATGGAGTGGAGTTTGCAACTGAAAAGAATCTTTGTGTTCCCAACAAGCTAAGTGACGGACGGCTTTCATACATACTTATCTCTCAGAAGTGAGCATGTGGAGAGACGTTCTTTCATCTAGCACAAAAGCAACGGGTGGCAGGAGAAACTTTTACTCTGGTATCTCTGTCTGTTTCCTAGTGCCGGTTTAAAATTCCTGCAGTTTTCACTGTAAAACAGAATTGGGGCTCGTACCTCCCCATATATATGTATGGAGTGGAGTTTGTAACTGAATATAAACTTTGTTTTCCCAACAAGCTAGGTGAAAAACGGCTTTCACACACACTTATCTCTCAGAACTGAGCATGTGGAGAGACGTTCGTTCATCTAGCACAAAAGGAACGGGTTGCAGGAGAAACTTTTACCCTGGATTCTCAGTCTGTTTCCTAGTGCTGGTTTGAAATTACTGCAGTTTTCACTGTAAAACCGGGTTGGGGCTCGTACCTCCCCATATACATTTATGGAGTGGAGTTTGCAACTGAAAAGAAACTTTGTGATCCCAACAAGCTAGGTGAAGGACGGCTTTGACACACACTTATCTATCAGAACCGTGCATGTGGAGAGACGTTCGTTCATCTAGCACAAAGGGAACGGCTTGCAGGAGAAACTTTTACTCTGGTATCTCTGTCTGTTTCCTAGTGCCGGTTTGTAGGTCCTACAGTTTTCACTGTATAACAGAATTGCAGCTCGTACCTCCCCGTATATATGTATGGAGTGGGGTTTGCAACTGAAAAGAAACTTTGTGTTCCCACCAAGCTAGATGTAGGACGGCTTTCACACACACTTATCTCTCAGATCTGTGCATGTGGAGAGAAGTTCGTTCATCTAGCACAAAAGGAACGGGTTGCAGGAGAAACTTTTACCCTGGATTCTCAGTGTGTTTCCTAGTGGTGGTTTGAAGTTACTGCAGTTTTCACTGTAATACCGAGTTGGAGCTCGTACCTCCCCATATATATGTATGGTACTGGATTTTGCAACTGAACAGAAACTTTGTGTTCCCAACATGCTAGGTGAAGGACGGCTTTCACACACACTTACTCTCAGAACTGAGAATGTAGAGAGACGTTCGTTCATCTAGCACAAAAGGAACGGGTTGCAGGAAAAAATTTTCCCTGGATTCTCAGTCTGTTTCCTATTGCTGGTTTGAAGTTACTGCAGTTTTCACTGTAAAACCGGGTTGGAGCTAGTACCTCCCCATATATAATTATGGAGTGGAGTTTGCAACTGAAAAGAAACTTTGTGATCCCAACAAGCTAGGTGAAGGACGGCTATCAAACACACTTATCTATCAGTACTGTGCATGTGCAGAGACGTTCGTTCATCTAGCACAAAAGGAACTGGTTGCAGGACAATCTTTTACTCTGGTATCTCTGTCTGTTTCCTAGTGCCTGTTTGAAGTTCCTGCAGTTTTCACTGTAAAACAGAATTGGAGCTGCGAACTCCTAATTTATATGTATGGAGTGGATTTCGCAACTGAAAAGAAACATTGTGTTCCCAACAAGCTATGTGAAGGACGGCTTTCACACACACTTATCTCTCAGAACTGAGCATGTGGAGAGACTTTCGTTCATCTAGCACAAAAGGAACGGGTTGCAGGAGAAACTTTTACCCTGGATTTTCAGTCTGTTTCCTAGTGCTGGTTTGAAGTTCCTACAGTTTCACTGTAAAATGGGTTGGAGCTCGTACCTCCCCATATATATGTATGGAGTGGAGTTTGCAACTGAAAAGTAACTTTGTGTTCCCAACAAGCTAGGTGAAGGACGGCTTTCACACACAATTATCTCTCAGAACTGAGCATGTGGAGAGATGTTCGTTCATCTAGCACAAAGGAACGGCTTGCAGGAGAAACATTTACTCTGGTATCTCTGTCTGCTTCCTAGTGCCGGTTTGAAGTTCCTGCAGTTTTCACTGTAAAACAGAATTGGAGCTCGTACTTCCCCATATATATGGATGGAGTGGAGTTTGCAACTGAAAAGAATCTTTGTGTTCCCAACAAGCTAGGTGAAGGACGGCTTTCACACACACTTATCTCTCAGAAGTGAGCTTGTGGAGAGACGTTCTTTCATCTAGCACAAAGGGAACGGGTTGCAGGAGAAACTTTTACTCTGGTATCTCTGTCTGTTTCCTATTGCCGGTTTGAATTTCCTGCAGTTTTCACTGTAAAACAGAATTGGGGCTCGTACCTCCCCATATATATGTATGGTGTGGAGTTTGCAAATGAAAAGAATCTTTGTGTTCCCAACAAGCTAGGTGAAGGACGGCTTTAACACACACTTATCTATCAGAACCGAGCATGTGGAGAGACGTTCGTTCATCTAGCACAAAGGGAATGGCTTGCAGGAGCAACTTTTACTCTGGTATCTCTGTCTGTTTCCTAGTGCCGGTTTGTAGGTCCTACAGTTTTCACTGTATAACAGAATTGCAGCTCGTAACTCCCCGTATATATGTATGGAGTGGAGTTTGCAACTGAAAAGAAACTTTGTGTTCCCAACATGCTAGGTGAAGGACGGCTTTCACACACACTTATCTCTCAGAACTGAGCATGTGGAGAGACGTTCGTTCATCTAGCACAAAAGGAACGGGTTGCAGGAGAAAATTTTACCCTGGATTCTCAGTCTGTTTCTTAGTGCTGGTTTGAAGTTACTGCAGTTTTCACTGTAAAACCGGGTTGGAGCTCGTACCTACCCATATATAATTATGGAGTGGAGTTAGCAACTGAAAAGAAACTTTGTGATCCCAACAAGCTAGGTGAAGGACGGCTATCAAACACACTTATCTATCAGAACTGAGCATGTGCAGAGACGTTCGTTCATCTAGCACAAAGGGAACGGGTTGCAGGACAATCTTTTACTCTGGTATCTCTGTCTGTTTCCTAGTGCCTGTTTGAAGTTCCTGCAGTTTTCACTGTAAAACAGAATTGGAGATCGGAACTCCTAATTTATATGTATGGAGTGGATTTCACAACTGAAAAGAAACATTTTGTTCCCAACAAGCTAGTGAAGGACGGCTTTCACACACACTTATCTCTCAGAACTGAGCATGTGGAGAGACTTCGTTCATCTAGCACAAAAGGAACGGGTTGCAGTAGAAACTTTTACCCTGGATTTTCAGTCTGTTTCCTAGTGCTGATTTGAAGTTCCTACAGTTTCACTGTAAAACGGGGTTGGAGCTCGTACCTCCCCATATATATATATGGAGTGGAGTTTGCATCTGAATAGAAACTTTGTGTTCCCAACAAGCTAGGTGAAGGACGGCTTTCACACACACTTATCTCTCAGAACTGAGCATGTGGAGAGAAGTTCGTTCTTCTAGCACAAAGGGAAAGGGTTGCTGGAGAAATTTTTACGCTGGTTTCTCAGTCTGTTTCCTACTGCCGGCTTGAAGTTACTGCAGTTTTCTCTGTAAAACCGATTTGGAGCTCGTACCTCTCCATACATATGTATGGAGTGGAGTTTACAAGTGAAAAGAAACTATGTGTTCCCAACAAGCTAGATGAAGTGCGGCTTTCACACACACGTATTTCTCTAATGAGCATGTGGAGAGACGTTCGTGCATCTAGCACAAAGGGAACGGTTTGCAGGAGATACTTTTTGTCTGGTTTCTCAGTCTGTTTCCTAGTGCTGGTTTGAAGTTCCTGCAGTTTTCACTGTAATACCGAGTTGGAGCTCGTACCTCCCCATATATAATTATGGAGTGGAGTTTGCAACTGAAAAGAAACTTTGTGATCCCAACAAGCTAGGTGAAGGACGGCTATCACACACACTTATCTATCAGAACTGAGCATGTGCAGAGACGTTCGTTTATCTAGCACAAAGGGAATGGGTTGCAGGACAATCTATTACTCTGGTATCTCTGTCTGTTTCCTAGTGCCGGTTTGAAGTTCCTGCAGTTTTCACTGTAAAACAGAATTGGAGCTCGGAACTCCTAATATATATGTATGGAGTGGATTTCGCAACTGAAAAGAAACTTTGTGTTCCCAACAAGCTAGGTGAAGGACGGCTTTCACACACACATATCTCTCAGAACTGAGCATGTGGAGAGACGTTCGTTCATCTAGCACAAAAGAACGGGTTGCAGGAGAATCTTTTACCCTGGATTCTCAGTCTGTTTCCTAGTGCTGGTTTGAAGTTCCTGCAGTTTTCACTGTAAAACAGGGTTGGAGCTCGTACCTCCCCATATATATGTACGGATTGGAGTTTGCAACTGAAAAGAAACATTGTGTTCCCAACAAGCTAGGTGAAGGACGGCTTTCACACACACTTATCTCTTAGAACTGAGCATGTGGAGAGACGTTCGTTCATCTAGCACAAAGGGAAAGGGTTGCAGGAGAAACTTTTACGCTGGTTTCTCAGTCTGTTTCCTAGTGCCGGCTTGAAGTTACTGCAGTTTTCTCTGTAAAACCGATTTGGAGCTCGTACCTCTCCATACATATGTATGGAGTGGAGTTTACAAGTGAAAAGAAACTATGTGTTCCCAACAAGCTAGGTGAAGTGCGGCTTTCACACACACGTATTTCTCTAATGAGCATGTGGAGAGACGTTCGTTCATCTAGCACAAAGGGAATGGCTTGCAGGAGATACTTTTACTCTGGTATCTCTGTCTGTTTCCTAGTGCCGTTTTGTAGGTCCTACAGTTTTCACTGTATAACAGAATTGCAGCTCGTACTTCCCCGTATATATGTATGGAGTGGAGTTTGCAACTGAAAAGAAACTTTGTGTTCCCAACATGCTAGGTGAAGGACGGCTTTCACACACACTTATCTCTCAGAACTGAGCATGTGGAGAGACGTTCGTTCATCTAGCACAAAGGGAACGGTTTGCAGGACAATATTTTACTCTGGTATCTCTGTCTGTTTCCTAGTGCCTGTTTGAAGTTCCTGCAGTTTTCACAGTAAACCGGAATTGGAGATCGGAACTCCTAATTTATATGTATGGAGTGTATTTCACAACTGAAAAGAAACATTGTGTTCCCAACAAGCTAGGTGAAGGACGGCTTTCACACACACTTATCTCTCAGAACTGAGCATGTGGAGAGACTTTCGTTTATCTAGCACAAAAGGAACGGGTTGCAGGAGAAACTTTTACCCTGGATTCTCAGTCTGTTTCCTAGTGCTGGTTTGAAGTTCCTACAGTTTCACTGTAAAACGGGGTTGGAGCTCGTACCTCCCCATATATATGTATATAGTGGTGTTTGCATCTGAAAAGAAACTTTGTGTTCCCAACAAGCTAGGTGAAGGACGGCTTTCACACACACTTATCTCTCAGAACTGAGCATGTGGAGAGAAGTTCATTCTTCTAGCACAAAGGGAAAGGGTTGCAGGAAAAATTTTTACGCTGGTTTCTCAGTCTGTTTCCTAGTGCCGGCTTGAAGTTACTGCAGTTTTCTCTGTAAAACCGATTTGGAGCTCGTACCTCTCCATACATATGTATGGAGTGGATTTTACAAGTGAAAAGAAACTATGTGTTCCCAACAAGCTAGGTGAAGTGCGGCTTTCACACACACGTATTTCTCTAATGAGCATGTGGAAAGACGTTCGTGCATCTAGCACAAAGGGAACGGTTTGCAGGAGATACTGTTTGTCTGGTTTCTCAGTCTGTTTCCTAGTGCTGGTTTGAAGTTCATGCAGTTTTCACTGTAATATCGAGTTGGAGCTCGTACCTCCCCATATATAATTATGGAGTGGTGTTTGCAACTGAAAAGAAACTTTGTGATCCCAACAAGCTAGGTGAAGGACGGCTATCACACAAACTTATCTATCAGAACTGAGCATGTGCAGAGACGTTCGTTCATCTAGCACAAAGGGAACGGGTTGCAGGACAATCTATTACTCTGGTATCTCTGTCTGTTTCCTTGTGCCGGTTTGTAGGTCCTACAGTTTTCACTGTATAACAGAATTGCAGCTCGTACCTCCCCGTATATATGTATGGAGTGGAGTTTGCAACTGAAAAGAAACTTTGTGTTCCTAACATGCTAGGTGAAGGACGGCTTTCACACACACCTATCTCTCAGAACTGAGCATGTGGAGAGACGGTCGTTCATCTAGCACAAAGGGAACGGGTTGCAGGACAATCTTTTACTCTGGTTTCTCAGTCTGTTTCCTAGTGCCTGTCTGAAGTTCCTGCAGTTTTCACTGTAAAACAGAATTGGAGATCGGAACTCCTAATTTATATGTATGGAATGGATTTCACAACTGAAAAGAAACATTGTGTTCCCAACAAGCTAGGTGAAGGACGGCTTTCACACACACTTATCTCTCAGAACTGAGCATGTGGAGAGACCATCGTTCATCTAGCACAAAAGGAACGGGTTGCAGGAGAAACTTTTACCCTGGATTCTCAGTCTGTTTCCTAGTGCTGGTTTGAAGTTCCTACAGTTTCACTGTAAAACGGGGTTGGAGCTCGTACTTCCCCATATATATGTATGGAGTGGAGTTTGCATCTGAAAAGAAACTTTGTGTTCCCAACAAGCTAGGTGAATGACGGCTTTCACACACACTTATCTCTCAGAACTGAGCATGTGGAGAGAGATGTTCGTTCTTCTAGCACAAAGTGAAAGTGTTGCAGGAGAAATTTTTACGCTGGTTTCTCAGTCTGTTTCCTAGTGCCGGCTTGAAGTTACTGCAGTTTTCTCTGTAAAACCGATTTGGAGATCGTACCTCTCCATACATTTGTATGGAGTGGAGTTTACAAGTGAAAAGAAACTATGTGTTCCCATCAAGCTAGGTGAAGTGCGGCTTTCACACACACGTATTTCTCTAATGAGCATGTGGAGAGACGTTCGTGCATCTAGCACAAAGTGAACGGTTTGCAGGAGATACTTTTTGTCTGGTTTCTCAGTCTGTTTCCTAGTGCTGGTTTGAAGTTCCTGCAGTTTTCACTGTAATACCGAGTTGGAGCTCGTACCTCCCCATATATAATTATGGAGTGGAGTTTGCAACTGAAAAGAAACTTTGTGATCCCAACAAGCTAGGTGAAGGACGGCTATCACACACACTTATCTATCAGAACTGAGCATGTGCAGAGACGTTCGTTCATCTAGCACAAAGGGAAAGGGTTGCAGGAGAATCTTTTACCCTGGATTCTCAGTCTGTTTCCTAGTGCTGGTTTGAAGTTCCTGCAGTTTTCACTGTAAAACAGGGTTGGAGCTCGTACCTCCCCATATATATGTACGGATTGGAGTTTGCAACTGAAAAGAAAATTTGTGTTCCCAACAAGCTAGGTGAAGGACGGCTTTCACACACACTTATCTCTTAGAACTGAGCATGTGGAGAGACGTTCGTTCATCTATCACAAAGGGAAAGGGTTGCAGGAGAAACTTTTACGCTGGTTTCTCAGTCTGTTTCCTAGTGCCGGCTTGAAGTTACTGCAGTTTTCTCTGTAAAACCGATTTGGAGCTCGTACCTCTCCATACATATGTATGGAGTGGAGTTTACAAGTGAAAAGAAACTATGTGTTCCCAACAAGCTAGGTGAAGTGCGGCTTTCACACACACGTATTTCTCTAATGAGCATGTGGAGAGACGTTCGTTCATCTAGCACAAAGGGAACGGTTTGCAGGAGATACTTTTTGTCTGGTTTCTCAGTCTGTTTCCTAGTGCTGGTTTGAAGTTCCTGCAGTTTTCACTGTAAAACAGTGTTGGAGCTAGTACCTAACCATATATATATATGGAATGGAATTTGCTAGTGAAAAGAAGCGATGTGTTCCCAACAAGCTATGTGGAGGACGGTTTTAACACACACATCTCTCAGAACTGAACATTTGGAGAGACGTTCGTTCATCTAGAACAAAAAACGGGTTGCAGGAGAACTTTTTCTCTGGTTTCTCAGTCTGTTTCCTAGTGCCGGTTTGAAGTTCCTGCAGTTTTCACTGTAAAACCGCGTTGGAGCTAGTAACTCCGCATATATATGTATGGTGTGGAGTTTGCAACTGAAAAGAAACTTTGTGTTCCCAACAAGCTAAGTGAAGGACGGTTTTAACACACACATCTCTCAGAACTGAGAATTTGGAGAAAAGTTCGTTCATCCAAAACAAAAGAACGGGTTGCAGGAGAAACTTTTACTCTGGTTTCTCAGTCTGTTTCCTAGTGCCGGTTTGAAGTTCCTGCTGTATTCACTGTAAAACAGATTTGTAGCCCGTACCTCCCCATATATATGTATGGAGTGGAGTTTGCAACTGAAAAGTAACTTTGTGTTCCCAACAAGCTAGGTGAAGGACGGCTTTCACACACAATTATCTCTCAGAACTGAGCATGTGGAGAGACGTTCGTTCATCTAGCACAAAGGGAACGGCTTGCAGGAGAAACATTTACTCTGGTATCTCTGTCTGCTTCCTAGTGCCGGTTTGAAGTTCCTGCAGTTTTCACTGTAAAACAGAATTGGAGATCGGAACTCCTAATTTATATATATGGTGTGGATTTCACAACTGAAAAGAAACATTGTGTTCCCAACAAGCTAGGTGAAGGACAGCTTTCACACACACTTATCTCTCAGAACTGAGCATGTGGAGAGACTTTCGTTCATCTAGCACAAAAGGAACGGGTTGCAGGAGAAACTTTTACCCTGGATTCTCAGTCTGTTTCCTAGTGCTGGTTTGAAGTTCCTACAGTTTCACTGTAAAACGGGGTTGGAGCTCGTACCTCCCCATATATATGTAAGGAGTGGAGTTTGCATCTGAAAAGAAACTTTGTGTTCCCAACAAGCTAGGTGAAGGACGGCTTTCACACACACTTATCTCTCAGAACTGAGCATGTGGAGAGAAGTTCGTTCTACTAGCACAAAGTGAAAGGTTTGCAGGAGAAATTTTTACGCTGGTTTCTCAGTCTGTTTCCTAGTGCCGGCTTGAATTTACTGCAGTTTTCTCTGTAAAACCGATTTGGAGCTCGTACCTCTCCATACATATGTATGGAGTGGAGTTTACAAGTGAAAAGGAACTATGTGTTCCCAACAAGCTAGGTGAAGGACGGCTTTCACACACACTTATCTCTCAGAACTGAGCATGTGGAGAGAAGTTCGTTCATCTAGCACAAAGGGAAAGGGTTGCAGGAGAAACTTTTACTCTGGTTTCTCAGTCTGTTTCCTAGTGCCGGATTGAAGTTCCTGCAGTTTTCACTGTAAACCCGAGTTGGAGCTCGTACCTCCCCATATATATGTATGGACTGGTGTTTGCAACTGAAAAGAAACTTTGTGTTCCCAACAAGCTAGGTGAAGGACGGCTTTCACACACACTTATCTCTCAGAACTGAGCATGTAGAGAGACGTACGTTCATCTAGCCCAAAGGGAACGGTTTGCAGGAGAAACTTTGACTCTGGTTTCTCAGTCTGTTTCCTAGTGCCGGTTTGAAGTTCCTGCAGTTTTCACTGTAAAACCGCGTTGGACCTCGTACCTCCCCATATATATGTATGGAGTGGAGCTTGCAACTGAAAAGAAACTTTGTGTTCCCAAGAAGCTAGGTGAAGGACGGCTTTCACACACAATTATATCTCAGAACCTAGCATGTGGAGAGATGTTCGTTCGTCTAGCACATAGCGAACGGGTTGCAGGAGAAACTTTTACTCTGGTATCTCAGTCTGTTTCCTAGTGCCGGTTTGAAGTTCCTGCAGTTTTCACTGTAAATCCGAGTTTGAGCTAGTACCTCCCCATATATATATATGGATTGGAGTTTGCAAATGAAAAGTAACTTTGTGTTCCCAACAAGCTAGGTGAAGGACGGCTTTCACACACACTTATCTCTCAAAAATGAGCATGTGGAGAGACGTTCGTTCATCTAGCACAAATGGAACGGTTTGCAGGGGAAACTTTTACTTTGGTTTCTCAGTCTATTTCCTAGTGCCGGATTGAAGTTCCTGCAATTTTCACTGTAAAACCGATTTGGAGCTAGTACCTCCCCATATATATGTATGGAGTGGAGTTTGCAAGTGAAAAGAAACTTTGTGTTCCCAACAAGCTAGGTGAAGGACGGCTTTCACACACACTTACCTCTCAGAACTGAGCATGTGGAGAGACGTTCGTTCATCTAGCACAAAGGGAACGGGTTGCAGGAGAAACTTTTCCTCTGGATTCTCAGTCTGTTTCCTAGTGCCGGTTTGAAGTTCCTGCAGTTTTCACTGTAAAACCGAGTTGGAGCTACTACCTCCCCATATATATGTATGGAGTGGAGTTTGCTACTGAAAAGAAACTTTGTGTTCCCAAGAAGCTAGGTGAAGGACGGCTTTCACACACACTTATCTCTCAGATCTGTGCATGTGGAGAGACGTTCGTTCATCTAGCACAAAGGGAACGGGTTGCAGGAGATACTTTTACTCTGGTTTCTCAGTCTGTTTCCTAGTGCCGGTTTGAAGTTCCTGCAGTTTTCACTGTAAAACCGAGTTGGAGCTAGTACCTCCCTTTATATATGTATGGATTGGAGTTTTTTACTTAAAAAAACTTTGTGTTCCCAACAAGCTAGGTGAAGGACGGCTTTCACACACACTTATCTCTCAGTACTGAGCATGTGGAGAGACGTTCGTTCATCTAGCACATAGGGAACAAGTTGCAGGGAAAACTTTTACTCTGATTTCTCAGTCTGTTTCCTAGTGCCGGTATGAAGTTTCTGCAGTTTTCACTGTAAAACCGAGTTGGAGCTAGTACCTCCCCATATATATGTATGGTGTGGATTTTTGCAAGTGAAAAGAAACTTTTTGTTCCCAACAAGCTAGGTGAAGGACGGCTTTCACATACACTTATCTCTCAGAAATGAGCATGTGGAGAGACTTTCGTTCATCTAGCACAAAGGGAACGGGTTGCAGGAGAAACTTTTACTCTGGTTTCTCAGTCTGTTTCCTAGTGCCGTTTTGAAGTTCCTGCAGTTTTCACTGTAAAACCGATTTGGAGCTTGTACCTCCCAATATATATGAATGGAGTGGAGTTTGCAACTGAAAAGAATATTTGTGTTCACAACAAGCTAGTTGAAGGACGGCTTTCACACACACTTATCTCTCAGAACTGAGCATGTGGAGAGACGTTCGTTCATCTAGCACAAAGGGAACGGGTTGCAGGAGAAACTTTTACTCTGGTTTCTCAGGCTGTTTCCTAGTGCCGGTTTGAAGTTCCTGCAGTTTTCACTGTAAAACCGGGTTGGAGCTTGTACATCCCCATATATATATATGGAGTGGAGTTTGCAACTGAAAAGAAACTTTGTGTTCCCAACCAGGTAGTTGAAGGACGGCTTTCACACACACTTATCTCTCAGAACTGAGCATGTGGAGAGACGTTCATTCATCTAACACAATTTGAACGGGTTGCAGGAGAAACATTTACTCTGGTTTCTCAGTCTGTTTCCTAGTGCTGGTTTGAAGTTCCTTCAGTTTTCTCTGTAAAATCGAGTTGGAGCTACTACCTCCCTAAGTATATGTATGGAATGGAGTTGGTGACTTAAAAGAAACTTTGTGTTCCCAACAAGCTAGGTGAAGGACGGCTTTCACACACACTTACCTCTCAGGACTGAGCATGTGGAGAGGCGTTCGTTCATCTAGCATAAAGGGAACGGGTTGCAGGGGAAACTTTTACTCTGGTTTCTCAGTCTGTTTCCTAGTGTCGGAATGAAGTTCCTGCAGTTTTCACTGTAAAACCGAGTTGGAGCTAGTACCTGCCCATATACATGTATGGAGTGGAGTTTGCAACTGAAAAGAAACTTTGTGTTCCCAACAAGCTAGGTGAAGTACGGCTTTCACACACACTTATCTCTCAGAACTGAGCATGTGGAGAGACCTTCGTTCATCTAGCACAAAGTGAACGGATTGCAGGGGAAATTTTATTCTGGTTTCTCAGTCTGTTTCCTAGTGCCGGTATGAAGTTCCTGCAGTTTTCACTGTAAACCGTGTTGGAGCTAGTACCTCCCCATATATATGTACGGAGTGGAGTTTGCAACTGAAAAGAAACTTTGTGTTCCCAACCAGCTAGGTGAAGGACGGCTTTCACACACACTTTTCTCTCAGAACTGAGCATGTGGAGAGACGTTCGTTCATCAAGCACAAATGGAACGGGTTGCAGGAGAAACTTTTACTCTGGTTTCTCAGTCTGTTTCTTAGTGAAGGATAAAAGTTCCTGCAGTTTTCACTGTAAAATCGAGTTGGAGCTAGTACCTCCCTATATATATGTATGGAATGGAGTTGGTTATTAAAAGAAACTTTGTGTTCCCAACAAGCTAGGTGAAGGACGGATTTCACACACATATATCTCTCAGAACTGAGCATGTGGAGAGACGTTCGTTCATCTAGCACAAAGGGAACGGGTTGCAGGGGAAAATTTTAGTCTGATTTCTTAGTCTGTTTCCTAGTGCCGGTAGGAAGTTCCTGCAGTTTTCACAGTAAAACCGAGTTGGAGTTAGTACCTCCCCATATATATGTATGGAGTGGAGTTTGCAAATGAAAAGAAACTTTGTGTTTCCAACAAGCTAGTTGAAGGACGGCTTTCACACACACTTATCTCTCAGAATTGAGCATGTGGAGAGAACATCGTTCATCTAGCACAAAGGGAACGGGTTGCAGGAGAAACTTTTACTCTGGTTTCTCAGTCTGTTTCCTAGTGCCGGTATGAAGTTTCTGCATTTTTCACTGTAAAACAGAGTTGGAGCTCGTACCTCCCCATATATATGTATAGAGTGGAGTTTGCAACTGAAAAGATACTTTGTGTTCCCAACAAGCTAGGTGAAGGACGGCTTTCACACACACTTATCTCTCAGAACTGAGCATGTGGAGAGACCTTCGTTCATCTAACACAAAGGGAACGGGTTGCAGGGGAAAGTTTTATTCTGGTTTCTCAGTCTGTTTCCTAGTGCCGGTTTGAAGTTCCTGCAATTTGCACCGTAAAACCGAGTTGGAGGTATTACCTCCCCATATATATGTATGGAGTGGAGTTTGCAACTGAAAAGAAACTTTGTGTTCCCAACAAGCTACGTGAAGGACGGCTTTCACACACACTTATCTCTCAGAACTGAGCACGTGGAGAGACCTTCGTTCATCTAGCACAAAGGGAACAGGTTGGAGGTGAAAATTTTACACTGGTTTCTCAGTCTGTTTCCTAGTACCGGTTTGAAGTTCCTGCAGTTTTCACTGTAAAACTGAGTTGGAGCTAGTACCTCCCCATATATATGTATGAAGTGGAGTTTTCAACTGAAAAGAAACTTTGTGTTCCCAACCAGCTAGGTGAAGGACGGCTTTCACACACACTTTTCTCTCAGAACTGAGCATGTGGAGAGACGTTCGTTCATCAAGCACAAATGGAACGGGTTGCAGGAGAAACTTTTACTCTGGTTTCTCAGTCTGTTTCCTAGTGAAGGATAGAAGTTCCTGCAGTTTTCACTGTAAAATCGAGTTGGAGCTAGTACCTCCCTATATATATGTATGGAATGGAGTTGGTTATTAAAAGAAACTTTGTGTTCCCAACAAGCTAGTTGAAGGACGGCTTTCACACACACTTATATCTCAGAACTGAGCATGTGGAGAGATGTTCGTTCATCTAGCAATAAGGGAAACGGTTGCAGGGGAAACTTTTACTCTGCTTTCTCAGTCTGTTTCCTAGTGCCGGTTTCAAGTTCCTGCAGTTTGCACTGTAAAACCGAGTTGGACTAGAACACCCCATATATATGTATGGAATGGAGTTTGCAAGTGAAAAGAAACTTTGTGTTTCCAACCAGCTAGGTGAAGGACGGCTTTGACACACACATATTTCTCAGAACTGAGCATATTGGGAGACGTTCGTTCATCTAGCAATAAGGGAACGGGTTGCAGGAGAAACTTTTACTCTGGTTTCTCAGTCTGTTTCCTAGTGTCGTTTTGATATTCCTGCTGTTTTAAGTGTAAAACCGAGTTGGAGCTAATACCTCCCCATATATATGTAAGGAGTGGAGTTTTCAAGTGAAAAGAAAGTTTGTGTTTCCAACCAGCTAGGTGAAGGACGGCTTTGACACATACATATTTCTCAGAACTGAGCATATTGGGAGACGTTCGTTCATCTAGCAATAAGGGAACTGTTTGCAGGAGAAACTTTTACTCTGGTTTCCCAGTCTGTTTCCTATTGTCGTTTTGATATTCCTGCTGTTTTAACTGTAAAACCGAGTAGGAGCTCGTACCTCCCTTATATATGTATGGAATGGGTATTGCAAGTGAAAAGAAACTTTGTGTTCCCAACAACCTAGGTGAAGTACGGCTTTGACACACACTTATCTCTCAGAACTGAGCATGTGGAGAGACGTTCGTTCATCTAGCACAAAGGGAATGGGTTGCAGGAGAAACTTATACTCTGGTTTCTCAGTCTGTTTCCTAGTGCCGGTTTGAAGTTCCTGCAGTTTTCACTGTAAAATCGTGTTGGAGCTAATATCTCCCCATATATATGTATGGAGTGGAGTTTGCAACTGAAAAGATACTTTGTGTTCCCAACAAGCTAGGTGAAGAACGGCTTTCACACACACATATCTCTCACAACTGAGCATGTGGAGAGACGTTCGTTCATCTAGCAAAAAGGGAACGGGTTGCAGGAGAAACTTTTACTCTGGTTTCTCAGTCTGTTTCCTAGTGCTGGTTTGAAGTTCCTGCAGTTTTCAATGTAAAACCGAGTTGGAACTATTACCTCCCCGTATATATGTAAGGAGAAGTGTTTGCAACTGAAAAGTAATTTTGTGTTCCCAACAAGCTAGGTGAAGGACGGCTTTCACACACACTTATCACTCAGAAATGAGCATGTGGAGAGACGTTCGTTCATCTAGCACAAAGGGAACGGGTTGCAGGAGAAAATTTTACTCTGGTTTCTCAGTCTGTTTCCTAGTGCCGGTTTGAAGTTCCGGCAGTTTTCACTGTAAACCCGAGTTGGAGCTCGTACCTCCAATTATATATGTATGGAGTGGAGTTTGCAACTGAAAAGAAACTTTGTGTTTCCAACAAGCTAGGTGAAGGACGGCTTTCACACACACTTATATCTCAGAAGTGAGCATGTGGAGAGACCTTCGTTCATGTAGCACTAAGGGAACCGGTTGCAGGAGAAACTTTTACTCTGCTTTCTCAGTCTGTTTCCTAGTGCCGGTTTGAAGTTCCTGCAGTTTGCACTGTAAAACCGAGTTGGACTAGAACACCCAATATATATGTATGGAGTGGAGTTTGCAAGTGAAAAGAAACTTTGTGTTCCCAACAAGCTAGGTGAAGTACGGCTTTGACACACACATATTTCTCAGAACTGAGCATGTGGGGAGACGTTCGTTCATCTAGCAATAAGCGAACGGGTTGCAGGAAAAACTTTTACTCTGGTTTCTCAGTCTGTTTCCTAGTGTCGTTTTGATATTCCTGCTGTTTTAACTGTAAAACCGAGTTGGAGCTAATACCTCCCCATATATATGTAAGGAGTGGGGTTTTCAAGTGAAAGGAAACTTTGTGTTTCCAACCAGCTAGGTGAAGTACGGCTTTGACACACACATATTTCTCAGAACTGAGCATATTGGGAGACGTTCGTTCATCTAACAATAAGGGAACGGGTTGCAGGAGAAACTTTTACTCTGGTTTCTCAGTCTGTTTCCTAGTGTCGTTTTGATATTCCTGCTGTTTTCACTGTAAAACCGAGTTGGAGCTCGTACCTCCCCTTATATATGTATGGAGTGGGTATTGCAAATGAAAAGAAACTTTGTGTTCCCAACAACCTAGGTGAAGTACGGCTTTGACACACACTTATCTCTCAGAACTGAGCATGTGGAGAGACGTTCGTTCATCTAGCACAAAGGGAACGGGTTGCAGGAGAAACTTATACTCTGGTTTCTCAGTCTGTTTCCTAGTGCCGGTTTGAAGTTCCTGCAGTTTTCACTGTAAAATCGAGTTGGAGCTAATATCTCCCCATATATATGGATGGAGTGGAGTTTGCAACTGAAAAGATACTTTGTGTTCCCAACATGCTAGGTGAAGGTCGGCTTTCACACACACTTATCTCTCACAACTGAGTATGTGGAGAGACGTTCGTTCATCTAGCACAAAGTGAACGGTTTGCAGAAAATTTTACTCTGGTTTCTCAGGCTGTTTCCTAGTGCCGGTTTGAAGTTCCTGCAGTTTTCACTGTAAAACCGGGTTGGAGCTTGTACATCCCCATATATATATATGGAGTGGAGTTTGCAACTGAAAAGAAACTTTGTGTTCCCAACCAGGTAGTTGAAGGACGGCTTTCACACACACTTATCTCTCAGAACTGAGCATGTGGAGAGACGTTCGTTCATCTAACACAATTTGAACGGGTTGCAGGAGAAACATTTACTCTGGTTTCTCAGTCTGTTTCCTAGTGCTGGTTTGAAGTTCCTTCAGTTTTCTCTGTAAAATCGAGTTGGAGCTACTACCTCCCTAAGTATATGTATGGAATGGAGTTGGTGACTTAAAAGAAACTTTGTGTTCCCAACAAGCTAGGTGAAGGACGGCTTTCACACACACTTACCTCTCAGGACTGAGCATGTGGAGAGGCGTTCGTTCATCTAGCATAAAGGGAACGGGTTGCAGGGGAAACTTTTACTCTGGTTTCTCAGTCTGTTTCCTAGTGTCGGAATGAAGTTCCTGCAGTTTTCACTGTAAAACCGAGTTGGAGCTAGTACCTGCCCATATACATGTATGGAGTGGAGTTTGCAACTGAAAAGAAACTTTGTGTTCCCAACAAGCTAGGTGAAGTACGGCTTTCACACACACTTATGTCTCAGAACTGAGCATGTGGAGAGACCTTCGTTCATCTAGCACAAAGTGAACGGATTGCAGGGGAAATTTTATTCTGGTTTCTCAGTCTGTTTCCTAGTGCCGGTATGAAGTTCCTGCAGTTTTCACTGTAAACCGTGTTGGAGCTAGTACCTCCCCATATATATGTACGGAGTGGAGTTTGCAACTGAAAAGAAACTTTGTGTTCCCAACCAGCTAGGTGAAGGACGGCTTTCACACACACTTTTCTCTCAGAACTGAGCATGTGGAGAGACGTTCGTTCATCAAGCACAAATGGAACGGGTTGCAGGAGAAACTTTTACTCTGGTTTCTCAGTCTGTTTCTTAGTGAAGGATAAAAGTTCCTGCAGTTTTCACTGTAAAATCGAGTTGGAGCTAGTACCTCCCTATATATATGTATGGAATGGAGTTGGTTATTAAAAGAAACTTTGTGTTCCCAACAAGCTAGGTGAAGGACGGATTTCACACACATATATCTCTCAGAACTGAGCATGTGGAGAGACGTTCGTTCGTCTAGCACAAAGGGAACGGGTTGCAGGGGAAAATTTTAGTCTGATTTCTTAGTCTGTTTCCTAGTGCCGGTAGGAAGTTCCTGCAGTTTTCACAGTAAAACCGAGTTGGAGTTAGTACCTCCCCATATATATGTATGGAGTGGAGTTTGCAAATGAAAAGAAACTTTGTGTTTCCAACAAGCTAGTTGAAGGACGGCTTTCACACACACTTATCTCTCAGAATTGAGCATGTGGAGAGAACATCGTTCATCTAGCACAAAGGGAACGGGTTGCAGGAGAAACTTTTACTCTGGTTTCTCAGTCTGTTTCCTAGTGCCGGTATGAAGTTTCTGCATTTTTCACTGTAAAACAGAGTTGGAGCTCGTACCTCCCCATATATATGTATAGAGTGGAGTTTGCAACTGAAAAGATACTTTGTGTTCCCAACAAGCTAGGTGAAGGACGGCTTTCACACACACTTATCTCTCAGAACTGAGCATGTGGAGAGACCTTCGTTCATCTAACACAAAGGGAACGGGTTGCAGGGGAAAGTTTTATTCTGGTTTCTCAGTCTGTTTCCTAGTGCCGGTTTGAAGTTCCTGCAATTTGCACCGTAAAACCGAGTTGGAGGTATTACCTCCCCATATATATGTATGGAGTGGAGTTTGCAACTGAAAAGAAACTTTGTGTTCCCAACAAGCTACGTGAAGGACGGCTTTCACACACACTTATCTCTCAGAACTGAGCACGTGGAGAGACCTTCGTTCATCTAGCACAAAGGGAACAGGTTGGAGGTGAAAATTTTACACTGGTTTCTCAGTCTGTTTCCTAGTACCGGTTTGAAGTTCCTGCAGTTTTCACTGTAAAACTGAGTTGGAGCTAGTACCTCCCATATATATGTATGAAGTGGAGTTTTCAACTGAAAAGAAACTTTGTGTTCCCAACCAGCTAGGTGAAGGACGGCTTTCACACACACTTTTCTCTCAGAACTGAGCATGTGGAGAGACGTTCGTTCATCAAGCACAAATGGAACGGGTTGCAGGAGAAACTTTTACTCTGGTTTCTCAGTCTGTTTCCTAGTGAAGGATAGAAGTTCCTGCAGTTTTCACTGTAAAATCGAGTTGGAGCTAGTACCTCCCTATATATATGTATGGAATGGAGTTGGTTATTAAAAGAAACTTTGTGTTCCCAACAAGCTAGTTGAAGGACGGCTTTCACACACACTTATATCTCAGAACTGAGCATGTGGAGAGATGTTCGTTCATCTAGCAATAAGGGAAACGGTTGCAGGGGAAACTTTTACTCTGCTTTCTCAGTCTGTTTCCTAGTGCCGGTTTCAAGTTCCTGCAGTTTGCACTGTAAAACCGAGTTGGACTAGAACACCCCATATATATGTATGGAATGGAGTTTGCAAGTGAAAAGAAACTTTGTGTTTCCAACCAGCTAGGTGAAGGACGGCTTTGACACACACATATTTCTCAGAACTGAGCATATTGGGAGACGTTCGTTCATCTAGCAATAAGGGAACGGGTTGCAGGAGAAACTTTTACTCTGGTTTCTCAGTCTGTTTCCTAGTGTCGTTTTGATATTCCTGCTGTTTTAAGTGTAAAACCGAGTTGGAGCTAATACCTCCCCATATATATGTAAGGAGTGGAGTTTTCAAGTGAAAAGAAAGTTTGTGTTTCCAACCAGCTAGGTGAAGGACGGCTTTGACACATACATATTTCTCAGAACTGAGCATATTGGGAGACGTTCGTTCATCTAGCAATAAGGGAACTGTTTGCAGGAGAAACTTTTACTCTGGTTTCCCAGTCTGTTTCCTATTGTCGTTTTGATATTCCTGCTGTTTTAACTGTAAAACCGAGTAGGAGCTCGTACCTCCCTTATATATGTATGGAATGGGTATTGCAAGTGAAAAGAAACTTTGTGTTCCCAACAACCTAGGTGAAGTACGGCTTTGACACACACTTATCTCTCAGAACTGAGCATGTGGAGAGACGTTCGTTCATCTAGCACAAAGGGAATGGGTTGCAGGAGAAACTTATACTCTGGTTTCTCAGTCTGTTTCCTAGTGCCGGTTTGAAGTTCCTGCAGTTTTCACTGTAAAATCGTGTTGGAGCTAATATCTCCCCATATATATGTATGGAGTGGAGTTTGCAACTGAAAAGATACTTTGTGTTCCCAACAAGCTAGGTGAAGAACGGCTTTCACACACACATATCTCTCACAACTGAGCATGTGGAGAGACGTTCGTTCATCTAGCAAAAAGGGAACGGGTTGCAGGAGAAACTTTTACTCTGGTTTCTCAGTCTGTTTCCTAGTGCTGGTTTGAAGTTCCTGCAGTTTTCAATGTAAAACCGAGTTGGAACTATTACCTCCCCGTATATATGTAAGGAGAAGTGTTTGCAACTGAAAAGTAATTTTGTGTTCCCAACAAGCTAGGTGAAGGACGGCTTTCACACACACTTATCACTCAGAAATGAGCATGTGGAGAGACGTTCGTTCATCTAGCACAAAGGGAACGGGTTGCAGGAGAAAATTTTACTCTGGTTTCTCAGTCTGTTTCCTAGTGCCGGTTTGAAGTTCCGGCAGTTTTCACTGTAAACCCGAGTTGGAGCTCGTACCTCCAATTATATATGTATGGAGTGGAGTTTGCAACTGAAAAGAAACTTTGTGTTTCCAACAAGCTAGGTGAAGGACGGCTTTCACACACACTTATATCTCAGAAGTGAGCATGTGGAGAGACCTTCGTTCATGTAGCACTAAGGGAACCGGTTGCAGGAGAAACTTTTACTCTGCTTTCTCAGTCTGTTTCCTAGTGCCGGTTTGAAGTTCCTGCAGTTTGCACTGTAAAACCGAGTTGGACTAGAACACCCAATATATATGTATGGAGTGGAGTTTGCAAGTGAAAAGAAACTTTGTGTTCCCAACAAGCTAGGTGAAGTACGGCTTTGACACACACATATTTCTCAGAACTGAGCATGTGGGGAGACGTTCGTTCATCTAGCAATAAGCGAACGGGTTGCAGGAAAAACTTTTACTCTGGTTTCTCAGTCTGTTTCCTAGTGTCGTTTTGATATTCCTGCTGTTTTAACTGTAAAACCGAGTTGGAGCTAATACCTCCCCATATATATGTAAGGAGTGGGGTTTTCAAGTGAAAGGAAACTTTGTGTTTCCAACCAGCTAGGTGAAGTACGGCTTTGACACACACATATTTCTCAGAACTGAGCATATTGGGAGACGTTCGTTCATCTAACAATAAGGGAACGGGTTGCAGGAGAAACTTTTACTCTGGTTTCTCAGTCTGTTTCCTAGTGTCGTTTTGATATTCCTGCTGTTTTCACTGTAAAACCGAGTTGGAGCTCGTACCTCCCCTTATATATGTATGGAGTGGGTATTGCAAATGAAAAGAAACTTTGTGTTCCCAACAACCTAGGTGAAGTACGGCTTTGACACACACTTATCTCTCAGAACTGAGCATGTGGAGAGACGTTCGTTCATCTAGCACAAAGGGAACGGGTTGCAGGAGAAACTTATACTCTGGTTTCTCAGTCTGTTTCCTAGTGCCGGTTTGAAGTTCCTGCAGTTTTCACTGTAAAATCGAGTTGGAGCTAATATCTCCCCATATATATGGATGGAGTGGAGTTTGCAACTGAAAAGATACTTTGTGTTCCCAACATGCTAGGTGAAGGTCGGCTTTCACACACACTTATCTCTCACAACTGAGTATGTGGAGAGACGTTCGTTCATCTAGCACAAAGTGAACGGTTTGCAGAAAATTTTACTCTGGTTTCTCAGTCTGTTTCCTAGTGCCGGTTTGAAGTTCCTGCAGTTTTCAAAGTAAAACCGAGTTGGAACTAGTACTTCCCCATATATATGTATGGAGTGGAGTTTTCAAGTGAAAAGAAACTTTGTATTCCCAACAAGATAGGTGAAGGACGTCTTTCACACAAACATATCTCTCAGAACTGAGCATGTGGAGAGACGTTCGTTCATCTAGCACAAAGGGAAAGGGTTGCAGGGAAACATTTACTCTAGATTCTCAGTCTGTTTCCAAGTGGTAGTTTGAAGTTCCTGCAGTTTTCACTGTAAAACCGAGTTGGAGCTCGTACCTCCCCATATATATGTATGGAGTGGATTTTGCAACCGAAAAGAAACTTTGTGTTCAAAACAAGCTATGTGAAGGACGGCTTTCACACACACTTATCTCTCAGAACCTAGCATGTGGAGAGACCTTCGTTCATTTAGCACAAAGGGAACGGGTTGCAGGAGAAACTTTTACTCTGGTTTCTCAGTCTGTTTCCTAGTGCCGGATTGAAGTTCCTGCAGTTTTCACTGTAAAACAGAGTTGGAGCTCGTACCTAGCCATATATATGTATGGAGTGGAGTTTGCAAGTGAAAAGAAACTTTGTGTTCATAACAAGCTAGGCGAAGGACGGCTTTCACACACACTTATCTCTCAAAAATGAGCATGTGGAGAGACGTTCGTTCATTTAGCACAAACGGAACGGTTTGCAGGGGAAACTTTTACTTTGGTTTCTCAGTCTGTTTCCTAGTGCCGGTTTGAAGTTCCTGCAATTTTCACTGTAAAACAGAGTTGGAGCTAGTACCTCCCCATATATATGTATGGAGTGGAGTTTGCAACTGAAAAGAATCTTTGTGTTCCCAACAAGCTAGGTGAAGGGCGGCTTTCACACACACTTATCTCTCATAACTGAGCATGTGGAGAGACCTTCGTTCATCTAGCACAAATGGAACAGGTTGCAGGAGAAAATTTTACTCTGGTTTCTCAGTCTGTTTCCTAGTACCGGTTTGAAGTTCCTGCAGTTTTCACTGTAAACCAGAGTTGGAGCTAATACCTCCCCATATATATGTATGGAGTAGAGTTTGCTAGTGAAAAGAATCTTTGTGTTCCCAACAAGCTAGGTGAAGGACGGCTTTCACACACACTTATCTCTCATAACTGAGCATGTGGAGAGACGTTCGTTCATCTAGCACAAATGGAACGGTTTGCAGGAGATACATTTACTCTGGTTTCGCAGTCTGTTTCCTAGTGCCGGTTTGAATTTCCTGCAGTTTTCACTGTAAAACAGAGTTGGAGCTAGTACCTCCCTATATATTTGTATGGATTGGAGTTTGTTACTTAAAAGAAACTTTGTGTTCCCAACAAGCTAGGTGAAGGACGGCTTTCACACACACTTATCTCTCAGAACTGAGCATGTGGAGAGACGTTCGTTCATCTAGCACAAAGGGAACAAGTTGCAGGGAAAACTTTTACTCTGATTTCTCAGTCTGTTTCCTAGTGCCGGTATGAAGTTCCTGCAGTTTTCACTGTAAAACCGAGTTGGGGCTAGTACCCCCCATATATATGTATGGTGTGGAGTTTGCAACTGAAAAGAAACTTTGTGTTCCCAACAAGCTATGTGAAGGACGGCTTTCACATACACTTATCTCTCAGAAATGAGCATGTGGAGAGACTTTCGTTCATCTAGCACAAATGGAACGGTTTGCAGGAGATACATTTACTCTGGTTTCACAGTCTGTTTCCTAGTGCCGGTTTGAATTTCCTGCAGTTTTCACTGTAAAACAGAGTTGGAGCTAGTACCTCCCTATATATATGTATGGATTGGAGTTTTTTACTTAAAAGAAACTTTGTGTTCCCAACAAGCTAGGTGAAGGACGGCATTCACACACACTTATCTCTCAGAACTGAGCATGTGGAGAGACGTTCGTTCATCTAGCACAAAGGGAACAAGTTGCAGGGAAAACTTTTACTCTGATTTCTCAGTCTGTTTCCTAGTGCCGGTATGAAGTTCCTGCAGTTTTCACTGTAAAACCGAGTTGGGGCTAGTACCCCCCATATATATGTATGGTGTGGAGTTTGCAACTGAAAAGAAACTTTGTGTTCCCAACAAGCTATGTGAAGGACGGCTTTCACATACACTTATCTCTCAGAAATGAGCATGTGGAGAGACTTTCGTTCATCTAGCACAAAGGGAACGGGTAGGAGGAGAAAATTTTACTTTGGTTTCTCAGTTTGTTTCCTAGTGCCGGTTTGAAGTTCCTGCAATTTTCACTGTAAAACAGAGTTGGAGCTAGTACCTCCCCATATATATGTATGGAGTGGAGTTTGCAACTGAAAAGAATCTTTGTGTTCCCAACAAGCTAGGTGAAGGGCGGCTTTCACACACACTTATCTCTCATAACTGAGCATGTGGAGAGACCTTCGTTCATCTAGCACAAATGGAACAGTTTGCAGGAGAAAATTTTACTCTGGTTTCTCAGTCTGTTTCCTAGTACCGGTTTGAAGTTCCTGCAGTTTTCACTGTAAACCAGAGTTGGAGCTAATACCTCCCCATATATATGTATGGAGTAGAGTTTGCTAGTGAAAAGAATCTTTGTGTTCCCAACAAGCTAGGTGAAGGACGGCTTTCACACACACTTATCTCTCATAACTGAGCATGTGGAGAGACCTTCGTTCATCTAGCACAAAGGGAACGGGTTGCAGGAGAAACTTTTACTCTGGTTTCTCAGTCTGTTTCCTAGTGCCGGATTGAAGTTCCTGCAGTTTTCACTGTAAACCAGAGTTGGAGCTAATACCTCCCCATATATATGTATGGAGTAGAGTTTGCTAGTGAAAAGAATCTTTGTGTTCCCAACAAGCTAGGTGAAGGACGGCTTTCACACACACTTATCTCTCATAACTGAGCATGTGGAGAGACGTTCGTTCATCTAGCACAAATGGAACGGTTTGCAGGAGATACATTTACTCTGGTTTCGCAGTCTGTTTCCTAGTGCCGGTTTGAATTACCTGCAGTTTTCACTGTAAAACAGAGTTGGAGCTAGTACCTCCCTATATATATGTATGGATTGGAGTTTTTTACTTAAAAGAAACTTTGTGTTCCCAACAAGCTAGGTGAAGGACGGCTTTCACACACACTTATCTCTCAGAACTGAGCATGTGGAGAGACGTTCGTTCATCTAGCACAAAGGGAACAAGTTGCAGGGAAAACTTTTACTCTGATTTCTCAGTCTGTTTCCTAGTGCCGGTATGAAGTTCCTGCAGTTTTCACTGTAAAACCGAGTTGGGGCTAGTACCCCCCATATATATGTATGGTGTGGAGTTTGCAACTGAAAAGAAACTTTGTGTTCCCAACAAGCTATGTGAAGGACGGCTTTCACATACACTTATCTCTCAGAAATGAGCATGTGGAGAGACTTTCGTTCATCTAGCACAAAGGGAACGGGTAGGAGGAGAAAATTTTACTTTGGTTTCTCAGTTTGTTTCCTAGTGCCGGTTTGAAGTTCCTGCAATTTTCACTGTAAAACAGAGTTGGAGCTAGTACCTCCCCATATATATGTATGGAGTGGAGTTTGCAAGTGAAAAGAAACTTTGTGTTCATAACAAGCTAGGCGAAGGACGGCTTTCACACACACTTATCTCTCAAAAATGAGCATGTGGAGAGACGTTCGTTCATCTAGCACAAATGGAACGGTTTGCAGGAGATACATTTACTCTGGTTTCGCAGTCTGTTTCCTAGTGCCGGTTTGAATTACCTGCAGTTTTCACTGTAAAACAGAGTTGGAGCTAGTACCTCCCCATATATATGTATGGAGTGGAGTTTGCAACTGAAAAGAATCTTTGTGTTCCCAACAAGCTAGGTGAAGGGCGGCTTTCACACACACTTATCTCTCATAACTGAGCATGTGGAGAGACCTTCGTTCATCTAGCACAAAGGGAACGGGTTGCAGGAGAAACTTTTACTCTGGTTTCTCAGTCTGTTTCCTAGTGCCGGATTGAAGAGCCTGCAGTTTTCACTGTAAAACAGAGTTGGAGCTCGTACCTAGCCATATATATGTATGGAGTGGAGTTTGCAAGTGAAAAGAAACTTTGTGTTCATAACAAGCTAGGCGAAGGACGGCTTTCACACACACTTATCTCTCAAAAATGAGCATGTGGAGAGACGTTCGTTCATTTAGCACAAACGGAACGGTTTGCAGGGGAAACTTTTACTTTGGTTTCTCAGTCTGTTTCCTAGTGCCGGTTTGAAGTTCCTGCAATTTTCACTGTAAAACAGAGTTGGAGCTAGTACCTCCCCATATATATGTATGGAGTGGAGTTTGCAACTGAAAAGAATCTTTGTGTTCCCAACAAGCTAGGTGAAGGGCGGCTTTCACACACACTTATCTCTCATAACTGAGCATGTGGAGAGACCTTCGTTCATCTAGCACAAATGGAACAGGTTGCAGGAGAAAATTTTACTCTGGTTTCTCAGTCTGTTTCCTAGTACCGGTTTGAAGTTCCTGCAGTTTTCACTGTAAACCAGAGTTGGAGCTAATACCTCCCCATATATATGTATGGAGTAGAGTTTGCTAGTGAAAAGAATCTTTGTGTTCCCAACAAGCTAGGTGAAGGACGGCTTTCACACACACTTATCTCTCATAACTGAGCATGTGGAGAGACGTTCGTTCATCTAGCACAAATGGAACGGTTTGCAGGAGATACATTTACTCTGGTTTCGCAGTCTGTTTCCTAGTGCCGGTTTGAATTTCCTGCAGTTTTCACTGTAAAACAGAGTTGGAGCTAGTACCTCCCTATATATATGTATGGATTGGAGTTTGTTACTTAAAAGAAACTTTGTGTTCCCAACAAGCTAGGTGAAGGACGGCTTTCACACACACTTATCTCTCAGAACTGAGCATGTGGAGAGACGTTCGTTCATCTAGCACAAAGGGAACAAGTTGCAGGGAAAACTTTTACTCTGATTTCTCAGTCTGTTTCCTAGTGCCGGTATGAAGTTCCTGCAGTTTTCACTGTAAAACCGAGTTGGGGCTAGTACCCCCCATATATATGTATGGTGTGGAGTTTGCAACTGAAAAGAAACTTTGTGTTCCCAACAAGCTATGTGAAGGACGGCTTTCACATACACTTATCTCTCAGAAATGAGCATGTGGAGAGACTTTCGTTCATCTAGCACAAAGGGAACGGGTAGGAGGAGAAAATTTTACTTTGGTTTCTCAGTTTGTTTCCTAGTGCCGGTTTGAAGTTCCTGCAATTTTCACTGTAAAACAGAGTTGGAGCTAGTACCTCCCCATATATATGTATGGAGTGGAGTTTGCAACTGAAAAGAATCTTTGTGTTCCCAACAAGCTAGGTGAAGGGCGGCTTTCACACACACTTATCTCTCATAACTGAGCATGTGGAGAGACCTTCGTTCATCTAGCACAAATGGAACAGTTTGCAGGAGAAAATTTTACTCTGATTTCTCAGTCTGTTTCCTAGTACCGGTTTGAAGTTCCTGCAGTTTTCACTGTAAACCAGAGTTGGAGCTAATACCTCCCCATATATATGTATGGAGTAGAGTTTGCTAGTGAAAAGAATCTTTGTGTTCCCAACAAGCTAGGTGAAGGACGGCTTTCACACACACTTATCTCTCATAACTGAGCATGTGGAGAGACGTTCGTTCATCTAGCACAAATGGAACGGTTTGCAGGAGATACATTTACTCTGGTTTCGCAGTCTGTTTCCTAGTGCCGGTTTGAATTTCCTGCAGTTTTCACTGTAAAACAGAGTTGGAGCTAGTACCTCCCTATATATATGTATGGATTGGAGTTTGTTACTTAAAAGAAACTTTGTGTTCCCAACAAGCTACGTGAAGGACGGCTTTCACACACACTTATCTCTCAGAACTGAGCATGTGGAGAGACGTTCGTTCATCTAGCACAAAGGGAACAAGTTGCAGGGAAAACTTTTACTCTGATTTCTCAGTCTGTTTCCTAGTGCCGGTTTGAAGTTCCTGCAGTTTTCACTGTAAAACCGAGTTGGAACTTGTACCTCCCCATATACATGTATGGAGTGTAGTTTGCAACTGAAAAGAATCTTTGTGTTCCCAACAAGCTAGGCGAAGGACGGCTTTCACACACACTTATCTCTCAGAACTGAGCATGTGGAGAGACCTTCGTTCATCTAGCACAAAGGGAACGGGTTGCAGGAGAAACTTTTACTCTGGTTTCTCAGTCTGTTTCCTATTGCCGTTTTGAAGTTCCTGCAGTTTTCACTGTAAAACCCATTTGGAGCTTGTACCTCCCCATATATATGTATGGAGTGGAGTTTGCAACTGAAAAGAATATTTGTGTTCCCAACAAGCTAGTTGAAGGACGGATTTCACACACACTTATCTCTCATAACTGAGCATGTGGAGAGACCTTCGTTCATCTAGCACAAATGGAACAGGTTGCAGGAGAAAATTTTACTCTGGTTTCTCAGTCTGTTTCCTAGTACCGGTTTGAAGTTCCTGCAGTTTTCACTGTAAACCAGAGTTGGAGCTAATACCTCCCCATATATATGTATGGAGTACAGTTTGCTAGTGAAAAGAATCTTTGTGTTCCCAACAAGCTAGGTGAAGGACGGCTTTCACACACACTTATCTCTCATAACTGAGCATGTGGAGAGACGTTCGTTCATCTAGCACAAATGGAACGGTTTGCAGGAGATACATTTACTCTGGTTTCGCAGTCTGTTTCCTAGTGCCGGTTTGAATTTCCTGCAGTTTTCACTGTAAAACAGAGTTGGAGCTAGTACCTCCCTATATATATGTATGGATTGGAGTTTGTTACTTAAAAGAAACTTTGTGTTCCCAACAAGCTAGGTGAAGGACGGCTTTCACACACACTTATCTCTCAGAACTGAGCATGTGGAGAGACGTTCGTTCATCTAGCACAAAGGGAACAAGTTGCAGGGAAAACTTTTACTCTGATTTCTCAGTCTGTTTCCTAGTGCCGGTATGAAGTTCCTGCAGTTTTCACTGTAAAACCGAGTTGGGGCTAGTACCCCCCATATATATGTATGGTGTGGAGTTTGCAACTGAAAAGAAACTTTGTGTTCCCAACAAGCTATGTGAAGGACGGCTTTCACATACACTTATCTCTCAGAAATGAGCATGTGGAGAGACTTTCGTTCATCTAGCACAAAGGGAACGGGTAGGAGGAGAAAATTTTACTTTGGTTTCTCAGTTTGTTTCCTAGTGCCGGTTTGAAGTTCCTGCAATTTTCACTGTAAAACAGAGTTGGAGCTAGTACCTCCCCATATATATGTATGGAGTGGAGTTTGCAACTGAAAAGAATCTTTGTGTTCCCAACAAGCTAGGTGAAGGGCGGCTTTCACACACACTTATCTCTCATAACTGAGCATGTGGAGAGACCTTCGTTCATCTAGCACAAATGGAACAGTTTGCAGGAGAAAATTTTACTCTGATTTCTCAGTCTGTTTCCTAGTACCGGTTTGAAGTTCCTGCAGTTTTCACTGTAAACCAGAGTTGGAGCTAATACCTCCCCATATATATGTATGGAGTAGAGTTTGCTAGTGAAAAGAATCTTTGTGTTCCCAACAAGCTAGGTGAAGGACGGCTTTCACACACACTTATCTCTCATAACTGAGCATGTGGAGAGACGTTCGTTCATCTAGCACAAATGGAACGGTTTGCAGGAGATACATTTACTCTGGTTTCGCAGTCTGTTTCCTAGTGCCGGTTTGAATTTCCTGCAGTTTTCACTGTAAAACAGAGTTGGAGCTAGTACCTCCCTATATATATGTATGGATTGGAGTTTGTTACTTAAAAGAAACTTTGTGTTCCCAACAAGCTACGTGAAGGACGGCTTTCACACACACTTATCTCTCAGAACTGAGCATGTGGAGAGACGTTCGTTCATCTAGCACAAAGGGAACAAGTTGCAGGGAAAACTTTTACTCTGATTTCTCAGTCTGTTTCCTAGTGCCGGTTTGAAGTTCCTGCAGTTTTCACTGTAAAACCGAGTTGGAACTTGTACCTCCCCATATACATGTATGGAGTGTAGTTTGCAACTGAAAAGAATCTTTGTGTTCCCAACAAGCTAGGCGAAGGACGGCTTTCACACACACTTATCTCTCAGAACTGAGCATGTGGAGAGACCTTCGTTCATCTAGCACAAAGGGAACGGGTTGCAGGAGAAACTTTTACTCTGGTTTCTCAGTCTGTTTCCTATTGCCGTTTTGAAGTTCCTGCAGTTTTCACTGTAAAACCCATTTGGAGCTTGTACCTCCCCATATATATGTATGGAGTGGAGTTTGCAACTGAAAAGAATATTTGTGTTCCCAACAAGCTAGTTGAAGGACGGATTTCACACACACTTATCTCTCAGAACTTAGCATGTGGATAGACGTTCGTTCATCTAGCACAAAGGGAACGGGTTGCAGGAGAAACTTTTACTCTGGTTTCTCAGTCTGTTTCCTAGTGCCGGTTTGAAGTTCCTGCAGTTTTCACTGTAAAACCGAGTTGGAGCTTGTACCTCCCCATATATATATATGGAGTGGAGTTTGCATCTGAAAAGAAACTTTGTGTTCCCAACCAGCTAGGTGAAGGACGGCTTTCACACACACTTATCTCTCAGAACTGAGCATGTGGAGAGACGTTCGTTCATCTAGCACAAAGTAAACTGGTTGCAGGAGAAACTTTTACTCTGGTTTCTCAGTCTGTTTCCTAGTGCCGGTTTGAAGTTCCTGCAGTTTTCACTGTAAAATCGAGTTGGAGCTAGTACCTCCCTATATATATGTATGGAATGGAGTTGGTGACTTAAAAGAAACTTTGTGTACCCAACAAGCTATGTGAAGGACGGCTTTCACACACACTTACCTCTCAGGACTGAGCATGAGGAGAGGCGTTCGTTCATCTAGCATAAAGGGAACGGGTTGCAGGAGAAACTTTTACTCTGGTTTCTCAGTCTGTTTCCTATTGCCGTTTTGAAGTTCCTGCAGTTTTCACTGTAAAACCGATTTGGAGCTTGTACCTCCCCATATATATGTATGGAGTGGAGTTTGCAACTGAAAAGAATATTTGTGTTCCCAACAAGCTAGTTGAAGGACGGATTTCACACACACTTATCTCTCAGAACTTAGCATGTGGATAGACGTTCGTTCATCTAGCACAAAGGGAACGGGTTGCAGGAGAAACTTTTACTCTGGTTTCTCAGTCTGTTTCCTAGTGCCGGTTTGAAGTTCCTGCAGTTTTCACTGTAAAACCGAGTTGGAGCTTGTACCTCCCCATATATATATATGGAGTGGAGTTTGCATCTGAAAAGAAACTTTGTGTTCCCAACCAGCTAGGTGAAGGACGGCTTTCACACACACTTATCTCTCAGAACTGAGCATGTGGAGAGACGTTCGTTCATCTAGCACAAAGTAAACGGGTTGCAGGAGAAACTTTTACTCTGGTTTCTCAGTCTGTTTCCTAGTGCCGGTTTCAAGTTCCTGCAGTTTTCACTGTAAAATCGAGTTGGAGCTAGTACCTCCCTATATATATGTATGGAATGGAGTTGGTGACTTAAAAGAAACTTTGTGTACCCAACAAGCTATGTGAAGGACGGCTTTCACACACACTTACCTCTCAGGACTGAGCATGAGGAGAGGCGTTCGTTCATCTAGCATAAAGGGAACGGGTTGCAGGGGAAACTTTTACTCTGGTTTCTCAGTCTGTTTCCTAGTGCCGGAATGAAGTTCCTGCAGTTTTCACTGTAAAACCGAGTTGGAGCTAGTACCTCCCCATATATATGTATGGAGTGGAGTTTGCAACTGAAAAGAAACTTTGTGTTCCCAACAAGCTAGGTGAAGTACGGCTTTCACACACACTTATCTCTCAGAACTGAGCATGTGGAGAGACCTTCGTTCATCTAGCACAAAGGGAACGGGTTGCAGGGGAAACTTTTATTCTGGTTTCTCAGTCTGTTTCCTAGTGCCGGTATGAAGTTCCTGCAGTTTTCACTGTAAAACCGAGTTGGAGGTAGTACTTCCCCATATATATGTACGGAGTGGAGTTTGCAACTGAAAAGAAACTTTGTGTTCCCATCAAGCTAGTTTAAGGACGGCTTTCACACACACTTTTCTCTCAGAACTGAGCCTGTGGAGAGACCTTCGTTCATCTAACACAAAGGGAACGGGTTGCAGGGGAAACTTTTACTCTGGTTTCTCAGTCTGTTTCCTAGTGCCGGTTAGAAGTTCCTGCAGTTTTCACTGTAAAACCGAGTTGGAGGTTGTACATCCCCACATATATGTATGGAGTGGAGTTTGCAACTGAAAAGAAACTTTGTGTTCCCAACAAGCTAGGTGAAGGACGGCTTTCACACACACTTATCTCTCAGAAATGAGCATGTGGAGAGACCTTCGTTCATCTAGCACAACGGGAACGGGTTGTAGGAGAAACTTTTCTCTGGTTTCTCAGTCTGTTTCCTAGTGCCGGTTTGAAGTTCCTGCAGTTTTCACTGTAAAACAGAGTTGGAGCTCGTACCACCCCATATATATGTATGGAGTGGTGTTTGAAACTGAAAAGAAACTTTGTGTTCCCAACACGCTAGGTGAAGGACGTATTTCACACACACTTTTCTGTCAGAAGTGAGCATGTGGAGAGACGTTCGTTCATCTAGCACAAAGGAAACGGTTTGCTGCGGAAACTTTTACTCTTGTTTCTCAGTCTGTTTCCTAGTGCCGGTTTGAAGTTCCTGCACTTTTCAATGTAATACCGAGATGGAGCTAGTACCTCCCCATATATATGTATGGAGTGGAGTTTGCAACTGAAAAGAATGTATGTGTTCCCAAAAAGCTAGGTGAAGGACGGCTTTCACACACACTTATCTCTCAGAAATGAGCATCTGGAGATACGTTCGTTCATCTAGCAAAAAGGGAACGGGTTGCAGGGGAAATTTTTACTCTGGTTTCTCAGTATGTTTCCTATTGCCCGTTTGAAGTTCCTGCAGTTTTCACTGTAAAACCGAGTTGGATCTAGTACCTCCCCATATATATGTATGTAATGGAGTTTGCAACTGAAAAGAAACTTTGTTTTCCCAACAAGCTAGGTGAAGGACGGCTTTCACACACACTTATCTCTCACAACTGAGCTTGTGGAGAGACCATCGTTCATCTATCACAAAGGGAACGGGATGCAGTGTAAACTTTTATTATGGTTTCTCAGTCTGTTTCCTAGTGCCGGTTTGAAGTTCCTGAATTTTTCACTGTAAAACCGAGTTGGAGCTAGTACCTACCCATATATATGTATGGAGTGGAGTTTGCAACTGAAAAGAAACCTTGTGTTCCCAACAAGGTAGTTGAAGAACGGCTTTCACACACACTTATCTCTCAGAACTGAGCATGTGGAGAGACCTTCGTTCATCTAGCACAAATGGAACGGGTTGCAGGAGAAAGTTTTACTCCGGTTTCTCAGTCTGTTTCCTAGTGCCGGTTTGAAGTTCCTGCAGTTTTCACTGTAAAACCGAGTTGGAGCTCGTACCTCCCCATATATATGTATGGAGTGGAATTTGCAACTGAAAAGAAACTTTGTGTTCCCAACAAACTAGGTGAAGTACGGCTTTCACACACACTTATCTCTCAGAACTGAGCATGTGGAGAGACGATCGTTCATCTAGCACAAAGGGAACGTGTTGCAGGGGAAACTTTTTTTCTGGTTTCTCAGTCTGTTTCCTAATGCCGGTTTGAAGTTCCTGCAGTTTTCACTGTAAAACCGAGTTGGAGCTAGTACCTCCCCATATATATGTATGGAATGGAGATTGCAAATGAAAAGAAACTTTGTGTTCCCAACATGATAGATGAAGGACGGCATTCACACACACTTATCTCTCAGATATGATCATATGGAGAGAATTTCGTTCATCTAGCACAAAGGGAACGTGTTGCAGGTGAAAATTTTACACTGGTTTCTCAGTCTGTTTCCTAGTGCCGGTTTGAAGTTCCTGCAGTTTTCACTGTAAAACCGAGTTGGAGCTAGTACCTCCACATATATATGTATGGAGTGGAGTTTGCAACTGAAAAGAAAGTTTGTTTTCCAAAAAAGCTAAATGAAAGGCGGCTTTCACACACAATTATCTCTCAGAAATGAGCATTTGGAGATACGTTCGTTCATCTAGCACAAATGGAACGGGTTGCAGGAGAAACTTTTACTCTGGTTTCTCAGACTGTTTCCAAGTGGCGGTTTGAAGTTCCTGCAGTTTTCACTGTAAAACCGAGTTGGAGCTTGTACCTCCCCATATATATGTATGAAGTGGAGTTTGCAACTGAAAAGAAACTTTGTGTTCCCAACCAGCTAGGTGAAGGACGGCTTTCACACACACTTTTCTCTCAGAGCTGAGCATGTGGAGAGACGTTCGTTCATCTAGCACAAAGGGAACGTGTTGAAGGGGAAACTTTTATTCTGGTTTCTCAGTCTGTTTCCTAGTGCCGGTTTGAAGTTCCTGCAGTTTTCACTGTAAAACCGAGTTGGAGCTACTACCTCCCCATATATAAGTATGGAGTGGAGTTTTCTACTGAAAAGAAACTTTGTGTTCCCAACAAGCTAGGTGAAGGACGGCTTTCACACACACTTATCTCTCTGATCTGTGCATGTGGAGAGACGTTCGTTCATCTAGCACAAAGGGAACGGGTTGCAGGAGATACATTTACTCTGGTTTCGCAGTCTGTTTCCTAGTGCCGGTTTGAAGTTCCTGCAGTTTTCACTGTAAAACAGAGTTGGAGCTAGTACCTCCCTATATATATGTATGGATTGGAGTTTGTTACTTAAAAGAAACTTTGTGTTCCCAACAAGCTAGGTGAAGGACGGCTTTCACACACACTTATCTCTCAGAACTGAGCATGTGGAGAGACGTTCGTTCATCTAGCACAAAGGGAACAAGTTGCAGGGAAAACTTTTACTCTGATTTCTCAGTCTGTTTCCTAGTGCCGGTATGAAGTTCCTGCAGTTTTCACTGTAAAACCGAGTTGGAGCTAGTACCCCCCATATATATGTATGGTGTGGAGTTTGCAACTGAAAAGAAACTTTGTGTTCCCAACAAGCTAGGTGAAGGACGGCTTTCACATACACTTATCTCTCAGAAATGAGCATGTGGAGAGACTTTCGTTCATCTAGCACAAAGGGAACGGGTTGGAGGACAAAATTTTACACTGGTTTCTCAGTTTGTTTCCTAGTGCCGGTTTGAAGTTCCTGCAGTTTTCACTGTAAAACAGAGTTGGAGCTCGTACCTCCCCATATATATGAATGGAGTGGAGTTTGCAACTGAAAAGAAACTTTGTGTTTCCAACAAGCTAGGTGAAGGAAGGCTTCAAACACAATTATCTCTCAGAACTGAGCATGTGGAGAGACTTTCGTTCATCTAGCACAAAGGGAACGGGTTGGAGGAGAAAATTTTACACTAGTTTCTCAGTGTGTTTCCTAGTGCCGGTTTGAAGTTTCTGCATTTTTCACTGTAAAACAGAGTTGGAGCTCGTACCTCAACATATAAATGTATGGAGTGGAGTTTCCAACAGAAAAGAAACTTTGTGTTCCCAACAAGCTAGGTGAAGGACGGCTTTCACACACACTTATCTGTCAGAACTGAGCATGTGGAGAGACGTTCGTTCATCTAGCACAAAGGGAACGGGTTACTGCGGAAACTTTTACTCTGGTTTCTCAGTCTGTTTCCTAGTGCCGGTTTGAAGTTCCTGCAGTTTTCACTGTAAAACCGCGTTGGAGCTAGTACCTCCCCATATATGTTTATGGAGTGGAGTTTGCAACTGAAAAGAAACTTTTTGTTCCCAAAAAGCTAAATGAAGGACGGCTTTCACACACATTATCTCTCAGAAATGAGCATTTGGAGATACGTTCGTTCATCTAGCACAAAGGGAACGGGTTGCAGGGGAAAATTTTACTCTGGTTTCTCAGTCTGTTTCCTAGTGCCGGTTTGAAGTTCCTGCAGTTTTCACTGTAAAACCGAGTTGGAACTTGTACCTCCCCATATACATGTATGGAGTGTAGTTTGCAACTGAAAAGAATCTTTGTGTTCCCAACAAGCTAGGCGAAGGACGGCTTTGACACACACTTATCTCTCAGAACTGAGCATGTGGAGAGACCTTCGTTCATCTAGCACAAAGGGAACGGGTTGCAGGAGAAACTTTTACTCTGGTTTCTCAGTCTGTTTCCTATTGCCGTTTTGAAGTTCCTGCCGTTTTCACTGTAAAACCGATTTGGAGCTTGTACCTCCCCATATATATGTATGGAGTGGAGTTTGCAACTGAAAAGAATATTTGTGTTCCCAACAAGCTAGTTGAAGGACGGATTTCACACACACTTATCTCTCAGAACTTAGCATGTGGATAGACGTTCGTTCATCTAGCACAAAGGGAACGGGTTGCAGGAGAAACTTTTACTCTGGTTTCTCAGTCTGTTTCCTAGTGCCGGTTTGAAGTTCCTGCAGTTTTCACTGTAAAACCGAGTTGGAGCTTGTACCTCCCCATATATATATATGGAGTGGAGTTTGCATCTGAAAAGAAACTTTGTGTTCCCAACCAGCTAGGTGAAGGACGGCTTTCACACACACTTATCTCTCAGAACTTAGCATGTGGAGAGACGTTCGTTCATCTAGCACAAAGTAAACGGGTTGCAGGAGAAACTTTTACTCTGGTTTCTCAGTCTGTTTCCTAGTGCCGGTTTGAAGTTCCTGCAGTTTTCACTGTAAAATCGAGTTGGAGCTAGTACCTCCCTATATATATGTATGGAATGGAGTTGGTGACTTAAAAGAAACTTTGTGTTCCCAACAAGCTATGTGAAGGACGGCTTTCACACACACTTACCTCTCAGGACTGAGCATGAGGAGAGGCGTTCGTTCATCTAGCATAAAGGGAACGGGTTGCAGGGGAAACTTTTACTCTGGTTTCTCAGTCTGTTTCCTAGTGCCGGAATGAAGTTCCTGCAGTTTTCACTGTAAAACCGAGTTGGAGCTAGTACCTCCCCATATATATGTATGGAGTGGAGTTTGCAACTGAAAAGAAACTTTGTGTTCCCAACAAGCTAGGTGAAGTACGGCTTTCACACACACTTATCTCTCAGAACTGAGCATGTGGAGAGACCTTCGTTCATCTAGCACAAAGGGAACGGGTTGCAGGGGAAACTTTTATTCTGGTTTCTCAGTCTGTTTCCTAGTGCCGGTATGAAGTTCCTGCAGTTTTCACTGTAAAACCGAGTTGGAGGTAGTACCTCCCCATATATATGTACGGAGTGGAGTTTGCAACTGAAAAGAAACTTTGTGTTCCCATCAAGCTAGTTTAAGGACGGCTTTCACACACAATTATCTCTCAGAACTGAGCATGTGGAGAGACCTTCGTTCATCTAACACAAAGGGAACGGGTTGCAAGGGAAACTTTTACTCTGGTTTCTCAGTCTGTTTCCTATTGCCTTTTAGAAGTTCCTGCAGTTTTCACTGTAAAACCGAGTTGGAGGTTGTACATCCCCATATATATGTATGGAGTGGAGTTTGCAACTGAAAAGAAACTTTGTGTTCCCAACAAGCTAGGTGAAGGACGGCTTTCACACACACTTATCTCTCAGAAATGAGCATGTGGAGAGACCTTCGTTCATCTAGCACAACGGGAACGGGTTGTAGGAGAAACATTTCTCTGGTTTCTCAGTCTGTTTCCTAGTGCCGGTTTGAAGTTCCTGCAGTTTTCACTGTAAAACAGAGTTGGAGCTCGTACCACCCCATATATATGTATGGAGTGGTGTTTGAAACTGAAAAGAAACTTTGTGTTCCCAACAAGCTAGTTAAAGGCGGCTTTCACACACACTTATCTCTCGGAACTGAGCATGTGGAGAGACGTTCGTTCATCTAGCACAAAGGGAACGGGTTGCAGGAGAAACTATTACTCTGGTTTCTCAGTCTGTTTCTTAGTGCCGGATTGAATTTCCTGCAGTTTTCACTGTAAAACCGAGTTGGAGCTAGTACCTCCCCATATATATGTATGGAGTGGAGTTTGCAACTGAAAAGAAACTTTGTGTTCCCAACAAGCTAGGTGAAGGACGTATTTCACACACACTTTTCTGTCAGAAGTGAGCATGTGGAGAGACGTTCGTTCATCTAGCACAAAGGAAACGGTTTGCTGCGGAAACTTTTACTCTTGTTTCTCAGTCTGTTTCCTAGTGCCGGTTTGAAGTTCCTGCACTTTTCAATGTAATACCGAGATGGAGCTAGTACCTCCCCATATATATGTATGGAGTGGAGTTTGCAACTGAAAAGAATGTATGTGTTCCCAAAAAGCTAGGTGAAGGACGGCTTTCACACACACTTATCTCTCAGAAATGAGCATCTGGAGATACGTTCGTTCATCTAGCAAAAAGGGAACGGGTTGCAGGGGAAATTTTTACTCTGGTTTCTCAGTATGTTTCCTATTGCCCGTTTGAAGTTCCTGCAGTTTTCACTGTAAAACCGAGTTGGATCTAGTACCTCCCCATATATATGTATGTAATGGAGTTTGCAACTGAAAAGAAACTTTGTTTTCCCAACAAGCTAGGTGAAGGACGGCTTTCACACACACTTATCTCTCACAACTGAGCTTGTGGAGAGACCATCGTTCATCTATCACAAAGGGAACGGGATGCAGTGTAAACTTTTATTATGGTTTCTCAGTCTGTTTCCTAGTGCCGGTTTGAAGTTCCTGAATTTTTCACTGTAAAACCGAGTTGGAGCTAGTACCTACCCATATATATGTATGGAGTGAAGGTTCAACTGAAAAGAAACTTTGTGTTCCCAACAAGCTAGTTGAAGAACGGCTTTCACACACACTTATCTCTCAGAACTGAGCATGTGGAGAGACCTTCGTTCATCTAGCACAAATGGAACGGGTTGCAGGAGAAAGTTTTACTCTGGTTTCTCAGTCTGTTTCCTAGTGCCGGTTTGAAGTTCCTGCAGTTTTCACTGTAAAACCGAGTTGGAGCTCGTACCTCCCCATATATATGTATGGAGTGGAATTTGCAACTGAAAAGAAACTTTGTGTTCCCAACAAGCTAGGTGAAGGACGGCTTTCACACACACTTATCTCTCAGAACTGAGCATGTGGAGAGACGATCGTTCATCTAGCACAAAGGGAACGTGTTGCAGGGGAAACTTTTTTTCTGGGTCTCAGTCTGTTTCCTAATGCCGGTTTGAAGTTCCTGCAGTTTTCACTGTAAAACCGAGTTGGAGCTAGTACCTCCCCATATATATGTATGGAATGGAGATTGCAAATGAAAAGAAACTTTGTGTTCCCAACAAGCTAGTTGAAGGACGGCTTTCACACACACTTATCTCTCAGAACTGAGCATGTGGAGAGACCTTCGTTCATCTAGCACAAAGGGAACGGGTTGCAGGAGAAACTTTTACTCTGGTTTCTCAGTCTGCTTCCTAGTGCCGGTATGAAGTTCCTGCAGTTTTCACTGTAAAACCGAGTTGGAGCTAGTACCTCCCCATATATATGTATGGAGTGGAGTTTGCAACTGAAAAGAAACTTTGTGTTCCCAACATGATAGATGAAGGACGGCATTCACACACACTTATCTCTCAGATATGAGCATGTGGAGAGAATTTCGTTCATCTAGCACAAAGGAAACGGGTTGCAGGTGAAAATTTTACACTGGTTTCTCAGTCTGTTTCCTAGTGCCGGTTTGAAGTTCCTGCAGTTTTCACTGTAAAACCGAGTTGGAGCTAGTACCTCCACATATATATGTATGGAGTGCAGTTTGCAACTGAAAAGAAAGTTTGTGTTCCCAAAAAGCTAAATGAAAGGCAGCTTTCACACACACTTATCTCTCAGAAATGAGCATTTGGAGATACGTTCGTTCATCTAGCACAAATGGAACGGGTTGCAGGAGAAACTTTTACTCTGGTTTCTCAGACTGTTTCCTAGTGCCGGTTTGAAGTTCCTGCAGTTTTCACTGTAAAACCGAGTTGGAGCTTGTACCTCCCCATATATATGTATGGAGTGGAGTTTGCAACTGAAAAGAAACTTTGTGTTCCCAACCAGCTAGGTGAAGGACGGCTTTCACACACACTTTTCTCTCAGAACTGAGCATGTGGAGAGACGTTCGTTCATCAAGCACAAAGGGAACGGGTTGCAGGAGAAACTTTTACTCTGGTTTCTCAGTCTGTTTCCTAGTGAAGGATTGAAGTTCCTGCAGTTTTCACTGTAAAACCGAGTTGGAGTTAGTACCTCCCCATATATATGTATGGAGTGGAGTTTGCAAATGAAAAGAAACTTTGTGTTCCCAACAAGCTAGTTGAAGGACGGCTTTCACACACACTTATCTCTCAGAACTGAGCATGTGGAGAGAACACCGTTCATCTAACACAAAGGGAACGGGTTGCAGGGGAAACATTTATTCTGGTTTCTCAGTCTGTTTCCTAGTGCCGGTTTGAAGTTCCTGCATTTTTCAGTGTAAAACCGAGTTGGAGGTATTACCTCCCCATATATATGTATGGAGTGGAGTTTGCAACTGAAAAGAAACTTTGTGTTCCCAACAAGCTAGGTGAAGGACGGCTTTCACACACATTTATCTTTCAGAACTGAGCATGTGGAGAGACGTTCGTTCATCTAGCACAAAGGGAACGGTTTTCAGGGGAAACTTTTACTCTGGTTTTTAGTCTGTTTCCTAGTGCCGGTATGAAGTTCCTGCAGTTTTCACTGTAAAACAGAGTTGGAGCTAGTACCTCCTCATATATATGTATGGAATGGAGTTTGCAAATGAAAAGAAACTTTGTTTTCCCAACAAGCTAGTTGAAGGACGGCTTTCACACACATTTTTTCTCAGAACTGAGCATGTGGAAAGACCTTCATTCATCTAGCACAAAGGGAACGGGTTGCAGGAGAAACTTTTACTCTGGTTTCTCAGTATGTTTCCTAGTGCCGGTATGAAGTTCCTGCAGTTTTCACTGCAAAACAGAGTTGGAGCTCGTACCTCCCCATATATATGTATGGAGTGGAGTTTGCAACTGAAAAGATACTTTGTGTTCCCAACAAGCTAGGTGAAGGACGGCTTTCACACACACTGTTCTCTCCGAACTGAGCATGTGGAGAGACCTTCGTTCATCTAGCACAAAGGGAACGGGTTGCAGGGGAAACATTTACTCTGGTTTCTCAGTCTGTTTCCTAGTGCCGGTTTGAAGTTCCTGCAGTTTTCACTGTAAAACCGTGTTGGAGCTCGTACCTCCCCATATATATGTACGGAGTGGAGTTTGCAACTGAAAAGAAACTTTGTGTTCCCAACAAGCTAGTTGAAGGACGGCTTTCACACACACTTATCTCTCGGAACTGAGCATGAGGAGAGACGTTTGTTCATCTAGCACAAAGGGAACGGGTTGCAGGGGAAACTTTTACTCTGGTTTCTCAGTATGTTTCCTAGTGCAGGTTTGAAGTTCTTACAGTTATCACTGTAAAACCGAGTTGGTTCAATTACCTCCCCATATATATGTATGGAGTAGAGTTTGCACCAGAAAAGAAACTTTGTGTTCCCATAAAGCTAGTTGAAGGACGGCTTTCACACACACTTATCTATCTGAACTGAGCATGTGGAGAGACCTTCGTTCATCTAGCACAAATGGAACGGGTTGCAGGAGAAACTTTTACTCTGGTTTCTCAGTCTGTTTCCTAGTGCCGGATTGAAGTTCCTGCAGTTTTCACTGTAAAATCGATTTGGAGCTAATACCTCCCTATATATATGTATGGAATGGAGTTGGTGACTTAAAAGAAATTTTGTGTTCCCAACAAGCTAGGTGAAGGACGGCTTTCACATAAAATTATCTCTCAGAAATGAGCATGTGGAGAGGCGTTCGTTCATCTAGCACAAAGAGAAAGGGTTGCAGGGGAAATTTTTACTCTGGTTTCTCAGTCTGTTTCCTAGTGCTGGTATGAAGTTCCTGCAGTTTTCACTGTAAAACCGAGTTGGAGCCAGTACCTCCCGATATATATGTATGGAGTGGAGTTTGCAACTGAAAAGAAACTTTGTGTTCCCAACAAGCTAGGTGAAGGACGGCTTTCACACACACTGTTCTCTCCGAACTGAGCATGTGGAGAGACCTTCGTTCATCTAGCACAAAGGGAACGGGTTGCAGGGGAAACATTTACTCTGGTTTCTCAGTCTGTTTCCTAGTGCCGGTTTGAAGTTCCTGCAGTTTTCACTGTAAAACCGTGTTGGAGCTCGTACCTCCCCATATATATGTACGGAGTGGAGTTTGCAACTGAAAAGAAACTTTGTGTTCCCAACAAGCTAGTTGAAGGACGGCTTTCACACACACTTATCTCTCGGAACTGAGCATGAGGAGAGACGTTTGTTCATCTAGCACAAAGGGAACGGGTTGCAGGGGAAACTTTTACTCTGGTTTCTCAGTATGTTTCCTAGTGCAGGTTTGAAGTTCTTACAGTTATCACTGTAAAACCGAGTTGGTTCAATTACCTCCCCATATATATGTATGGAGTAGAGTTTGCACCAGAAAAGAAACTTTGTGTTCCCATAAAGCTAGTTGAAGGACGGCTTTCACACACACTTATCTATCTGAACTGAGCATGTGGAGAGACCTTCGTTCATCTAGCACAAATGGAACGGGTTGCAGGAGAAACTTTTACTCTGGTTTCTCAGTCTGTTTCCTAGTGCCGGATTGAAGTTCCTGCAGTTTTCACTGTAAAATCGATTTGGAGCTAATACCTCCCTATATATATGTATGGAATGGAGTTGGTGACTTAAAAGAAATTTTGTGTTCCCAACAAGCTAGGTGAAGGACGGCTTTCACATAAAATTATCTCTCAGAAATGAGCATGTGGAGAGGCGTTCGTTCATCTAGCACAAAGAGAAAGGGTTGCAGGGGAAATTTTTACTCTGGTTTCTCAGTCTGTTTCCTAGTGCTGGTATGAAGTTCCTGCAGTTTTCACTGTAAAACCGAGTTGGAGCCAGTACCTCCCGATATATATGTATGGAGTGGAGTTTGCAACTGAAAAGAAACTTTGTGTTCCCAACAAGCTAGGTGAAGGACGGCTTTCACACACACTGTTCTCTCCGAACTGAGCATGTGGAGAGACCTTCGTTCATCTAGCACAAAGGGAACGGGTTGCAGGGGAAACATTTACTCTGGTTTCTCAGTCTGTTTCCTAGTGCCGGTTTGAAGTTCCTGCAGTTTTCACTGTAAAACCGTGTTGGAGCTCGTACCTCCCCATATATATGTACGGAGTGGAGTTTGCAACTGAAAAGAAACTTTGTGTTCCCAACAAGCTAGTTGAAGGACGGCTTTCACACACACTTATCTCTCGGAACTGAGCATGAGGAGAGACGTTTGTTCATCTAGCACAAAGGGAACGGGTTGCAGGGGAAACTTTTACTCTGGTTTCTCAGTATGTTTCCTAGTGCAGGTTTGAAGTTCTTACAGTTATCACTGTAAAACCGAGTTGGTTCAATTACCTCCCCATATATATGTATGGAGTAGAGTTTGCACCAGAAAAGAAACTTTGTGTTCCCATAAAGCTAGTTGAAGGACGGCTTTCACACACACTTATCTATCTGAACTGAGCATGTGGAGAGACCTTCGTTCATCTAGCACAAATGGAACGGGTTGCAGGAGAAACTTTTACTCTGGTTTCTCAGTCTGTTTCCTAGTGCCGGATTGAAGTTCCTGCAGTTTTCACTGTAAAATCGATTTGGAGCTAATACCTCCCTATATATATGTATGGAATGGAGTTGGTGACTTAAAACAAATTTTGTGTTCCCAACAAGCTAGGTGAAGGACGGCTTTCACATAAAATTATCTCTCAGAAATGAGCATGTGGAGAGGCGTTCGTTCATCTAGCACAAAGAGAAAGGGTTGCAGGGGAAATTTTTACTCTGGTTTCTCAGTCTGTTTCCTAGTGCTGGTATGAAGTTCCTGCAGTTTTCACTGTAAAACCGAGTTGGAGCCAGTACCTCCCGATATATATGTATGGAGTGGAGTTTGCAACTGAAAAGAAACTTTGTGTTCCCAACAAGCTAGGTGAAGGACGGCTTTCACACACACTTATCTCTCAGAACTGAGCATGTGGAGAGACGTTCGTTCATCTAGCACAAAAGGAACGGGTTGCAGGGGAAATTTTACTCAGGTTTCTCAGTCTGTTTCCTAGTGCCGGATTGAAGTTCCTGCAGTTTTCACTGTAAAACAGTGTTGGAGCTAGTACGTCTCCATATATATGTATGGATAGGAGTTTGCAACTGAAAAGAAACTTTGTGTTCCCAACAAGCTAGGTGAAGGACATCTTTCACACACAATTATCTCTCAGAACTGAGCATGTGGGGAGACGTTCGTTCATTTAGCACAAAGGGAACGGGTTGCAAGAGAAACTATTACTCTGGTTTCTCAGTCTGTTTCCTAGTGCCGGATTGAAGTTCCTGCAGTTTTCACTGTAAAACCGAGTTGGAGCTAGTACCTCCCCATATATATGTATGGATTGGAGTTTGCAACTGAAAAGAAACTTTGTGTTCCCAACAAGATAGATGAAGGACGTCTTCCACACACACTAATCTGTCAGAACTGAGCATGTGGAGAGACGTTCGTTCATCTAGCCCAAATGGAACGGGTTGCTGCGGAAACTTTTACTCTTGTTTCTCAGTCTGTTTCCTAGGGCCGGTTTGAATTTACTGCACTTTTCAATGTAAATCCGTGTTGGAGCTAGTACCTCCCAATATCTATGTATGGAGTGGAGTTTGCAACTGAAAAGAAAGTTTGTGTTCCCAAAAAGCTAGTTGAAGGACGGCTTTCACACACACTTATCTCTCAGAAATGAGCATATGGAGATACGTTCGTTCATCTAGCACAAAGGGAACGGGTTGCAGGGGAAATTTTTAATCTGGTTTCTCAGTATGTTTCCTATTGCCGGTATGAATTTCCTGCAGTTTTCACTGTAAAACCGAGTTGGATCTAGTACCTACCCATATATATGTATGGAGTGGAGTTTGCAACTGAAAAGAAACTTTGTTTTCCCAACAAGCTAGGTGAAGGACGGCTTTCACACACACTTATCTCTTCAGAACTGAGAATGTGGAGAGACCTTCGTTCATCTAGCACAAAGGGAACGGGTTGCAGGAGAAACTTTTACTCTGGATTCTCAGTCTGTTTCCAAGTGCCGATTTGAAGTTCCAGCAGTTTTCACAGTAAAACCGAGTTGGAGCTCGTACCTCCCCATATATATGTATGGATTGGAGTTTGCAACTGAAAAGAAACTTTGTGTTCCCAACCAGCTATGTGAAGGACGGCATTCACACACACTTATCTCTCAGAACTGAGCATGTGGAGAGACGTTCGTTCATCTACCACAAAGGGAACGGGTTGCAGGGGAAAATTTTACTCTGGTTTCTAAGTCTGTTTCTTGGTGTCGGTATGAAGTTCCTGCAGTTTTCACTGTAAAACCGATTTGGAGCTAGTACCTCCCCATATATATGTATGGAGTGGAGTTTGCAACTGAAAAGAAACTTTGTGTTCCCAACAAGCTAGTTGAAGGACGGCTTTCACACACACTTCTCTCTCAGAACTGAGCATGTGGAGAGACCTTCGTTCATCTGGCACAAAGGGAACGGGTTGCAGGAGAAAATTTTACAGTGGTTTCTCAGTCTGTTTTCTAGTGCCGGTTTGAAGTTCCTGCAGTTTTCACTGTAAAACCGAGTTGTAGCTTGTACTCCCCATATATATGTATGGAGTGGTGTTTACAACTGAAAAGAAACTTTGTGTTCCCAACAAGCTAGGTGAAGGACGGGTTTCACACACACTTATCTCTCGGAACTGAGCATTTGGAGAGACGTTCGTTCATCTAGCACAAAGGGAACGGGTTGCAGGGGAAACTATTACTCTGGTTTCTCAGTCTGTTTCCTAGTGCCGGATTGAAGTTCCTGCAGTTTTCACTGTAAAACCGAGTTGGAGCTAGTACCTCCCCATATATATGTATGGATTGGAGTTTGCAACTGAAAAGAAACTTTGTGTTCCCAACAAGCTATGTGAAGGACGGCTTCCAAACACACAGATATCTGTCAGAACTGATCATGTGGAGAGACGTTCGTTCATCTAGCCCAAATGGAACGGGTTGCTGTGGAAACTTTTACTCTTGTTTCTCCGTCTGTTTCCTAGGGCCGGTTTGAATTTCCTGCACTTTTCAATGTAAAACCGAGTTGGAGCTAGTACCTCCCAATATCTATGTATGGAGTGGAGTTTGCAACTGGAAAGGAAGTTTGTGTTCCCAAAAATCTAGGTGAAGGACGGCTTTCACACACACTTATCTCTCAGAAATGAGCATTTGGAGATACGTTCGTTCATCTAGCACAAATGGAACGGGTTGCAGGGGAAATTTTTACTCTGGTTTCTCAGTATGTTTCCTATTGCCGGGTTGAAGTTCCTGCAGTTTTCACTGTAAAACCGAGTTGGATCTAGTACCTCCCCATATATATGTATGGAGTGTAGTTTGCAACTGAAAAGAAACTTTGTGTTCCCAACAAGCTAGGTGAAGTACGGCTTTCACACACACTTATCTCTCAGAACTGAGCATGTGCAGAGACCTTCGTTCATCTAGCACAAAGGGAACGGGTTTCAGGAGAAACTTTTACTCTGGTTTCTCAGTCTGTTTCCAAGTGCCGGTTTGAAGTTCCAGCAGTTTTCACTGTAAAACCGAGTTGGAGCTCGTACCTCCCCATATATATGTATGGGGTGGAGTTTGCAACTGAAAAGAAACTTTGTGTTCCCAACCAGCTAGGTTAAGGACGGCATTCACACACACAAATCTCTCAGAACTGAGCATGTGGAGAGACGTTCGTTCATCTAGCACAAAGGGAACTGGTTGCAGGGGAAACCTTTACTCTGGTTTATAAGACTTTTTCTTGGTGCCGATATGAAGTTCCTGCAGTTTTCACTGTAAAACTGAGTTGGAGCTAGTACCTCCCCATATATATGTATGGAGTGGAGTTTGCAACTGAAAAGAAACTTTGTGTTCCCAACAAGCTAGTTGAAGGACGGCTTTCACACACACTTATCTCTCAGAATTGAGCATGTGGAGAGACCTTCATTCATCTAGCACAAAGGGAACGGGTTGCAGGGTAAATTTTTATTCTGGTTTCTCAGTCTGTTTCCTAGTGCCGGTTTGAAGTTCCTGCAGTTATCACTGTAAAACCGAGTTGGAGCTAGTACTCTTCATATATATGTATGGAGTGGAGTTTGCAACTGAAAAGAAACTTTGTGTTTCCAACAAGCTAGGTGAAGAACGGCTTTCACACACACTTATCTCTCAGAACTGAGCATGTGGAGAGACCTTCGTTCATCTAGCACAAAGGGAACGGGTTGCAGGGGAAACATTTACTCTGATTTCTCACTATGTTTCCTAGTGCCTGTTTGAATTTCCTGCAGTTTTCACTGTAAAACAGATTTGAAGCTCGTGCCTCCCCATATATATGTATGGTTTGGAGTTTGCAACTGAAAAGAAACTTTGTGTTTCCAACAACCTAGGTTAAGGACGGCTTTCACACACACTTATCTCTCAGAACTGAGCATGTGGATAGACGTTCGTTAATCTAGCACAAAGGGAACGGGTTGCAGGGGAAACTATTACTCTGGTTTCTCAGTCTGTTTCCTTGTGCCGGATTGAAGTTCCTGCAGTTTTCACTGTAAAACCGAGTTGGAGGTAGTACCTCCCTATATATATATGTATGGGGTGGAGTTTGCAACTGAAAGGAAACTTTGGGTTCTCAACAAGATAAGTGAAGTACGGCTTTCACACACACTTATCTGTCAGAACTGAGCATGTGGAGATACGTTCGTTCATCTAGCACAAAGGGAACGGGTTGCTGGGGAAACTTTTACTCTGTTTTCGGAGTCTGTTTCCTGTGCCGGTTTGAATTTCCTGCAGTTTTCCCTGAAAAACCGAGTTGGAGCTAATACCTCCCCATATATATGTATGGAGTGGGGTTTGCAACTGAAAAGAAACTTTGTGTTCCCAACAAGCTAGGTGAAGGACGGCTTTCACACACACTTATCACTCAGAACTGAGCATGTGGAGAGACCTTCGTTCATCTAGCACAAAGGGAACTGGTTGCAGGAGAAACTTTTACTCTGGTTTCTCTTCTGTTTCCTAGAGCCGGTATGAAGTTCCTGCAGTTTTCACTGTAAAACCGAGTTGTAGCTCGATCCTCCCCATATATATGTATGGAGTGGAGTTTGCAACTGAAAAGAAACTTTGTGTTCCCAACAAGCTAGGTGAAGTACGGCTTTCACACACACTTATCTCTCAGAACTGAGCATGTGCAGAGACCTTCGTTCATCTAGCACAAAGGGAACGGGTTTCAGGAGAAACTTTTACTCTGGTTTCTCAGTCTGTTTCCAAGTGCCGGTTTGAAGTTCCAGCAGTTTTCACTGTAAAACCGAGTTGGAGCTCGTACCTCCCCATATATATGTATGGGGTGGAGTTTGCAACTGAAAAGAAACTTTGTGTTCCCAACCAGCTAGGTTAAGGACGGCATTCACACACACAAATCTCTCAGAACTGAGCATGTGGAGAGACGTTCGTTCATCTAGCACAAAGGGAACTGGTTGCAGGGGAAACCTTTACTCTGGTTTATAAGACTTTTTCTTGGTGCCGATATGAAGTTCCTGCAGTTTTCACTGTAAAACTGAGTTGGAGCTAGTACCTCCCCATATATATGTATGGAGTGGAGTTTGCAACTGAAAAGAAACTTTGTGTTCCCAACAAGCTAGTTGAAGGACGGCTTTCACACACACTTATCTCTCAGAATTGAGCATGTGGAGAGACCTTCATTCATCTAGCACAAAGGGAACGGGTTGCAGGGTAAATTTTTATTCTGGTTTCTCAGTCTGTTTCCTAGTGCCGGTTTGAAGTTCCTGCAGTTATCACTGTAAAACCGAGTTGGAGCTAGTACTCTTCATATATATGTATGGAGTGGAGTTTGCAACTGAAAAGAAACTTTGTGTTTCCAACAAGCTAGGTGAAGAACGGCTTTCACACACACTTATCTCTCAGAACTGAGCATGTGGAGAGACCTTCGTTCATCTAGCACAAAGGGAACGGGTTGCAGGGGAAACATTTACTCTGATTTCTCACTATGTTTCCTAGTGCCTGTTTGAATTTCCTGCAGTTTTCACTGTAAAACAGATTTGAAGCTCGTGCCTCCCCATATATATGTATGGTTTGGAGTTTGCAACTGAAAAGAAACTTTGTGTTTCCAACAACCTAGGTGAAGGACGGCTTTCACACACACTTATCTCTCAGAACTGAGCATGTGGATAGACGTTCGTTAATCTAGCACAAAGGGAACGGGTTGCAGGGGAAACTATTACTCTGGTTTCTCAGTCTGTTTCCTTGTGCCGGATTGAAGTTCCTGCAGTTTTCACTGTAAAACCGAGTTGGAGGTAGTACCTCCCTATATATATATGTATGGGGTGGAGTTTGCAACTGAAAGGAAACTTTGGGTTCCCAACAAGATAAGTGAAGTACGGCTTTCACACACACTTATCTGTCAGAACTGAGCATGTGGAGATACGTTCGTTCATCTAGCACAAACGGAACGGGTTGCTGGGGAAACTTTTACTCTGTTTTCGGAGTCTGTTTCCTGTGCCGGTTTGAATTTCCTGCAGTTTTCCCTGAAAAACCGAGTTGGAGCTAATACCTCCCCATATATATGTATGGAGTGGGGTTTGCAACTGAAAAGAAACTTTGTGTTCCCAACAAGCTAGGTGAAGGACGGCTTTCACACACACTTATCACTCAGAACTGAGCATGTGGAGAGACCTTCGTTCATCTAGCACAAAGGGAACTGGTTGCAGGAGAAACTTTTACTCTGGTTTCTCTTCTGTTTCCTAGAGCCGGTATGAAGTTCCTGCAGTTTTCACTGTAAAACCGAGTTGTAGCTCGATCCTCCCCATATATATGTATGGATTGGAGTTTGCAACTGAAAAGAAACTTTGTGTTCCCAACAAGCTAGGTGAAGGACGGCTTTCACACACACTTATCTCTCAGAACTGAGCATGTGGAGAGACCTTCGTTCATCTAGCACAAAGGGAACGGGTTGCAGGGGAAACTTTTATTCTGGATTCTCAGTCTGTTTCCTAGTGCCGGTTTTAAGTTCCTGCAGTTTTCTCTGTAAAACCGATTTGGAGCTAATACTCCCCATATATATGTACGGATTGGAGTTTGCAACTGAAAAGAAATTTTGTGTTCCCAACAAGCTAGGTGAAGGACGGCTTTCACACACACTTATCTTTCAGAAATGAGCATGTGGGGAGACCTTCGTTCATCTAGCATAAAAGGGAACGGTTTGCAGGGGAGACTTTTACTCTGGTTTCTCAGTCTGTTTCCTAGTGCCGGTTTGAAGTTCCTGCAGTTTTCACTGTAAAACAGATTTGGAGCTCGTACCTCCCCATATATATGTAAGGAGTGTAGTTTGCAACTGAAAAGAATTTTTGTGTTCCCAACAAGCTAGGTGAAGGACGGCTTTCACACACATTTATCTTTCAGAACTTAGCATGTGGAGAGACGTTCGTTCATCTAGCACAAAGGGAACGGGTTGCAGGAGAAACTTTTACTCTGGTTTCTCAGTCTGTTTCCTAGTGCCGGTTTGAAGTTCCTGAAGTTTTCACTGTAAAACCTAGTTGGAGCTAGTACTCCTCATATATATGTATGGAGTGGAGTTTGCAACTGAAAAGAAACTTTGTGTTTCCAACAACCTATGTGAAGGACGGCTTTCACACACACTTATCTCTCAGAACTGAGCATGTGGAGAGACCTTCGTTCATCTAGCACAAAGGGAACGGGTTGCAGGGGAAACATTTACTCTGATTTCTCACTATGTTTCCTAGTGCCTGTTTGAAGTTCCTGCAGTTTTCACTGTAAAACAGATTTGAAGCTCGTACTTCCCCATATATATGTATTGTTTGGAGTTTGCAACTGAAAAGAAACTTTGTGTTCCCAACAAGCTAGGTGAAGGACGGCTTTCACACACACTTATCTCTTCAGAACTGAGAATGTGGAGAGACTTTCGTTCATCTAGCACAAAGGGAACAGGTTGCAGGAGAAACTTTTACTCTGGATTCTCAGTCTGTTTCCAAGTGCCGGTTTGAAGTTCCAGCAGTTTTCACAGTAAAACCGTGTTGGAGCTCGTACCTCCCCATATATATGTATGGAGTGTAGTTTGCAACTGAAAAGAAACTTTGTGTTCCCAACCAGCTAGGTGAAGGACGGCATTCACACACACTTATCTCTCAGAACTGAGCATGTGGAGAGACGTTCGTTCATCTAGCACAAAGGGAACGGGTTGCAGGGGAAAATTTTACTCTGGTTTCTAAGTCTGTTTCTTGGTGTTGGTATGAAGTTCCTGCAGTTTTCACTGTAAAACCGATTTGGAGCTAGTACCTCCCCATATATATGTATGGAGTGGAGTTTGCAACTGAAAAGAAACTTTGTGTTCCCAACAAGCTAGTTGAAGGACGGCTTTCACACACACTTATCTCTCAGAACTGAGCATGTGGAGAGACCTTCGTTCATCTAGCACAAAGGGAACGGGTTGCAGGAGAAAATTTTACAGTGGATTCTCAGTCTGTTTTCTAGTGCCGGTTTGAAGTTCCTGCAGTTTTCACTGTAAAACCGAGTTGTAGCTTGTACTCCCCATATATATGTATGGAATGGAGTTTGCAACTTAAAAGAAACTTTGTGTTCCCAACAAGCTAGGTGAAGGACGGGTTTCACACACACTTATCTCTCGGAACTGAGCATTTGGAGAGACGTTCGTTCATCTAGCACAAAGGGAACGGGTTGCAGGGGAAACTATTACTCTGGTTTCTCAGTCTGTTTCCTAGTGCCGGATTGAAGTTCCTGCAGTTTTCACTGTAAAACCGAGTTGGAGCTAGTACCTCCCCATATATATGTATGGATTGGAGTTTGCAACTGAAAAGAAACTTTGTGTTCCCAACAAGCTAGGTGAAGGACGGCTTCCAAACACACACATATCTGTCAGAACTGAGCATGTGGAGAGACGTTCGATCATCTAGCCCAAATGGAACGGGTTGCTGTGGAAACTTTTACTCTTGTTTCTCCGTCTGTTTCCTAGGGCCGGTTTGAATTTCCTGCACTTTTCAATTTAAAACCGAGTTGGAGCTAGTACCTCCCAATATCTATGTATGGAGTGGAGTTTGCAACTGGAAAGAAAGTTTGTGTTCCCAAAAATCTAGGTGAAGGACGGCTTTCACACACACTTATCTCTCAGAAATGAGCATTTGGAGATACGTTCGTTCATCTAGCACAAATGGAACGGGTTGCAGGGGAAATTTTTACTCTGGTTTCTCAGTATGTTTCCTATTGCTGGGTTGAAGTTCCTGCAGTTTTCACTGTAAAACCGAGTTGGATCTAGTACCTCCCCATATATATGTATGGAGTGTAGTTTGCAACTGAAAAGAAACTTTGTGTTCCCAACAAGCTAGGTGAAGTACGGCTTTCACACACACTTATCTCTCAGAACTGAGCATGTGGAGAGACCTTCGTTCATCTAGCACAAAGGGAACGGGTTTCAGGAGAAACTTTTACTCTGGTTTCTCAGTCTGTTTCCAAGTGCCGGTTTGAAGTTCCAGCAGTTTTCACTGTAAAACCGAGTTGGAGCTCGTACCTCCCCATATATATGTATGGGGTGGAGTTTGCAACTGAAAAGAAACTTTGTGTTCCCAACCAGCTAGGTTAAGGACGGCATTCACACACACTAATCTCTCAGAACTGAGCATGTGGAGAGACGTTCGTTCATCTAGCACAAAGGGAACTGGTTGCAGGGGAAACTTTTACTCTGGTTTCTAAGACTTTTTCTTGGTGCCGATATGAAGTTCCTGCAGTTTTCACTGTAAAACAGAGTTAGAGCTAGTACTTCCCCATATATATGTATGGATTGGAGTTTGCAACTGAAAAGAAAATTTGTGTTCCCAACAAGCTAGTTGAAGAACGGCTTTCACACACACTTTTCTCTCAGAACTGAGCATGTGGAGAGACCTTCGTTCATCTAGCACAAAGGGAACGGGTTGCAGGGTAAATTTTTATTCTGGTTTCTCAGTCTGTTTCCTAGTGCCGGTTTGAAGTTCCTGCAGTTTTCACTGTAAAACCGAGTTGGAGCTAGTACTCCCCATATATATGTATGGAGCGGAGTTTACAACTGAAAAGAAACATTGTGTTCCCAACAAGCTGGGTGAAGAAAGGGTTTCACACACACTTATCTCTCCGAACTGAGCATTTGGAGAGACGTTCGTTCATCTAGCACAAAGGGAACGGTTTGCAGGAGAAACTATTACTCTGGTTTCTCAGTCTGTTTCCTAGTGCCGGATTGAAGTTCCTGCAGTTTTCACTGTAAAACCGAGTTGGAGCTAGTACCTCCCCATATATATGTATGGAGTGGAGTTGGCAACTGAAAAGAAACTTTGTGTTCCCAACAAGCTAGGTGAAGGACGGCTTCCACACACACTTATCTGTCAGAACTGAGCATGTGGAGAGACGTTCGTTCATCTAGCCCAAATGGAACTGGTTGCTGTGGAAACTTTTACTCTTGTTTCTCAGTCTGTTTCCTAGGGCCGGTTTGAATTTCCTGCACTTTTCAATGTAAAACCGATTTGGAGCTAGTACCTCCCAATATCTATGTATGGAGAGGAGTTTGCAACTGGAAAGAAAGTTTGTGTTCCCAAAAATCTAGGTGAAGGACGGCTTTCACACACACTTATCTCTCAGAAATGAGCATTTGGAGATACGTTAGTTCATCTAGCACAAATGGAACGGGTTGCAGTGGAAATTTTTACTCTGGTTTCTCAGTATGTTTCCTATTGCCGGTTTGAAGTTCCTGCAGTTTTCACTGTAAAACAGAGTTGGATCTAGTACCTCCCCATATATATGTATGGAGTGGAGTTGGCAACTGAAAAGAAACTTTGTGTTCCCAACAAGCTAGGTGAAGTACGGCTTTCACACACACTTATCTCCCAGAACTGAGCATGTGCAGAGACCTTCGTTCATCTAGCACAAAGGGAACGGGTTTCAGGAGAAACTTTTACTCTGGTTTCTCGGTCTGTTTCCAAGTGCCGGTTTGAAGTTCCAGCAGTTTTCACGGTAAAACCGAGTTGGAGCTCGTACCTCCCCATATATGTATGGGGTGGAGTTTGCAACTGAAAAGAAACTTTGTGTTCCCTACCAGCTAGGTGAAGGACGGCATTCACACACACTTATATCTCAGAACTGAGCATGTGGAGAGACGTTATTTCATCTAGCACAAAGGGAACTGGTTGCAGGGGAAACTTTTACTCTGGTTTCTAAGATTATTCTTGGTGCCGGTATGAAGTTCCTGCAGTTTTCACTGTAAAACTGAGTTGGAGCTAGTACCTCCCCATATATATGTATGGAGTGGAGTTTGCAACTGAAAAGAAACTTTGTGTTCCCAACAAGCTAGTTGAAGGACGGCTTTCACACACACTTATCTCTCAGAATTGAGCATGTGGAGAGACCTTCGTTCATCTAGCACAAAGGGAACGGGTTGCAGGGTAAATTTTTATTCTGGTTTCTCAGTCTGTTTCCTAGTGCCGGTTTGAAGTTCCTGCAGTTTTCACTGTAAAACCGAGTTGGAGCTAGTACTCTTCATATATATGTATGGAGTGGAGTTTGCAACTGAAAAGAAACTTTGTGTTTCCAACAAGCTAGGTGAAGAACGGCTTTCACACACACTTATCTCTCAGAACTGAGCATGTGGAGAGACCTTCGTTCATCTAGCACAAAGGGAAAGGGTTGCAGGGGAAACATTTACTCTGATTTCTCACTATGTTTCCTAGTGCCTGTTTGAATTTCCTGCAGTTTTCACTGTAAAACAGATTTGAAGCTCGTGCCTCCCCATATATATGTATGGTTTGGAGATTGCAACTGAAAAGAAACTTTGTGTTTCCAACAACCTAGGTGAAGGACGGCTTTCACACACACTTATCTCTCAGAACTTAGCATGTGGAGAGACGTTCGTTAATCTAGCACAAAGGGAACGGGTTGCAGGGGAAACTATTACTCTGGTTTCTCAGTCTGTTTCCTAGTGCCGGATTGAAGTTCCTGCAGTTTTCACTGTAAAACCGAGTTGGAGCTAGTACCTCCCTATATATATATGTATGGGGTGGAGTTTGCAACTGAAAGGAAACTTTGGGTTCCCAACAAGATAAGTGAAGTACGGCTTTCACACACACTTATCTGTCAGAACTGAGCATGTGGAGATACGTTCGTTCATCTAGCACAAAGGGAACGGGTTGCTGGGGAAACTTTTACTCTGTATTCGGAGTCTGTTTCCTGTGCCGGTTTGAATTTCCTGCAGTTTTCCCTGAAAAACCGAGTTGGAGCTAATACCTCCCCATATATATGTATGGAGTGGAGTTTGCAACTGAAAAGAAACTTTGTGTTCCCAACAAGTTAGGTGAAGGACGGCTTTCACACACACTTATCACTCAGAACTGAGCATGTGGAGAGACCTTCATTCATCTAGCACAAAGGGAACTGGTTGCAGGAGAAACTTTTACTCTGGTTTCTCTTCTGTTTCCTAGAGCCGGTATGAAGTTCCTGCAGTTTTCACTGTAAAACCGAGTTGGAGCTCGATCCTCCCCATATATATGTATGGAGTGGAGTTTGCAACTGAAAAGAAACTTTGTGTTCCCAACAAGCTAGGTGAAGGACGGCTTTCACACACACTTATCTCTCAGAACTGAGCATGTGGAGAGACCTTCGTTCATCTAGCACAAAGGGAACGGGTTGCAGGGGAAACTTTTATTCTGGATTCTCAGTCTGTTTCCTAGTGCCGGTTTTAAGTTCCTGCAGTTTTCTCTGTAAAACCGATTTGGAGCTAATACTCCCCATATATATGTACGGAGTTGAGTTTGCAACTGAAAAGAAACTTTGTGTTCCCAACAAGCTAGGTGAAGGACGGCTTTCACACACACTTATCTTTCAGAACTGAGCATGTGGGGAGACCTTCGTTCATCTAGCATAAAAGGGAACGGTTTGCAGGGTAGACTTTTACTCTGGTTTCTCAGTCTGTTTCCTAGTGCCGGTTTGAAGTTCCTGCAGTTTTCACTGTAAAACAGATTTGGAGCTCGTACCTCCCCATATATATGTAAGAAGTGTAGTTTGCAACTGAAAAGAATCTTTGTGTTCCCAACAAGCTAGGTGAAGGACGGCTTTCACACACATTTATCTTTCAGAACTTAGCATGTGGAGAGACGTTCGTTCATCTAGCACAAAGGGAACGGGTTGCAGGAGAAACTTTTACTCTGGTTTCTCAGTCTGTTTCCTAGTGCCGGTTTGAAGTTCCTGAAGTTTTCACTGTAAAACCGAGTTGGAGCTAGTACTCCTCATTTATATGAATGGAGTGGAGTTTGAAACTGAAAAGAAACTTTGTGTTTCCAACAACCTATGTGAAGGACGGCTTTCACACACACTTATCTCTCAGAACTGAGCATGTGGAGAGACCTTCGTTCATCTAGCACAAAGGGAACGGGTTGCAGGGGAAACATTTACACTGATTTCTCACTATGTTTCCTAGTGCCTGTTTGAAGTTCCTGCAGTTTTCACTGTAAAACAGATTTGAAGCTCGTACTTCCCCATATATATATGTATGGGGTGGAGTTTGCAACTGAAAAGAAACTTTGGGTTCCCAACAAGATAAGTGAAGTACGGCTTTCACACACACTTATCTGTCAGAACTGAGCATGTGGAGATACGTTCGTTCATCTAGCACAAACGGAACGGGTTGCTGGGGAAACTTTTACTCTGGTTTCTCAGTCTGTTTCCTGTGCTGGTTTGAATTTCCTGCAGTTTTCCCTGAAAAACCGAGTTGGAGCTAGTACCTCCCCATATATATGTATGGAGTGGAGTTTGCAACTGAAAAGAAACTTTGTGTTCCCAACAAGCTAGGTGAAGGACGGCTTTCACACACACTTATCACTCAGAACTGAGCATGTGGAGAGACCTTCGTTCATCTAGCACAAAGGGAACTGTTTGCAGGAGAAACTTTTACTCTGGTTTCTCTTCTGTTTCCTAGTGCCGGTTTGAAGTTCCTGCAGTTTTCTCTGTAAAACCGAGTTGGATCTCGTACCTCCCCATATATATATGTATGGGGTGGAGTGTGCAACTGAAAAGAAACTTTGGGTTCCCAACAAGATATGTGAAGTACGGCTTTCACACACAATTATCTGTCAGAACTGAGCATGTGGAGATACGTTCGTTCATCTAGCACAAAGGGAACGGGTTGCTGGGGAAACTTTTACTCTGGTTTCTCAGTCTGTTTCCTGTGCCGGTTTGAATTTCCTGCAGTTTTCCCTGAAAAACCGAGTTGGAGCTAGTACCTCCCCATATATATGTATGGAGTGGAGTTTGCAACTGAAAAGAAACTTTGTGTTCCCAACAAGCTAGGTGAAGGACGGCTTTCACACACACTTATCACTCAGAACTGAGCATGTGGAGAGACCTTCGTTCATCTAGCACAAAGGGAACTGTTTGCAGGAGAAACTTTTACTCTGGTTTCTCTTCTGTTTCCTAGAGCCGGTTTTAAGTTCCTGCAGTTTTCTCTGTAAAACCGAGTTGGATCTCGTACCTCCCCATATATATGTATGGAGTGGAGTTTGCAACTGAAAAGAAACTTTGTGTTCCCAACAAGCTATGTGAAGGACGGCTTTCACACACACTTTTCTCTCAGAACTGAGCATGTGGAGATACGTTCGTTCATCTAGCACAAAGGGAACTGTTTGCAGGGGAAAATTTTACTCTGGTTTCTCAGTCTGTTTCCTAGTGCCGGTTTGAAGTTCCTGCAGTATTCACTGTAATACAGATTTGGAGCTCGTACCTCCCCATATATTTGTAAGGAGTGTAGTTTGCAACTGAAAAGAATCTTTGTGTTCCCAACAAGCTAGGTGAAGGACGGCTTTCACACACACTTATCTTTCAGAACTGAGCATGTGGAGAGACGTTCGTTCATCTAGCACAAAGGGAACGGGTTGCAGGAGAAACTTTTACTCTGGTTTCTCAGTCTGTTTCCTAGTACCGGTTTGAAGTTCCTGCAGTTTTCACTGTAAAACCGAGCTGGAGCTAGTACCTACCCATATATATATATATGGAGTGGAGTTTGCAACTGAAAAGAAACTTTGTGTTCCCAACGAGATAGGTGAATGACGGCTTTAACACACACTTATCTGTCAGAACTGAGCATGTGGAGAGACGTTCGTTCATCTAGCACAAAGGAACGGGTTGTTGGGGCAACTTTTACTCTGGTTTCTCAGTCTGTTTCCTAGTGCCGGTTTGAAGTTCCTGCAGTTTTCACTGTAAAACCGAGTTGGAGCTAGTACCTCCCCATATATATGTATGGAGTGGAGTTTGCAACTGAAAAGAAAGTTTGTGTTCCAAAAAAGCTAGGTGAAAGACGGCTTTCACACACACTTATCTCTCGGAACTGAGCATGTGGAGAGACGTTCGTTCATCTAGCACAAAGGGAACGGGTTGCAGGGGAAACTATTACTCTGGTTTCTCAGTCTGTTTCCTAGAGCCGGATTGAAGTTCCTGCAGTTTTCACTGTAAAACCGAGTTGGATCTAGTACCTCCCCATATATATGTATGGGGTGGAGTTTGCAACTGAAAAGAAACTTTGGGTTCCCAACAAGATAAGTGAAGTACGGCTTTCACACACACTTATCTCTCAGAATTGAGCATGTGGAGAGACCTTCGATCATCTAGCACAAAGGGAACGGGTTGCAGGGGAAACTTTTATTCTGGGTTCTCTGTCTGTTTCCTAGTGTCGGTTTGAAGTTCCTGCAGTTTTCTCTGTAAAACCGAGTTGGAGCTAGTACTCCCCATATATATGTATGGAGTGGAGTTTGCAACTGAAAAGAAACTTTGTGTTCCCAACAAGCTAGGTGAAGGACGGCTTTGACACACACTTTTCTCTCAGAACTGAGCATGTGGAGAGACATTCGTTCATCTAACACAAAGGGAACGGGTTGCAGGGGAAACTTTTACTCTGGATTCTCAGTCTGTTTCCTAGTGCCGGTTTGAAGTTCCTGCTGTTTTCATTGTAAAACCGATTTGGAGCTCGTACCTCCCCATATATATGTATGGAGTGGAGTTTGCAAGTGAAAAGAAACTTTGTGTTCCCAACAAGCTAAGTGAAGAACGGCTTTCACACACACTTATCTCTCAGAACTGATCATGTGGAGAGACGTTCGTTCATTTAGCACAAAGGGAACGGGTTGCAGGAGAAACTTTTACTCTGGTTTCTCAGTCTGTTTCCTAGTGCCGGTATGAAGTTCCCGCAGTTTTCACTGTAAAACCGAGTTGGAGCTCGTACCTCCCCTTATATATGTATGGAGTGGAGTTTGCAACTGAAAAGAAACTTTGTGTTCCCAACAAGCTAGGTGAAGGACGGCTTTGACATCCACTTTTTCTCAGAACTGAGCATGTGGAGAGACATTCGTTCATCTAACACAAAGGGAACGGGTTGCAGGAGAAACTTTTACTCTGGTTTCTCAGTCCGTTTCCTAGTGCCGGTTTCAAGTTCCTGCAGTTTTCATTGTAAAACCGAGTTGGAGCTCGTACCTCCCCATATATATGTATGGAGTGGAGTTTGCAAGTGAAAAGAATCTTTGTGTTAACAACAAGCTAGGTGAAGGACGGCTTTCACACACACTTATCTCTCAGAACTGAGCATGTGGAGAGACGTTCGTTTTCTAGCACAAAGGAAACGGGTTGCAGGAGAAACTTTTACTCTGGTTTCTCAGTCTGTTTCCTAGTGCCGGTTTGAATTTCCTGCAGTTGTCTCTGTAAAACAGAGCTGGAGCTAGTACCTCCCCATATATATGTATGGAGTGGAGTTTGCAACTGAAAAGAAACGTTGTGTTCCCAACAAGCTAGGTGAAGGACAGCTTGCCCACGCACTTATCTCTCAGATCTAAGCATGTGGAGAGACATTCGTTCATCTAGCACAAAGGGAACGGGTTGCAGGAGAAACTTTTACTCTGGTTTCTCAGTCTGTTTCCTAGTGCCGATTTGAAGTTCCTGCAGTTTTCACTGTAAAACCGAGTTGGAGCTAGTACCTCCCCATATATATGTATGGAGTGGATTTTGCAACTGAAAAGAAAGTTTGTGTTCCAAAAAAGCTAGGTGAAGGACGGCTTTCACACACACTTATCTCTCAGAACTGAACATGTGGAGAGACGTTCGTTCATTTAGCACAAAGGGAACGGGTTCCAGGTGAAACTTTTACTCTGATTTCTCAGTCTGTTTCCAGGTGCCTGTTTGATATTCCTGCAGTTTTAACAGTAAAACCGTGTTGGAGCTCGTACCTCCCCATATATATGTATGGAGTGGAGTTTGCAAGTGAAAAGAAACTTTGTGTTCCCAACAAGCTAAGTGAAGAACGGCTTTCACACACACTTATCCCTCAGAACTGATCATGTGGAGAGACGTTCGTTCATCTAGCACAAAGGGAACGGGTTGCAGGAGAAACTTTTACTCTAGTTTCTCCGTCTGTTTCCTAATGCCGGTTACAAGTTCCTGCAGTTTTCACTGTAAAACCGTGTTGGAGCTAGTACCTCCCCATATATATGTATGGATTGGTGTTTGCAAGTGAAAAGAAACTTTGTGTTCCCAACAAGCTAGGTGAAGGACGGCTTTCACACACACATATCTCTCAGAACTGAGCTTGTAGAGAGACGTTCGTTCATCTAGCACAAAGGGAACGGGGTGCAGGAGAAACTTTTACTCTGGTTTCTCAGTCTGTTTCCTAGTGCCGGTATGAAGTTCCCGCAGTTTTCACTGTAAAACCGAGTTGGAGCTCGTACCTCCCCATATATATGTATGGAGTGGAGTTTGCAAGTGAAAAGAAACTTTGTGTTAAAAACACGCTAGGTGAAGGACGGCTTTCACACACACTTATCTCTCAGAACTGAGCATGTGGAGAGACGTTCGTTCATCTAGCACAAAGGGAACGGGTTGCAGGAGAAATTTTACTCTGATTTCTCAGTCTGTTTCCAGGTGCCTGTTTGATATTCCTGCAGTTTTAACTGTAAAACGGTGTTGGAGCTCGTACCTCCCCATATATATGTATGGAGTGGAGTTTGCAAGTGAAAAGAAACTTTGTGTTCCCAACAAGCTAGGAGAAGGACGGCTTTGACACACACTTTTCTCTCAGAACTGAGCATGTGGAGAGACATTCGTTCATCTAACACAATGGGAACGGGTTGCAGGAGGAACTTTTACTCTGGTTTCTCAGTCCGTTTCCTAGTGCCGGTTTGAAGTTCCTGCAGTTTTCATTGTAAAACCGAGTTGGAGCTAGTACCTCCCCATATATATGTATGGAGTGGAGTTTGCAAGTGAAAAGAAACTTTGTGTTCCCAACAAGCTAAGTGAAGAACGGCTTTCACACACACTTATCTCTCAGAACTGATCATGTGGAGAGACGTTCGTTCATCTAGCACAAAGGGAACGGGTTGCAGGAGAAACTTTTACTCTGGTTTCTCAGTCTGTTTCCTAGAGCCGGTTAGAAGTTCCTGCAGTTTTCACTGTAAAACCGTGTTAAAGCTAGTACCTCCCCATATATATGTATGGATTGGAGTTTGCAAGTGAAAAGAAACTTTGTGTTCCGAACAAGCTAGGTGAAGGACGGCTTTCACACACACATATCTCTCAGAACTGAGCATGTAGAGAGACGTTCGTTCATCTAGCACAAAGGGAACGGGTTGCAGGAGAAACTTTTACTCTGGTTTCTCAGTCTGTTTCCTACTGCCGGTAAGAAGTTCCCGCAGTTTTCACTCTAAAACCGAGTTGGAGCTCGTAACTCCCCTTATATATGTATGGAGTGGAGTTTGCAAGTGAAAAGAAACTATGTGTTAACAACAAGCTAGGTGAAGGACGGCTTTCACACACACTTATCTCTCAGAACTGAGCATGTGGAGAGACGTTCGTTCATCTAGCACAAAGGGAACGGGTTGCAGGAGAAACTTATACTCTGGTTTCTCAGTCTGTTTCCAGGTGCCTGTTTGATGTTCCTGCAGTTTTAACTGTAAAACCGAGTTGGAGCTAGTACCTCCCCATATATATGTATGGAGTGGAGTTTGCAAGTGAAAAGAAACTTTGTGTTCCCAACAAGCTAAGTGAAGAACGGCTTTCACACACACTTATCTCTCAGAACTGATCATGTGGAGAGACGTTCGTTCATCTAGCACAAAGGGAACGGGTTGCAGGAGAAACATTTACTCTGGTTTCTCAGTCTGTTTCCTAGTGCCGGTTAGAATTTCCTGCAGTTTTCACTGTAAAACCGTGTTGGAGCTAGTACCTCCCCATATATATGTATGGATTGGAGTTTGCAAGTGAAAGGAAACTTTGTGTTCCCAACAAGCTAGGTGAAGGACGGCTTTCACACACACATATCTCTCAGAACTGAGCATGTAGAGAGACGTTCGTTCATCTAGCACAAAGGGAACGGGTTGCAGGAGAAACTTTTACTCTGGTTTCTCAGTCTGTTTCCTAGTGCCGGTATGAAATTCCCGCAGTTTTCACTGTAAAACCGAGTTGGAGCTCGTATCTCCCCATATATATATATGGAGTGGAATTTGCAAGTGAAAAGAAACTTTGTGTTAACAACAAGCTAGGTGAAGGACGGCTTTCACACACACTTATCTCTCAGAACTGAGCATGTGGAGAGACGTTTGTTCATCTAGCACAAAGGGAACAGGTTGCAGGAGAAACTTTTACTCTGGTTTCTCAGTCTGTTTCCAGGTGCCTGTTTGATGTTCCTGCAGTTTTAACTGTAAAACCGTGTTGGAGCTCGTACCTCCCCATATATATGTATGGAGTGGAGTTTGCAATTGAAAAGAAACTTTGTGTTCCCAACAAGCTATGTGAAGGACGGCTTTGACACACAATTTTCTCTCAGAACTGAGCATGTGGAGAGACATTCGTTCATCTAACACAAAGGGAACGGGTTGCAGGAGAAACTTTTACTCTGGTTTCTCCGTCTGTTTCCTAGTGCCGGTATGAAGTTCCTGCATTTTTCACTGTAAAACCGAGTTGGAGCTAGTACCTCCCCATATATATGTATGGAGTGGAGGTTGCAAGTGAAAGAAACTTTGTGTTAACAACAAGCTAGGTGAAGGACGGCTTTCACACACACTTATCTCTCAGAACTGAACGTGTGGAGAGACGTTTGTTCATTTAGCACAAAGGGAACGGGTTCCAGGTGAAACTTTTACTCTGATTTCTCAGTCTGTTTCCAGGTGCCTGTTTGATGTTCCTGCAGTTTTAACTGTAAAACCGTGTTGCAGCTCGTACCTCCCCATAAATATATATGGAGTGGAGTTTGCAAGTGAAAAGAAACTTTGTGTTCCCAACAAGCTAAGTGAAGGACGGCTTTGACACACACTTTTCTCTCAGAACTGAGCATGTGGAGAGACATTCGTTCATCTAACACAAAGGGAACGGGTTGCAGGAGTAACTTTTACTCTGGTTTCTCAGTCTGTTTCCTAGTGCCGATTTGAAGTTCCTGCAGTTTTCACTGTAATAACGAGTTGGAGCTAGTACCTCCCCATATATATGTATGGAGTGGAGTTTGCAAGTGAAAAGAAACTTTGTGTTAACAACAAGCTAGGTGAAGGACGGCTTTCACACACACTTATCTCTCAGAACTGAGCATGTGGAGAGACGTTCGTTCATTTAGCACAAAGGAACGGGTTCCAGGAGAAATTTTTAATCTGATTTCTCAATCTGTTTCCAGGTGCCTGTTTGATATTCCTGCAGTTTTAACAGTAAAACCGTGTTGGAGCTCGTACCTCCCCATATATATGTATGGAGTGGTGTTTGCAAGTGAAAAGAAACTTTGTGTTCCCAACAAGCTAGGTGAAGGACGGCTTTGACACACACATTTCTCTCAGAACTGAGCATGTGGAGGGACATTCGTTCATCTAACACAAAGGGAACGGTTTGCAGGAGAAACTTTTACTCTGGTTTCTCAGTCTGTTTCCTAGTGCCGGTTTGAAGTTCCTACAGTTTTCATTGTAAAACCGAGTTGGAGCTAGTACCTCCCCATATATATGTATGGAGTGGAGTTTGCAAGTGAAAAGAAACTTTGTGTTCCCAACAAGCTAAGTGAAGAACGGCTTTCACACACACTTATCCCTCAGAACTGATCATGTGGAGAGACGTTCGTTCATCTAGCACAAAGGGAACGGGTTGCAGGAGAAACTTTTACTCTAGTTTCTCCGTCTGTTTCCTAATGCCGGTTACAAGTTCCTGCAGTTTTCACTGTAAAACCGTGTTGGAGCTAGTACCTCCCCATATATATGTATGGATTGGAGCTTGCAAGTGAAAAGAAACTTTGTGTTCCCAACAAGCTAGGTGAAGGACGGCTTTCACACACACATATCTCTCAGAACTGAGCTTGTAGAGAGACGTTCGTTCATCTAGCACAAAGGGAACGGGGTGCAGGAGAAACTTTTACTCTGGTTTCTCAGTCTGTTTCCTAGTGCCGGTATGAAGTTCCCGCAGTTTTCACTGTAAAACCGAGTTGGAGCTCGTACCTCCCCATATATATGTATGGAGTGGAGTTTGCAAGTGAAAAGAAACTTTGTGTTAACAACACGCTAGGTGAAGGACGGCTTTTACACACACTTATCTCTCAGAACTGAGCATGTGGAGAGACATTCGTTCATCTAGCACAAAGGGAACGGGTTGCAGGAGAAATTTTACTCTGATTTCTCAGTCTGTTTCTAGGTGCCTGTTTGATATTCCTGCAGTTTTAACTGTAAAACCGAGTTGGAGCTCGTACCTCCCCTTATATATGTATGGAGTGGAGTTTGCAAGTGAAAAGAAACTTTGTGTTAACAACAAGCTAGGTGAAGGACGGCTTTCACACACACTTATCTCTCAGAACTGAGCATGTGGAGAGACGTTCGTTCATCTAGCACAAAGGGTACGGGTTGCAGGAGAAACGTTTTCTCTGGTTTCTCAGTCTGTTTCCAGGTGCCTGTTTGATGTTCCTGCAGTTTTAACTGTAAAACCGAGTTGGAGCTAGTACCTCCCCATATATATGTATGGAGTGGAGTTTGCAAGTGAAAAGAAACTTTGTGTTCCCAACAAGCTAAGTGAAGAACGGCTTTCACACACACTTATCTCTCAGAACTGATCATGTGGAGAGACGTTCGTTCATCTAGAACAAAGGGAACGGGTTGCAGGAGAAACTTTTACTCTGGTTTCTCAGTCTGTTTCCTAGTGCCGGTTAGAATTTCCTGCAGTTTTCACTGTAAAACCGTGTTGGAGCTAGTACCTCCCCATATATATGTATGGATTGGAGTTTGCAAGTGAAAGGAAACTTTGTGTTCCCAACAAGCTAGGTGAAGGACAGCTTTCACACACACATATCTCTCAGAACTGAGCATGTAGAGAAACGTTCGTTCATCTAGCACAAAGGGAACGGGTTGCAGGAGAAACTTTTACTCTGGTTTCTCAGTCTGTTTCCTAGTGCCGGTATGAAGTTCCTGCAGTTTTCACTGTAAAACCGAGTTGGAGCTCTTACCTCCCCATATATATGTATGGAGTGGAGTTTGCAAGTGAAAAGAAACTTTGTGTTAACAACAAGCTAGATGAAGGACGGCTTTCACACACACTTATCTCTCAGAACTGAGCATGTGGAGAGACGTTTGTTCATCTAGCACAAAGGGAACAGGTTGCAGGGAAACTTTTACTCTGGTTTCTCAGTCTGTTTCCAGGTGCCTGTTTGATGTTCCTGCAGTTTTAACTGTAAAACCGTGTTGGAGCTCGTACCTCCCCATATATATGTATGGAGTGGAGTTTGCAATTGAAAAGAAACTTTGTGTTCCCAACAAGCTATGTGAAGGACGGCTTTGACACACAATTTTCTCTCAGAACTGAGCATGTGTAGAGACATTCGTTCATCTAACACAAAGGGAACGGGTTGCAGGAGAAACTTTTACTCTGGTTTCTCCGTCTGTTTCCTAGTGCCGGTTTGAAGTTCCTGCAGTTTTCATTGTAAAACCGAGTTGGAGCTCGTACCTCCCCATATATATTTATGGAGTGGAGTTTGCAAGTGAAAAGAAACTTTGAGTTAACAACAAGCTAGGTGAAGGACGGCTTTCACACACACTTATCTCTCAGAACTGAGCATGTGGAGAGACGTTCGTTCATCTAGCACAAAGAGAACGGGTTGCAGGAGAAACTTTTACTCTGATTTCTCAGTCTGTTTCCAGGTGCCAGTTTGATGTTCCTGCAGTTTTAGCTGTAAAACCGTGTTGGAGCTCGTACCTCCCCATATATATGTATGGAGTGGAGTTTGCATGTGAAAAGAAACTTTGTGTTCCCTACAAGCTAGGTGAAGGACGGCTTTGAGACACACTTTTCTCTCAGAACTGAGCATGTGGAGAGACATTCGTTCATCTAAGACAAAGGGAACGTGTAGCAGGAGAAACTTTTACTCTGGTTTCTCAGTATGTTTCTTAGTGCCGGTTTGAAGTTCCTGCAGTTTTCATTGTAAAACCGAGTTGGAGCTCGTACCTCCCCACATATATGTATGGACTGGAGTTTGCAAGTGAAAAGAAACTTTGTGTTCCCAACAAGCTAGGTGAAGAACGGCTTTCACACACACTTAACCCTCAGAACTGAGCATGTGGAGAGACGTTCGTTCTTCTAGCACAAAGGGAACGGGTTGCAGGAGAAACTTTTACTCTGGTTTGTCAGTCTGTTTCCTAGTGCCGGTATGACGTTCCTGCAGTTTTCACTGTAAAACCGAGTTGGAGCTAGTACCTCCCCATATATATGTATGGAGTGGAGTTAGCAAGTGAAAAGAAACATTGTGTTCCAAAGAGCTAGGTGTAGTTCGGCATTCACACACACTTATCTCTCAGAACTGAGCATGTGGAGAGACTTTCGTTCATCTAGCACAAAGGGAACGTGTTGCAGAAGAAAATTTACTCTGGTTTCTCAGTCTGTTTCTTAGTGCCCTTTTGAAGTTCCTGCAGTTTTCACTGTAAAACCGAGTTGGAGCTCGTACCTCCCCATGTATATGTATGGAGTGGAGTTTGCAAGTGAAAAGAAACTTTTTGTTCCCAAGAAGCTAGGTAAAGCACGGCTTTCACACACACGTATCTCTCGGAACTTAGCATTTGGAGAGACGTTCGTTCATTTGGCAAAAATGGAACGGGTTGCCGGAGAAACTTTTACTCTGGTTTCTCAGTCTGTTTCCTAGTGCCGGTTTGAAGTTCCTGCAGTTTTCATTGTAAAACCGAGTTGGAGCTCGTACCTCCCCATGTATATGTATGGACTGGAGTTTGCAAGTGAAAAGAAACTTTGTGTAAACAACAAGCTAGCTGAAGGACGGCTTTCACACACACTTATCTCTCAGAACTGATCATGTGGAGAGACGTTCGTTCATCTAGCACAAAGGGAACGGGTTGCAGGAGTAACTTTTACTCTGATTTCTCAGTCTGTTTCCTGGTGCCTGTTTGATGTTCCTGCAGTTTTAACTGTTAAACCGTGTTGGAGCTCGTACCTCCCCATATATATGTATGGAGTGGAGTTTGCAAGTGAAAAGAAACTTTGTGTTCCCTACAAGCTAGGTGAAGGACGGCTTTGACACACACTTTTCTCTCAGAACTGAGCATGTGGAGTGACATTCTTTCATCTAACACAAAGGGAACGGGTTGCAGGAGAAACTTTTACTCTGGTTTCTCAGTCTGTTTCCTAGTGCCGGTTTGAAGTTCCTGCAGTTTTCATTGTTAAACCGAGTTGGAGCTAGTACCTCACCATATATATGTATGGAGTGGAGTTTGCAAGTGAAAAGAAACTTTGTGTTAACAACAAGCTAGGTGAAGGACGGCTTTCACACACACTTATCTCTCAGAACTGAGCATGTGGAGAGACGTTCGTTCATCTAGCACAAAGGGAACGGGTTGCAGGAGAAACTTTTACTCTGATTTCTCAGTCTGTTTCCTAGTGCCGGTTTGATGTTCCTGCAGTTTTCATTGTAAAACCGAGTTGGAGCTCGTACCTCCCCATATATATGTATGGAGTGGAGTTTGCAATTGAAAAGAAACTTTGTGTTAACAACAAGCTAGTTGAAGGACGGCTTTCACACACACTTATCTCTCAGAACTGAGCATGTGGAGAGACGTTCGTTCATCTAGCACAAAGGGAACGGGTTGCAGGAGAAACTTTTACTCTGATTTCTCAGTCTGTTTCCAGGTGCCTGTTTGATGTTCCTGCAGTTTTAACTGTAAAACCGTGTTGGAGCTCGTACCTCCCCATATATATGTATGGAGTGGAGTTTGCAAGTGAAAAGAAACTTTGTGTTCCCAACAAGCTAGGTGAAGGACGGCTTTGACACATACTTTTCTCTCAGAACTGAGCATGTGGAGAGACATTCGTTCATCTAACACAAAGGGAACGGGTTGCAGGAGAAACTTTTACTCTGATTTCTCAGTCTGTTTCCTAGTGCCGATTTGAAGTTCCTGCAGTTTTCACTGTAAAACCGAGTTGGAGCTAGTACCTCAACATATATATGTATGGAGTGGAGTTTGCAAGTGAAAAGAAACTTTGTGTTAACAACAAGCTAGGTGAAGGACGGCTTTCACACACACTTATCTCTCAGAACTGAGCATGTGGAGAGACGTTCGTTCATTTAGCACAAATGGAACGGGTTCCAGGAGAAACTTTTACTCTGATTTCTCAGTCTGTTTCCATGTGCATGTTTGATGTTCCTGCAGTTTTAACAGTAAAACCGTGTTGGAGCTCGTACCTCCCCATATATATGTATGGAGTGGAGTTTGCAAGTGAAAAGAAACTTTGTGTTCCCAACAAGCTAAGTGAAGAACGGCTTTCACACACACTTATCCCTCAGAACTGATCATGTGGAGAGACGTTCGTTCATCTAGCACAAAGGGAACGGGTTGCAGGAGAAACTTTTACTCTAGTTTCTCCGTCTGTTTCCTAATGCCGGTTACAAGTTCCTGCAGTTTTCACTGTAAAACCGTGTTGGAGCTAGTACCTCCCCATATATATGTATGGATTGGTGTTTGCAAGTGAAAAGAAACTTTGTGTTCCCAACAAGCTAGGTGAAGGACGGCTTTCACACACACATATCTCTCAGAACTGAGCTTGTAGAGAGACGTTCGTTCATCTAGCACAAAGGGAACGGGGTGCAGGAGAAACTTTTACTCTGGTTTCTCAGTCTGTTTCCTAGTGCCGGTATGAAGTTCCCGCAGTTTTCACTGTAAAACCGAGTTGGAGCTCGTACCTCCCCATATATATGTATGGAGTGGAGTTTGCAAGTGAAAAGAAACTTTGTGTTAAAAACACGCTAGGTGAAGGACGGCTTTCACACACACTTATCTCTCAGAACTGAGCATGTGGAGAGACGTTCGTTCATCTAGCACAAAGGGAACGGGTTGCAGGAGAAATTTTACTCTGATTTCTCAGTCTGTTTCCAGGTGCCTGTTTGATATTCCTGCAGTTTTAACTGTAAAACGGTGTTGGAGCTCGTACCTCCCCATATATATGTATGGAGTGGAGTTTGCAAGTGAAAAGAAACTTTGTGTTCCCAACAAGCTAGGAGAAGGACGGCTTTGACACACACTTTTCTCTCAGAACTGAGCATGTGGAGAGACATTCGTTCATCTAACACAATGGGAACGGGTTGCAGGAGGAACTTTTACTCTGGTTTCTCAGTCCGTTTCCTAGTGCCGGTTTGAAGTTCCTGCAGTTTTCATTGTAAAACCGAGTTGGAGCTAGTACCTCCCCATATATATGTATGGAGTGGAGTTTGCAAGTGAAAAGAAACTTTGTGTTCCCAACAAGCTAAGTGAAGAACGGCTTTCACACACACTTATCTCTCAGAACTGATCATGTGGAGAGACGTTCGTTCATCTAGCACAAAGGGAACGGGTTGCAGGAGAAACTTTTACTCTGGTTTCTCAGTCTGTTTCCTAGAGCCGGTTAGAAGTTCCTGCAGTTTTCACTGTAAAACCGTGTTAAAGCTAGTACCTCCCCATATATATGTATGGATTGGAGTTTGCAAGTGAAAAGAAACTTTGTGTTCCGAACAAGCTAGGTGAAGGACGGCTTTCACACACACATATCTCTCAGAACTGAGCATGTAGAGAGACGTTCGTTCATCTAGCACAAAGGGAACGGGTTGCAGGAGAAACTTTTACTCTGGTTTCTCAGTCTGTTTCCTACTGCCGGTAAGAAGTTCCCGCAGTTTTCACTCTAAAACCGAGTTGGAGCTCGTAACTCCCCTTATATATGTATGGAGTGGAGTTTGCAAGTGAAAAGAAACTATGTGTTAACAACAAGCTAGGTGAAGGACGGCTTTCACACACACTTATCTCTCAGAACTGAGCATGTGGAGAGACGTTCGTTCATCTAGCACAAAGGGAACGGGTTGCAGGAGAAACTTATACTCTGGTTTCTCAGTCTGTTTCCAGGTGCCTGTTTGATGTTCCTGCAGTTTTAACTGTAAAACCGAGTTGGAGCTAGTACCTCCCCATATATATGTATGGAGTGGAGTTTGCAAGTGAAAAGAAACTTTGTGTTCCCAACAAGCTAAGTGAAGAACGGCTTTCACACACACTTATCTCTCAGAACTGATCATGTGGAGAGACGTTCGTTCATCTAGCACAAAGGGAACGGGTTGCAGGAGAAACATTTACTCTGGTTTCTCAGTCTGTTTCCTAGTGCCGGTTAGAATTTCCTGCAGTTTTCACTGTAAAACCGTGTTGGAGCTAGTACCTCCCCATATATATGTATGGATTGGAGTTTGCAAGTGAAAGGAAACTTTGTGTTCCCAACAAGCTAGGTGAAGGACGGCTTTCACACACACATATCTCTCAGAACTGAGCATGTAGAGAGACGTTCGTTCATCTAGCACAAAGGGAACGGGTTGCAGGAGAAACTTTTACTCTGGTTTCTCAGTCTGTTTCCTAGTGCCGGTATGAAATTCCCGCAGTTTTCACTGTAAAACCGAGTTGGAGCTCGTATCTCCCCATATATATATATGGAGTGGAATTTGCAAGTGAAAAGAAACTTTGTGTTAACAACAAGCTAGGTGAAGGACGGCTTTCACACACACTTATCTCTCAGAACTGAGCATGTGGAGAGACGTTTGTTCATCTAGCACAAAGGGAACAGGTTGCAGGAGAAACTTTTACTCTGGTTTCTCAGTCTGTTTCCAGGTGCCTGTTTGATGTTCCTGCAGTTTTAACTGTAAAACCGTGTTGGAGCTCGTACCTCCCCATATATATGTATGGAGTGGAGTTTGCAATTGAAAAGAAACTTTGTGTTCCCAACAAGCTATGTGAAGGACGGCTTTGACACACAATTTTCTCTCAGAACTGAGCATGTGGAGAGACATTCGTTCATCTAACACAAAGGGAACGGGTTGCAGGAGAAACTTTTACTCTGGTTTCTCCGTCTGTTTCCTAGTGCCGGTATGAAGTTCCTGCATTTTTCACTGTAAAACCGAGTTGGAGCTAGTACCTCCCCATATATATGTATGGAGTGGAGGTTGCAAGTGAAAGAAACTTTGTGTTAACAACAAGCTAGGTGAAGGACGGCTTTCACACACACTTATCTCTCAGAACTGAACGTGTGGAGAGACGTTTGTTCATTTAGCACAAAGGGAACGGGTTCCAGGTGAAACTTTTACTCTGATTTCTCAGTCTGTTTCCAGGTGCCTGTTTGATGTTCCTGCAGTTTTAACTGTAAAACCGTGTTGCAGCTCGTACCTCCCCATAAATATATATGGAGTGGAGTTTGCAAGTGAAAAGAAACTTTGTGTTCCCAACAAGCTAAGTGAAGGACGGCTTTGACACACACTTTTCTCTCAGAACTGAGCATGTGGAGAGACATTCGTTCATCTAACACAAAGGGAACGGGTTGCAGGAGTAACTTTTACTCTGGTTTCTCAGTCTGTTTCCTAGTGCCGATTTGAAGTTCCTGCAGTTTTCACTGTAATAACGAGTTGGAGCTAGTACCTCCCCATATATATGTATGGAGTGGAGTTTGCAAGTGAAAAGAAACTTTGTGTTAACAACAAGCTAGGTGAAGGACGGCTTTCACACACACTTATCTCTCAGAACTGAGCATGTGGAGAGACGTTCGTTCATTTAGCACAAAGGAACGGGTTCCAGGAGAAATTTTTAATCTGATTTCTCAATCTGTTTCCAGGTGCCTGTTTGATATTCCTGCAGTTTTAACAGTAAAACCGTGTTGGAGCTCGTACCTCCCCATATATATGTATGGAGTGGTGTTTGCAAGTGAAAAGAAACTTTGTGTTCCCAACAAGCTAGGTGAAGGACGGCTTTGACACACACATTTCTCTCAGAACTGAGCATGTGGAGGGACATTCGTTCATCTAACACAAAGGGAACGGTTTGCAGGAGAAACTTTTACTCTGGTTTCTCAGTCTGTTTCCTAGTGCCGGTTTGAAGTTCCTACAGTTTTCATTGTAAAACCGAGTTGGAGCTAGTACCTCCCCATATATATGTATGGAGTGGAGTTTGCAAGTGAAAAGAAACTTTGTGTTCCCAACAAGCTAAGTGAAGAACGGCTTTCACACACACTTATCCCTCAGAACTGATCATGTGGAGAGACGTTCGTTCATCTAGCACAAAGGGAACGGGTTGCAGGAGAAACTTTTACTCTAGTTTCTCCGTCTGTTTCCTAATGCCGGTTACAAGTTCCTGCAGTTTTCACTGTAAAACCGTGTTGGAGCTAGTACCTCCCCATATATATGTATGGATTGGAGCTTGCAAGTGAAAAGAAACTTTGTGTTCCCAACAAGCTAGGTGAAGGACGGCTTTCACACACACATATCTCTCAGAACTGAGCTTGTAGAGAGACGTTCGTTCATCTAGCACAAAGGGAACGGGGTGCAGGAGAAACTTTTACTCTGGTTTCTCAGTCTGTTTCCTAGTGCCGGTATGAAGTTCCCGCAGTTTTCACTGTAAAACCGAGTTGGAGCTCGTACCTCCCCATATATATGTATGGAGTGGAGTTTGCAAGTGAAAAGAAACTTTGTGTTAACAACACGCTAGGTGAAGGACGGCTTTTACACACACTTATCTCTCAGAACTGAGCATGTGGAGAGACATTCGTTCATCTAGCACAAAGGGAACGGGTTGCAGGAGAAATTTTACTCTGATTTCTCAGTCTGTTTCTAGGTGCCTGTTTGATATTCCTGCAGTTTTAACTGTAAAACCGAGTTGGAGCTCGTACCTCCCCTTATATATGTATGGAGTGGAGTTTGCAAGTGAAAAGAAACTTTGTGTTAACAACAAGCTAGGTGAAGGACGGCTTTCACACACACTTATCTCTCAGAACTGAGCATGTGGAGAGACGTTCGTTCATCTAGCACAAAGGGTACGGGTTGCAGGAGAAACGTTTTCTCTGGTTTCTCAGTCTGTTTCCAGGTGCCTGTTTGATGTTCCTGCAGTTTTAACTGTAAAACCGAGTTGGAGCTAGTACCTCCCCATATATATGTATGGAGTGGAGTTTGCAAGTGAAAAGAAACTTTGTGTTCCCAACAAGCTAAGTGAAGAACGGCTTTCACACACACTTATCTCTCAGAACTGATCATGTGGAGAGACGTTCGTTCATCTAGAACAAAGGGAACGGGTTGCAGGAGAAACTTTTACTCTGGTTTCTCAGTCTGTTTCCTAGTGCCGGTTAGAATTTCCTGCAGTTTTCACTGTAAAACCGTGTTGGAGCTAGTACCTCCCCATATATATGTATGGATTGGAGTTTGCAAGTGAAAGGAAACTTTGTGTTCCCAACAAGCTAGGTGAAGGACAGCTTTCACACACACATATCTCTCAGAACTGAGCATGTAGAGAAACGTTCGTTCATCTAGCACAAAGGGAACGGGTTGCAGGAGAAACTTTTACTCTGGTTTCTCAGTCTGTTTCCTAGTGCCGGTATGAAGTTCCTGCAGTTTTCACTGTAAAACCGAGTTGGAGCTCTTACCTCCCCATATATATGTATGGAGTGGAGTTTGCAAGTGAAAAGAAACTTTGTGTTAACAACAAGCTAGATGAAGGACGGCTTTCACACACACTTATCTCTCAGAACTGAGCATGTGGAGAGACGTTTGTTCATCTAGCACAAAGGGAACAGGTTGCAGGGAAACTTTTACTCTGGTTTCTCAGTCTGTTTCCAGGTGCCTGTTTGATGTTCCTGCAGTTTTAACTGTAAAACCGTGTTGGAGCTCGTACCTCCCCATATATATGTATGGAGTGGAGTTTGCAAGTGAAAAGAAACTTTGTGTTCCCAACAAGCTATGTGAAGGACGGCTTTGACACACAATTTTCTCTCAGAACTGAGCATGTGTAGAGACATTCGTTCATCTAACACAAAGGGAACGGGTTGCAGGAGAAACTTTTACTCTGGTTTCTCCGTCTGTTTCCTAGTGCCGGTTTGAAGTTCCTGCAGTTTTCATTGTAAAACCGAGTTGGAGCTCGTACCTCCCCATATATATTTATGGAGTGGAGTTTGCAAGTGAAAAGAAACTTTGAGTTAACAACAAGCTAGGTGAAGGACGGCTTTCACACACACTTATCTCTCAGAACTGAGCATGTGGAGAGACGTTCGTTCATCTAGCACAAAGAGAACGGGTTGCAGGAGAAACTTTTACTCTGATTTCTCAGTCTGTTTCCAGGTGCCAGTTTGATGTTCCTGCAGTTTTAGCTGTAAAACCGTGTTGGAGCTCGTACCTCCCCATATATATGTATGGAGTGGAGTTTGCATGTGAAAAGAAACTTTGTGTTCCCTACAAGCTAGGTGAAGGACGGCTTTGAGACACACTTTTCTCTCAGAACTGAGCATGTGGAGAGACATTCGTTCATCTAAGACAAAGGGAACGTGTAGCAGGAGAAACTTTTACTCTGGTTTCTCAGTATGTTTCTTAGTGCCGGTTTGAAGTTCCTGCAGTTTTCATTGTAAAACCGAGTTGGAGCTCGTACCTCCCCACATATATGTATGGACTGGAGTTTGCAAGTGAAAAGAAACTTTGTGTTCCCAACAAGCTAGGTGAAGAACGGCTTTCACACACACTTAACCCTCAGAACTGAGCATGTGGAGAGACGTTCGTTCTTCTAGCACAAAGGGAACGGGTTGCAGGAGAAACTTTTACTCTGGTTTGTCAGTCTGTTTCCTAGTGCCGGTATGACGTTCCTGCAGTTTTCACTGTAAAACCGAGTTGGAGCTAGTACCTCCCCATATATATGTATGGAGTGGAGTTAGCAAGTGAAAAGAAACATTGTGTTCCAAAGAGCTAGGTGTAGTTCGGCATTCACACACACTTATCTCTCAGAACTGAGCATGTGGAGAGACTTTCGTTCATCTAGCACAAAGGGAACGTGTTGCAGAAGAAAATTTACTCTGGTTTCTCAGTCTGTTTCTTAGTGCCCTTTTGAAGTTCCTGCAGTTTTCACTGTAAAACCGAGTTGGAGCTCGTACCTCCCCATGTATATGTATGGAGTGGAGTTTGCAAGTGAAAAGAAACTTTTTGTTCCCAAGAAGCTAGGTAAAGCACGGCTTTCACACACACGTATCTCTCGGAACTTAGCATTTGGAGAGACGTTCGTTCATTTGGCAAAAATGGAACGGGTTGCCGGAGAAACTTTTACTCTGGTTTCTCAGTCTGTTTCCTAGTGCCGGTTTGAAGTTCCTGCAGTTTTCATTGTAAAACCGAGTTGGAGCTCGTACCTCCCCATGTATATGTATGGACTGGAGTTTGCAAGTGAAAAGAAACTTTGTGTAAACAACAAGCTAGCTGAAGGACGGCTTTCACACACACTTATCTCTCAGAACTGATCATGTGGAGAGACGTTCGTTCATCTAGCACAAAGGGAACGGGTTGCAGGAGTAACTTTTACTCTGATTTCTCAGTCTGTTTCCTGGTGCCTGTTTGATGTTCCTGCAGTTTTAACTGTTAAACCGTGTTGGAGCTCGTACCTCCCCATATATATGTATGGAGTGGAGTTTGCAAGTGAAAAGAAACTTTGTGTTCCCTACAAGCTAGGTGAAGGACGGCTTTGACACACACTTTTCTCTCAGAACTGAGCATGTGGAGTGACATTCTTTCATCTAACACAAAGGGAACGGGTTGCAGGAGAAACTTTTACTCTGGTTTCTCAGTCTGTTTCCTAGTGCCGGTTTGAAGTTCCTGCAGTTTTCATTGTTAAACCGAGTTGGAGCTAGTACCTCACCATATATATGTATGGAGTGGAGTTTGCAAGTGAAAAGAAACTTTGTGTTAACAACAAGCTAGGTGAAGGACGGCTTTCACACACACTTATCTCTCAGAACTGAGCATGTGGAGAGACGTTCGTTCATCTAGCACAAAGGGAACGGGTTGCAGGAGAAACTTTTACTCTGATTTCTCAGTCTGTTTCCTAGTGCCGGTTTGATGTTCCTGCAGTTTTCATTGTAAAACCGAGTTGGAGCTCGTACCTCCCCATATATATGTATGGAGTGGAGTTTGCAATTGAAAAGAAACTTTGTGTTAACAACAAGCTAGTTGAAGGACGGCTTTCACACACACTTATCTCTCAGAACTGAGCATGTGGAGAGACGTTCGTTCATCTAGCACAAAGGGAACGGGTTGCAGGAGAAACTTTTACTCTGATTTCTCAGTCTGTTTCCAGGTGCCTGTTTGATGTTCCTGCAGTTTTAACTGTAAAACCGTGTTGGAGCTCGTACCTCCCCATATATATGTATGGAGTGGAGTTTGCAAGTGAAAAGAAACTTTGTGTTCCCAACAAGCTAGGTGAAGGACGGCTTTGACACATACTTTTCTCTCAGAACTGAGCATGTGGAGAGACATTCGTTCATCTAACACAAAGGGAACGGGTTGCAGGAGAAACTTTTACTCTGATTTCTCAGTCTGTTTCCTAGTGCCGATTTGAAGTTCCTGCAGTTTTCACTGTAAAACCGAGTTGGAGCTAGTACCTCAACATATATATGTATGGAGTGGAGTTTGCAAGTGAAAAGAAACTTTGTGTTAACAACAAGCTAGGTGAAGGACGGCTTTCACACACACTTATCTCTCAGAACTGAGCATGTGGAGAGACGTTCGTTCATTTAGCACAAATGGAACGGGTTCCAGGAGAAACTTTTACTCTGATTTCTCAGTCTGTTTCCATGTGCATGTTTGATGTTCCTGCAGTTTTAACTGTAAAATCGTGTTGGAGCTCGTACCTCCCCAAATATATGTATGGAGTGGAGTTTGCACGTGAAAAGAATCTTTGTGTTCCCAACAAGCTAGGTGAAGGACGGCTTTGACACACACTTTTCTCTCAGAACTGAGCATGTGGAGAGACATTCGTTCATCTAACACAAAGGGAACGTGTTGCAGGAGAAACTTTTACTCTGGTTTCTCATTCTGTTTCCTAGTGCCGGTTTGAAGTTCCTGCAGTTTTCATTGTAAAACCGAGTTGGAGCTAGTACCTCCCCATATATATGTATGGAGTGGAGTTTGCAAGTGAAAAGAAACTTTGTGTTCCCAACAAGCTAAGTGAAGAACGGCTTTCACACACACTTATCTCTCAGAACTGATCATGTGGAGAGACGTTCGTTCATCTAGCACAAAGGGAACGGGTTGCAGGAGAAACTTTTAATCTGGTTTCTCAGTCTGTTTCCTAGTGCCGGTTAGAAGTTCCTGCAGTTTTCACTGTAAAACCGTGTTGGAGCTAGTACCCCCCCATATATATGTATGGATTGGAGTTTGCAAGTGAAAAGAAACTTTGTGTTCCCAACAAGCTAGGTGAAGGGCGGCTTTCACACACACATATCTCTCAGAACTGAGCATGTAGAGAGACGTTCGTTCATCTAGCACAAAGGGAACTGGTTGCAGGAGAAACTATTACTCTGGTTTCTCCGTCTGTTTCCTAGTGCCGGTATGAAGTTCCCGCAGTTTTCACTGTAAAACCGAGTTGGAGCTCGTACCTCCCCATATATATGTATGGAGTGGAGTTTGCAAGTGAAAAGAAACTTTGTGTTCCCAACAAGCTATTTGAAGGACGGCTTTGACACCCACTTTTTTCTCAGAACTGAGCATGTGGAGAGACATTCGTTCATCTAACACAAAGGGAACGGTTTGCAGGAGAAACTTTTACTCTGGTTTCTCAGTCCGTTTCCTAGTACCGGTTTCAAGTTCCTGCAGTTTTAATTGTAAAACCTAGTTGGAGCTAGTACCTACCCATATATATGTATGGAGTGGAGTTTGCAAGTGAAAAGAAACTTTGTGTTCCCAAGAAGCTAATTGAAGAACGGCTTTCACACACAATTATCTCTCAGAACTGATCATGTGGAGAGACGTTCGTTCATCTAGCACAAAGGGAACGGGTTTCAGGAGAAACTTTTACTCTGGTTTCTCAGTCTGTTTCCTAGTGCTGGTTAGAAGTTCCTGCAGTTTTCACTGTAAAACCGTGTTGGAGCTAGTACCTCCCCATAAATATGTATGGATTGGAGTTTGCAAGTGAAAAGAATCTTTGTGTTCCCAACAAGCTAGTTGAAGTACGGCTTTCACACACACATATCTCTCAGAACTGAGCATGTAGAGAGACGTTCGTTCATCTAGCACAAATGGAACGGGTTGCAGGAGAAACTTTTACTCTGGATTCTCAGTCTGTTTCCTAGTACCGGTATGAAGTTCCCGCAGTTTTCACTGAAAAACCGAGTTGGAGCTCGTATCTCCCCATAGATATGTATGGAGTGGGGTTTGCAAGTGAAAAGAAACTTTGTGTTAACAACAAGCTAGGTGAAGGACGGGTTCACACACACTTATCTCTCAGAACTGAGCATGTGGAGAGACGTTCGTTCATCGAGCACAAAGGAAACGGGTTGCACGAGAAACTTTTACTCTGGTTTCTCAGTCTGTTTCCTAGTGCCGGTTTGAAGTTCCTGCAGTTTTCATTGTAAAACCGAGTTGGAGCTCGTACCTCCCCATATATATGTATGGATTGGAGTTTGCAAGTGAAAAGAAACTTTGTGTTAACAACAAGCTAGTTGAAGGACGGCTTTCACACACACTTATCTCTCAGAACTGAGCATGTGGAGAGACGTTCGTTCATCTAGCACAAAGGGAACGGGTTGCAGGAGAAACTTTTACTCTGATTTCTCAGTCTGTTTCCAGGTGCCTGTTTGATGTTCCTGCAGTTTTAACTGTAAAACCGTGTTGGAGCTCGTACCTCCCCATATATATGTATGGAGAGGAGTTTGCAAGTGAAAAGAAACTTTGTGTTCCCAACAAGCTAGGTGAAGGGCGGCTTTGACACACACATTTCTCTCAGAACTGAGCATGTGGAGAGACATTCGTTCATCTAACACATAGGGAACCGGTTGCAGGAGAATCTTTTACTCTGGTTTCTCAGTCTGTTTCCTAGTGCCGGTTTGAAGTTCCTGCAGTTTTCATTGTAAAACCGAGTTGGAGCTAGTAACTCCCCATATATATGTATGGAGTGGAGTTTGCAAGTGAAAAGAAACTTTGTGTTAACAACAAGCTTGGTGAAGGACGGCTTTCACACACACTTATCTCTCAGAACTGAGCATGTGTAGAGACGTTCGTTCATTTAACACAAAGGGAACGGGTTCCAGGAGAAACTTTTACTCTGATTTCTCAGTCTGTTTCCAGGTGCCAGTTTCATGTTCCTGCAGTTTTAACTGTAAAACCGTGTTAGAGCTCGTACCTCCCCATATATATTTATGGAGTGGAGATTGCAAGTGAAAAGAAACTTTGTGTTCCCAACAAGCTAGGTGAAGGACGGCTTTGACACACACTTTTCTCTCAGAACTGAGCATGTGGAGAGACATTCGTTCATCTAACACAAAGGGAACGGGTTGCAGGAGAAACTTTTACTCTGGTTTCTCAGTCTGTTTCCTAGTGCCGATTTGAAGTTCCTGCAGTTTTCACTGTAAAACCGAGTTGGAGCTAGTACCTAAACATATATATGTATGGAGTGGAGTTTGCAAGTGAAAAGAAACTTTGTGTTAACAACAAGCTAGGTGAAGGACGGCTTTCACACACACTTATCTCTCAGAACTGAGCATGTGGAGAGACGTTCATTCATTTAGCACAAAGGGAACGGGTTCCAGGAGAAACTTTTACTCTGATTTCTCAGTCTGTTTCCAGGTGCCTGTTTGATGTTCCTGCAGTTTTAACTGTAAAACCGTGTTGAAGCTCGTACCTCCCCAAATATATGTATGGAGTGGAGTTTGCAAGTGAAAAGAATCTTTGTGTTCCAAACAAGCTAGGTGAAGGACGGCTTTGACACACACTTTTCTCTCAGAACTGAGCATGTGGAGAGACATTCGTTCATCTAACACAAAGGGAACTGGTTGCAGGAGAAACTTTTACTCTGGTTTCTCAGTCTGTTTCCTAGTGCCGGTTTGAAGTTCCTGCAGTTTTCATTGTAAAACCGAGTTGGAGCTAGTACCTCCCCATATATATGTATGTAGTGGAGTTTGCAAGTGAAAAGAAACTTTGTGTTCCCAACAAGCTAAGTGAAGAACGGCTTTCACACACACTTATCTCTCAGAACTGATCATGTGGAGAGACGTTCGTTCATCTAGCACAAAGGGAACGGGTTGCAGGAGAAACTTTTACTCTGGTTTCTCAGTCTGTTTCCTAGTGCCGGTTAGAAGTTCCTGCAGTTTTCACTGTAAAACCGTGTTGGAGCTAGTACCTCCCCATATATATGTATGGATTGGAGTTTGCATGTGAAAAGAAACTTTGTGTTCCCAACAAGCTAGGTGAAGGACGGCTTTCACACACACATATCTCTCAGAACTGAGCATGTAGAGAGACGTTCGTTCATCTAGCACAAAGGGAACGGGTTGCAGGAGAAACTTTTACTCTGGTTTCTCAGTCTGTTTCCTAGTACCGGTAAGAAGTTCCCGCAGTTTTCACTGTAAAACCGAGTTGGAGCTCGTACCTCCCCATATATATGTATGGAGTGGAGTTTGCAAGTGAAAATAAACTTTGTGTTCCCAACAAGCTATGTGAAGGACGGCTTTGACACACACTTTTCTCTCAGAACTGAGCATGTGGAGAGACATTCGTTCATCTAACACAAAGGGATCGGGTTGCAGGAGAAACTGTTACTCTGGTTTCTCAGTCTGTTTCCTAGTGCCGTTTTGAAGTTCCTGCAGTTTTCATTGTAAAACAGAGTTGGAGCTCGTACCTCCCCATATATATGTATGGAGTGGAGTTTGCAAGTGAAAAGAATCTTTGTGTTAACAACAAGCTAGGTGAAGGACGGGTTCACACACACTTATCTCTCAGAACTGAGCATGTGGAGAGACGTTCGTTCATCTAGCACAAAGGGAACGGGTTGCAGGAGAAACTTTTACTCTGGTTTCTCAGTCTGTTTCCAGGTGCCTGTTTGATGTTCCTGCAATTTTAACTGTAAAACAGTGTTGGAGCTCGTACCTCCCCATATATATGTATGGAGTGGAGTTTGCAAGTGAAAATAAACTTTGTGTTCCCAACAAGCTATGTGAAGGACAGCTTTGACACACACTTTTCTCTCAGAACTGAGCATGTGGAGAGACATTCATTCATCTAACACAAAGGGAACTGGTTGCAGGAGAAACTTTTTCTCTGGTTTCTCAATCTGTTTCCTAGTGCCGGTATGAAGTTCCTGCAGTTTTCATTGTAAAACCGAGGTGGAGCTCGTACCTCCCCTTATATATGTATGGAGTGGAGTTTGCAAGTGAAAAGAAACTTTGTGTTAACAACAAGCTAGGTGAAGGACGGCTTTCACACACACTTATTTCTCAGAACTGAGCATGTGGAGAGACGTTCGTTCATCTAGCACAAAGGGAACGGGTTGCAGGAGAAACTTTTACTCTGAATTCTCAGACTGTTTCCAGGTGCCTGTTTGATGTTCCTGCAGTTTTAACTGTAAAACCGTGTTGGAGCTCGTACCTCCCCATATATATGTATGGAGTGGAGTTTGCAAGTGAAAAGAAACTTTGTGTTCCGTACAAGCTAGGTGAAGGACGGCTTTGACACACACTTTTCTCTCAGAACTGAGCATGTGGAGAGACATTCGTTCATCTAACACAAAGGGATCGGGTTGCAGGAGAAACTGTTACTATGGTTTCTCAGTCTGTTTCCTAGTGCCGTTTTGAAGTTCCTGCAGTTTTCATTGTAAAACAGAGTTGGAGTTCGTACCTCCCCATACATATTTATGGAGTGGAGTTTGCAAGTGAAAAGAAACTTTGTGTTAACAACAAGCTAGGTGAAGGACGGGTTCACACACACTTTTCTCTCAGAACTGAGCATGTGGAGAGACCTTCGTTCATCTAGCACAAAGGGAACGGGTTGCAGGAGAAACTTTTACTCTGGTATCTCAGTCTGTTTCCAGGTGCCTGTTTGATGTTTCTGCAGTTTTAACTGTAAAACCGTGTTGGAGCTCGTACCTCCCCATATATATGTATGGAGTGGAGTTTGCAAGTGAAAATAAACTTTGTGTTCCCAACAAGCTATGTGAAGGACGGCTTTGACACACACTTTTCTCTCAGAACTGAGCATGTGGAGAGACATTCGTTCATCTAACACAAAGGGAACGGGTGGAGGGGAAACTTTTACTTTGATTTCTCAGTCTGTTTCCAGGTGCCTGTTTGATGTTCCTGCAGTTTTAACTGTAAAACCGAGTTGGAGCTAGTACCTCCCCTTATATATGTATGGATTGGAGTTTGCAAGTGAAAAGAAACTTTGTGTTCCCAACAAGCTAGTTAAAGGACGGCTTTGACACACAATTTTCTCTCAGAACAGAGCATGTGGAGAGACATTCGTTCATCTAACACAACGGGAACGGGTTGCAGGAGAAACTTTTACTCTGGTTTCTCAGTCTGTTTCCTAGTGCCGGTTTGAAGTTCCTGCAGTTTTCATTGTAAAACCGAGTTGGAGCTAGTACCTCCCCATATATATGTATGGAGTGGAGTTTGCAAGTGAAAAGAAACTTTGTGTTCCCAACAAGCTAATTGAAGAACGGCTTTCACACACACTTATCTCTCAGAACTGAGCATGTGGAGAGACGTTCGTTCATCTAGCACAAATGGAACGGGTTGCAGGAGAAACTTTTACTCTGGTTTCTCAGTCTGTTTCCTATTGCCGGTTAGATGTTCCTGTAGTTCTCACTGTAAAACAGTGTTGGAGCTAGTACCTCCCCATATATATGTATGGATTGGGGTTTGCAAGTGAAAAGAAACTTTGTGTTCCCAACAAGCTAGGTGAAGTACGGCTTTCACACACACATATCTCTCAGAATTTAGCATGTAGAGAGACGTTCATTCATCTAGCACAAAATGGTACGGGTTGCAGGAGAAACTTTTACTCTGGTTTCTCAGTCTGTTTCCTAGTGCCGGTATGAAGTTCCTGCAGTTTTCACTGTAAAAAGGAGTTGGAGCTCGTACATCCCCATATATATGTATGGAGTGGAGTTTGCAAGTGAAAAGAAACTTTGTGTTAACAACAAGCTAGGTGGTGTACGGCTTTCACACACACATATCTCTCAGAACTGAGCATGTAGAGAGACGTTCGTTCATCTAGCACAAAGGGAACGGGTTGCAGAAGAAACTTTTACTCTGGTTTCTCAGTCTGTTTCCTAGTGCCGGTTTGAAGTTCCTGCAGTTTTCATTGTAAAACCGAGTTGGAGCTCGTACCTCCCCATATATATGTATGGAGTGGAGTTTGCAAGTGAAAAGAAACTTTGTGTTAACAACAAGCTAGTTGAAGGACGGCTTTCACACACATTTATCTCTCAGAACTGAGCATGTGGAGAGACGTTCGTTCATCTAGCACAAAGGGAACGGGTTGCAGGAGAAACATTTACTTTGATTTCTCAGTCTGTTTCCAAGTGCCTGTTTGATGTTCCTGCAGTTTTAACTGTAAAACCGTGTTGGAGCTCGTACCTACCCATATATATGTATGGAGTGGAGTTTGCAAGTGAAAAGAATCTTTGTGTTCCCAACAAGCTAGTTGAAGGACGGCTTTGACACACAATTTTCTCTCAGAACTGAGCATGTGGAGAGACATTCGTTCATCTAACACAACGGGAACGGGTTGCAGGAGAAACTTTTACTCTGGTTTCTCAGTCTGTTTCCTAGTGCCGGTTTGAAGTTCCTGCAGTTTTCATTGTAATACCGAGTTGGAGCTAGTACCTACCCATATATATGTATGGAGTGGAGTTTGCAAGTGAAAAGAAACTTTGTGTTCCCAACAAGCTAGGTGAAGTACGGCTTTCACACACACATATCTCTCAGAACTGAGCATGTAGAGAGACGTTCGTTCATCTAGCACAAAGGGAACGGGTTGCAGGAGAAACTTTTACTCTGGTTTCTCAGTCTGTTTCCTAGTGCCGGTATGAAGTTCCTGCAGTTTTCACTGTAAAACCGATTTGGAGCTCGTACCTCCCCATATATATGTATGGAGTGGAGTTTGCAAGTGAAAAGAAACTTTGTGTTCCCAACAAGCTAGGTGAAGGACGGCTTTCACACACACTTATCTCTCAGATCTGAGCATGTGGAGAGACGTTCGTTCTTCTAGCACAAAGGGAACGGGTTGCAGGAGAAATTTTACTCTGGTTTCTCTGTCTGTTTCCTAGTGCCGTTATGTAGTTCCTGCAGTTTTCACTGTAAACCCGAGTTGGAGCTAGTACCTCCCTATATATATGCATGGAATGGTGTTTGCAACTGAAAAGAAACTTTGTGTTCCCAACAAGCTATGTGAAGGTAGGATTTCACACACAGTTAACTCTCAGAACTGAGCATGTGGAGAGACGTTCGTTCATCTAGCACAAAGGGAACGGGTTGCAGGGAAACTTTTACTCTGGTTTCTCAGTCTGTTTCCTACTGCCTGTTTGAAGTTCCTGCAGTTTTCACTGTAAAACCGAGTTGGTGCAAGTACCTCTCCATATATATGTATGGAGTGGAGTTAGCTAGTGAAAAGAAACTTTGTGTTCCAAAGAGCTAGGTGTAGTTCGGCTTTCACACACAATTATCTCTCAGAACTGAGCATGTGGATAGACTTTCGTTCATCTAGCACAAAAGGAACGGGTTGCAGGAGAAATTTTACTCTGGTTTCTCAGTCTGTTTCTTAGTGCCCTTTTGAAGTTCCTGCAGTTTTCGCTGTAAAACCGAGTTGGAGCTCGTACATCCCCATATATATGTATGGAGTGGAGTTTGCAAGTGAAAAGAAACTTTGTGTTCCCAAGAAGTGAGGTGAAGCACGGCTTTCACACACACGTATCTCTCGGAAATGAGCATTTGGAGAGACGTTCGTTCATTTGGCAAAAAGGGAACGGGTTGCAGGGGAAACTTTTACTCTGGATTCTCAGTCTGTTTCCTAGTGCCGGTTTGAATTTCCTGCAGTTTTCATTGTAAAACCGAGTTGGAGCTCGTACCTCCCCATATATATGTATGGAGTGGAGTTTGCAAGTGAAAAGAAACTTTGTGTTAACAACAAGCTAGGTGGTGTACGGCTTTCACACACACATATCTCTCAGAACTGAGCATGTAGAGAGACGTTCGTTCATCTAGCACAAAGGGAACGGGTTGCAGAAGAAACTTTTACTCTGGTTTCTCAGTCTGTTTCCTAGTGCCGGTTTGAAGTTCCTGCAGTTTTCATTGTAAAACCGAGTTGGAGCTCGTACCTCCCCATATATATGTATGGAGTGGAGTTTGCAAGTGAAAAGAAACTTTGTGTTAACAACAAGCTAGTTGAAGGACGGCTTTCACACACATTTATCTCTCAGAACTGAGCATGTGGAGAGACGTTCGTTCATCTAGCACAAAGGGAACGGGTTGCAGGAGAAACATTTACTTTGATTTCTCAGTCTGTTTCCAAGTGCCTGTTTGATGTTCCTGCAGTTTTAACTGTAAAACCGTGTTGGAGCTCGTACCTACCCATATATATGTATGGAGTGGAGTTTGCAAGTGAAAAGAATCTTTGTGTTCCCAACAAGCTAGTTGAAGGACGGCTTTGACACACAATTTTCTCTCAGAACTGAGCATGTGGAGAGACATTCGTTCATCTAACACAACGGGAACGGGTTGCAGGAGAAACTTTTACTCTGGTTTCTCCGTCTGTTTCCTAGTGCCGGTTTGAAGTTCCTGCAGTTTTCATTGTAATACCGAGTTGGAGCTAGTACCTCCCCATATATATGTATGGAGTGGAGTTTGCAAGTGAAAAGAAACTTTGTGTTCCCAACAAGCTAGGTGAAGTACGGCTTTCACACACACATATCTCTCAGAACTGAGCATGTAGAGAGACGTTCGTTCATCTAGCACAAAGGGAACGGGTTGCAGGAGAAACTTTTACTCTGGTTTCTCAGTCTGTTTCCTAGTGCCGGTATGAAGTTCCTGCAGTTTTCACTGTAAAACCGATTTGGAGCTCGTACCTCCCCATATATATGTATGGAGTGGAGTTTGCAAGTGAAAAGAAACTTTGTGTTCCCAACAAGCTAGGTGAAGGACGGCTTTCACACACACTTATCTCTCAGATCTGAGCATGTGGAGAGACGTTCGTTCTTCTAGCACAAAGGGAACGGGTTGCAGGAGAAATTTTACTCTGGTTTCTCTGTCTGTTTCCTAGTGCCGTTATGTAGTTCCTGCAGGTTTCACTGTAAACACGAGTTGGAGCTAGTACCTCCCTATATATATGCATGGAATGGTGTTTGCTACTGAAAAGAAACTTTGTGTTCCCAACAAGCTATGTGAAGGTAGGATTTCACACACAGTTAACTCTCAGAACTGAGCATGTGGAGAGACGTTCGTTCATCTAGCACAAAGGGAACGGGTTGCAGGGAAACTTTTACTCTGGTTTCTCAGTCTGTTTCCTACTGCCTGTTTGAAGTTCCTGCAGTTTTCACTGTAAAACCGAGTTGGTGCAAGTACCTCTCCATATATATGTATGGAGTGGAGTTAGCTAGTGAAAAGAAACTTTGTGTTCCAAAGAGCTAGGTGTAGTTCGGCTTTCACACACAATTATCTCTCAGAACTGAGCATGTGGATAGACTTTCGTTCATCTAGCACAAAAGGAACGGGTTGCAGGAGAAATTTTACTCTGGTTTCTCAGTCTGTTTCTTAGTGCCCTTTTGAAGTTCCTGCAGTTTTCGCTGTAAAACCGAGTTGGAGCTCGTACATCCCCATATATATGTATGGAGTGGAGTTTGCAAGTGAAAATAAACTTTGTGTTCTCAACAAGCTAGGTGAAGGACGGCTTTGACACACACTTTTCTCTCAGAAATGAGCATGTGGAGAGACATTCGTTCATCTAACACAAAGGGAACGGGTTGCAGGAGAAACGTTTTCTCTGGTTTCTCAGTCTGTTTCCTAGTGCCGGTTTAAAGTTCCTGCAGTTTTCATTGTAATACCGATTTGGAGCTAGTACCTCCCCATATATATGTATGGAGTGGAGTTTGCAAGTGAAAAGAAACTTTGTGTTCCCAACAAGCTAGGTGAAGTACGGCTTTCACACACACATATCTCTCAGAACTGAGCATGTAGAGAGACGTTCGTTCATCTAGCACAAAGGGAACGGGTTGCAGGAGAAATTTTACTCTGATTTCTCAGTCTGTTTCCAGGTGCCTGTTTGATATTCCTGCCGTTTTAACTGTAAAACGGTGTTGGAGCTCGTACCTCCCCATATATATGTATGGAGTGGAGTTTGCAATTGAAAAGAAACTTTGTGTTCCCAACAAGCTAAGTGAAGGACGGCTTTGACACACACTTTTCTCTCAGAACTGAGCATGTGGAGAGACATTCGTTCATCTAACACAAAGGGAACGGGTTGCAGGAGTAACTTTTACTCTGGTTTCTCAGTCTGTTTCCTAGTGCCGATTTGAAGTTCCTGCAGTTTTCACTGTAATAACGAGTTGGAGCTAGTACCTCCCCATATATATGTATGGAGTGGAGTTTGCAAGTGAAAAGAAACTTTGTGTTAACAACAAGCTAGGTGAAGGACGGCTTTCACACACACTTATCTCTCAGAACTGAGCATGTGGAGAGACGTTCGTTCATTTAGCACAAAGGAACGGGTTCCAGGAGAAATTTTTAATCTGATTTCTCAATCTGTTTCCAGGTGCCTGTTTGATATTCCTGCAGTTTTAACAGTAAAACCGTGTTGGAGCTCGTACCTCCCCATATATATGTATGGAGTGGTGTTTGCAAGTGAAAAGAAACTTTGTGTTCCCAACAAGCTAGGTGAAGGACGGCTTTGACACACACATTTCTCTCAGAACTGAGCATGTGGAGGGACATTCGTTCATCTAACACAAAGGGAACGGTTTGCAGGAGAAACTTTTACTCTGGTTTCTCAGTCTGTTTCCTAGTGCCGGTTTGAAGTTCCTACAGTTTTCATTGTAAAACCGAGTTGGAGCTAGTACCTCCCCATATATATGTATGGAGTGGAGTTTGCAAGTGAAAAGAAACTTTGTGTTCCCAACAAGCTAAGTGAAGAACGGCTTTCACACACACTTATCCCTCAGAACTGATCATGTGGAGAGACGTTCGTTCATCTAGCACAAAGGGAACGGGTTGCAGGAGAAACTTTTACTCTAGTTTCTCCGTCTGTTTCCTAATGCCGGTTACAAGTTCCTGCAGTTTTCACTGTAAAACCGTGTTGGAGCTAGTACCTCCCCATATATATGTATGGATTGGAGCTTGCAAGTGAAAAGAAACTTTGTGTTCCCAACAAGCTAGGTGAAGGACGGCTTTCACACACACATATCTCTCAGAACTGAGCTTGTAGAGAGACGTTCGTTCATCTAGCACAAAGGGAACGGGGTGCAGGAGAAACTTTTACTCTGGTTTCTCAGTCTGTTTCCTAGTGCCGGTATGAAGTTCCCGCAGTTTTCACTGTAAAACCGAGTTGGAGCTCGTACCTCCCCATATATATGTATGGAGTGGAGTTTGCAAGTGAAAAGAAACTTTGTGTTAACAACACGCTAGGTGAAGGACGGCTTTTACACACACTTATCTCTCAGAACTGAGCATGTGGAGAGACATTCGTTCATCTAGCACAAAGGGAACGGGTTGCAGGAGAAATTTTACTCTGATTTCTCAGTCTGTTTCTAGGTGCCTGTTTGATATTCCTGCAGTTTTAACTGTAAAACCGAGTTGGAGCTCGTACCTCCCCTTATATATGTATGGAGTGGAGTTTGCAAGTGAAAAGAAACTTTGTGTTAACAACAAGCTAGGTGAAGGACGGCTTTCACACACACTTATCTCTCAGAACTGAGCATGTGGAGAGACGTTCGTTCATCTAGCACAAAGGGTACGGGTTGCAGGAGAAACGTTTTCTCTGGTTTCTCAGTCTGTTTCCAGGTGCCTGTTTGATGTTCCTGCAGTTTTAACTGTAAAACCGAGTTGGAGCTAGTACCTCCCCATATATATGTATGGAGTGGAGTTTGCAAGTGAAAAGAAACTTTGTGTTCCCAACAAGCTAAGTGAAGAACGGCTTTCACACACACTTATCTCTCAGAACTGATCATGTGGAGAGACGTTCGTTCATCTAGAACAAAGGGAACGGGTTGCAGGAGAAACTTTTACTCTGGTTTCTCAGTCTGTTTCCTAGTGCCGGTTAGAATTTCCTGCAGTTTTCACTGTAAAACCGTGTTGGAGCTAGTACCTCCCCATATATATGTATGGATTGGAGTTTGCAAGTGAAAGGAAACTTTGTGTTCCCAACAAGCTAGGTGAAGGACAGCTTTCACACACACATATCTCTCAGAACTGAGCATGTAGAGAAACGTTCGTTCATCTAGCACAAAGGGAACGGGTTGCAGGAGAAACTTTTACTCTGGTTTCTCAGTCTGTTTCCTAGTGCCGGTATGAAGTTCCTGCAGTTTTCACTGTAAAACCGAGTTGGAGCTCTTACCTCCCCATATATATGTATGGAGTGGAGTTTGCAAGTGAAAAGAAACTTTGTGTTAACAACAAGCTAGATGAAGGACGGCTTTCACACACACTTATCTCTCAGAACTGAGCATGTGGAGAGACGTTTGTTCATCTAGCACAAAGGGAACAGGTTGCAGGGAAACTTTTACTCTGGTTTCTCAGTCTGTTTCCAGGTGCCTGTTTGATGTTCCTGCAGTTTTAACTGTAAAACCGTGTTGGAGCTCGTACCTCCCCATATATATGTATGGAGTGGAGTTTGCAAGTGAAAAGAAACTTTGTGTTCCCAACAAGCTATGTGAAGGACGGCTTTGACACACAATTTTCTCTCAGAACTGAGCATGTGTAGAGACATTCGTTCATCTAACACAAAGGGAACGGGTTGCAGGAGAAACTTTTACTCTGGTTTCTCCGTCTGTTTCCTAGTGCCGGTTTGAAGTTCCTGCAGTTTTCATTGTAAAACCGAGTTGGAGCTCGTACCTCCCCATATATATTTATGGAGTGGAGTTTGCAAGTGAAAAGAAACTTTGAGTTAACAACAAGCTAGGTGAAGGACGGCTTTCACACACACTTATCTCTCAGAACTGAGCATGTGGAGAGACGTTCGTTCATCTAGCACAAAGAGAACGGGTTGCAGGAGAAACTTTTACTCTGATTTCTCAGTCTGTTTCCAGGTGCCAGTTTGATGTTCCTGCAGTTTTAGCTGTAAAACCGTGTTGGAGCTCGTACCTCCCCATATATATGTATGGAGTGGAGTTTGCATGTGAAAAGAAACTTTGTGTTCCCTACAAGCTAGGTGAAGGACGGCTTTGAGACACACTTTTCTCTCAGAACTGAGCATGTGGAGAGACATTCGTTCATCTAAGACAAAGGGAACGTGTAGCAGGAGAAACTTTTACTCTGGTTTCTCAGTATGTTTCTTAGTGCCGGTTTGAAGTTCCTGCAGTTTTCATTGTAAAACCGAGTTGGAGCTCGTACCTCCCCACATATATGTATGGACTGGAGTTTGCAAGTGAAAAGAAACTTTGTGTTCCCAACAAGCTAGGTGAAGAACGGCTTTCACACACACTTAACCCTCAGAACTGAGCATGTGGAGAGACGTTCGTTCTTCTAGCACAAAGGGAACGGGTTGCAGGAGAAACTTTTACTCTGGTTTGTCAGTCTGTTTCCTAGTGCCGGTATGACGTTCCTGCAGTTTTCACTGTAAAACCGAGTTGGAGCTAGTACCTCCCCATATATATGTATGGAGTGGAGTTAGCAAGTGAAAAGAAACATTGTGTTCCAAAGAGCTAGGTGTAGTTCGGCATTCACACACACTTATCTCTCAGAACTGAGCATGTGGAGAGACTTTCGTTCATCTAGCACAAAGGGAACGTGTTGCAGAAGAAAATTTACTCTGGTTTCTCAGTCTGTTTCTTAGTGCCCTTTTGAAGTTCCTGCAGTTTTCACTGTAAAACCGAGTTGGAGCTCGTACCTCCCCATGTATATGTATGGAGTGGAGTTTGCAAGTGAAAAGAAACTTTTTGTTCCCAAGAAGCTAGGTAAAGCACGGCTTTCACACACACGTATCTCTCGGAACTTAGCATTTGGAGAGACGTTCGTTCATTTGGCAAAAATGGAACGGGTTGCCGGAGAAACTTTTACTCTGGTTTCTCAGTCTGTTTCCTAGTGCCGGTTTGAAGTTCCTGCAGTTTTCATTGTAAAACCGAGTTGGAGCTCGTACCTCCCCATGTATATGTATGGACTGGAGTTTGCAAGTGAAAAGAAACTTTGTGTAAACAACAAGCTAGCTGAAGGACGGCTTTCACACACACTTATCTCTCAGAACTGATCATGTGGAGAGACGTTCGTTCATCTAGCACAAAGGGAACGGGTTGCAGGAGTAACTTTTACTCTGATTTCTCAGTCTGTTTCCTGGTGCCTGTTTGATGTTCCTGCAGTTTTAACTGTTAAACCGTGTTGGAGCTCGTACCTCCCCATATATATGTATGGAGTGGAGTTTGCAAGTGAAAAGAAACTTTGTGTTCCCTACAAGCTAGGTGAAGGACGGCTTTGACACACACTTTTCTCTCAGAACTGAGCATGTGGAGTGACATTCTTTCATCTAACACAAAGGGAACGGGTTGCAGGAGAAACTTTTACTCTGGTTTCTCAGTCTGTTTCCTAGTGCCGGTTTGAAGTTCCTGCAGTTTTCATTGTTAAACCGAGTTGGAGCTAGTACCTCACCATATATATGTATGGAGTGGAGTTTGCAAGTGAAAAGAAACTTTGTGTTAACAACAAGCTAGGTGAAGGACGGCTTTCACACACACTTATCTCTCAGAACTGAGCATGTGGAGAGACGTTCGTTCATCTAGCACAAAGGGAACGGGTTGCAGGAGAAACTTTTACTCTGATTTCTCAGTCTGTTTCCTAGTGCCGGTTTGATGTTCCTGCAGTTTTCATTGTAAAACCGAGTTGGAGCTCGTACCTCCCCATATATATGTATGGAGTGGAGTTTGCAATTGAAAAGAAACTTTGTGTTAACAACAAGCTAGTTGAAGGACGGCTTTCACACACACTTATCTCTCAGAACTGAGCATGTGGAGAGACGTTCGTTCATCTAGCACAAAGGGAACGGGTTGCAGGAGAAACTTTTACTCTGATTTCTCAGTCTGTTTCCAGGTGCCTGTTTGATGTTCCTGCAGTTTTAACTGTAAAACCGTGTTGGAGCTCGTACCTCCCCATATATATGTATGGAGTGGAGTTTGCAAGTGAAAAGAAACTTTGTGTTCCCAACAAGCTAGGTGAAGGACGGCTTTGACACATACTTTTCTCTCAGAACTGAGCATGTGGAGAGACATTCGTTCATCTAACACAAAGGGAACGGGTTGCAGGAGAAACTTTTACTCTGATTTCTCAGTCTGTTTCCTAGTGCCGATTTGAAGTTCCTGCAGTTTTCACTGTAAAACCGAGTTGGAGCTAGTACCTCAACATATATATGTATGGAGTGGAGTTTGCAAGTGAAAAGAAACTTTGTGTTAACAACAAGCTAGGTGAAGGACGGCTTTCACACACACTTATCTCTCAGAACTGAGCATGTGGAGAGACGTTCGTTCATTTAGCACAAATGGAACGGGTTCCAGGAGAAACTTTTACTCTGATTTCTCAGTCTGTTTCCATGTGCATGTTTGATGTTCCTGCAGTTTTAACTGTAAAATCGTGTTGGAGCTCGTACCTCCCCAAATATATGTATGGAGTGGAGTTTGCACGTGAAAAGAATCTTTGTGTTCCCAACAAGCTAGGTGAAGGACGGCTTTGACACACACTTTTCTCTCAGAACTGAGCATGTGGAGAGACATTCGTTCATCTAACACAAAGGGAACGTGTTGCAGGAGAAACTTTTACTCTGGTTTCTCATTCTGTTTCCTAGTGCCGGTTTGAAGTTCCTGCAGTTTTCATTGTAAAACCGAGTTGGAGCTAGTACCTCCCCATATATATGTATGGAGTGGAGTTTGCAAGTGAAAAGAAACTTTGTGTTCCCAACAAGCTAAGTGAAGAACGGCTTTCACACACACTTATCTCTCAGAACTGATCATGTGGAGAGACGTTCGTTCATCTAGCACAAAGGGAACGGGTTGCAGGAGAAACTTTTAATCTGGTTTCTCAGTCTGTTTCCTAGTGCCGGTTAGAAGTTCCTGCAGTTTTCACTGTAAAACCGTGTTGGAGCTAGTACCCCCCCATATATATGTATGGATTGGAGTTTGCAAGTGAAAAGAAACTTTGTGTTCCCAACAAGCTAGGTGAAGGGCGGCTTTCACACACACATATCTCTCAGAACTGAGCATGTAGAGAGACGTTCGTTCATCTAGCACAAAGGGAACTGGTTGCAGGAGAAACTATTACTCTGGTTTCTCCGTCTGTTTCCTAGTGCCGGTATGAAGTTCCCGCAGTTTTCACTGTAAAACCGAGTTGGAGCTCGTACCTCCCCATATATATGTATGGAGTGGAGTTTGCAAGTGAAAAGAAACTTTGTGTTCCCAACAAGCTATTTGAAGGACGGCTTTGACACCCACTTTTTTCTCAGAACTGAGCATGTGGAGAGACATTCGTTCATCTAACACAAAGGGAACGGTTTGCAGGAGAAACTTTTACTCTGGTTTCTCAGTCCGTTTCCTAGTACCGGTTTCAAGTTCCTGCAGTTTTAATTGTAAAACCTAGTTGGAGCTAGTACCTACCCATATATATGTATGGAGTGGAGTTTGCAAGTGAAAAGAAACTTTGTGTTCCCAAGAAGCTAATTGAAGAACGGCTTTCACACACAATTATCTCTCAGAACTGATCATGTGGAGAGACGTTCGTTCATCTAGCACAAAGGGAACGGGTTTCAGGAGAAACTTTTACTCTGGTTTCTCAGTCTGTTTCCTAGTGCTGGTTAGAAGTTCCTGCAGTTTTCACTGTAAAACCGTGTTGGAGCTAGTACCTCCCCATAAATATGTATGGATTGGAGTTTGCAAGTGAAAAGAATCTTTGTGTTCCCAACAAGCTAGTTGAAGTACGGCTTTCACACACACATATCTCTCAGAACTGAGCATGTAGAGAGACGTTCGTTCATCTAGCACAAATGGAACGGGTTGCAGGAGAAACTTTTACTCTGGATTCTCAGTCTGTTTCCTAGTACCGGTATGAAGTTCCCGCAGTTTTCACTGAAAAACCGAGTTGGAGCTCGTATCTCCCCATAGATATGTATGGAGTGGGGTTTGCAAGTGAAAAGAAACTTTGTGTTAACAACAAGCTAGGTGAAGGACGGGTTCACACACACTTATCTCTCAGAACTGAGCATGTGGAGAGACGTTCGTTCATCGAGCACAAAGGAAACGGGTTGCACGAGAAACTTTTACTCTGGTTTCTCAGTCTGTTTCCTAGTGCCGGTTTGAAGTTCCTGCAGTTTTCATTGTAAAACCGAGTTGGAGCTCGTACCTCCCCATATATATGTATGGATTGGAGTTTGCAAGTGAAAAGAAACTTTGTGTTAACAACAAGCTAGTTGAAGGACGGCTTTCACACACACTTATCTCTCAGAACTGAGCATGTGGAGAGACGTTCGTTCATCTAGCACAAAGGGAACGGGTTGCAGGAGAAACTTTTACTCTGATTTCTCAGTCTGTTTCCAGGTGCCTGTTTGATGTTCCTGCAGTTTTAACTGTAAAACCGTGTTGGAGCTCGTACCTCCCCATATATATGTATGGAGAGGAGTTTGCAAGTGAAAAGAAACTTTGTGTTCCCAACAAGCTAGGTGAAGGGCGGCTTTGACACACACATTTCTCTCAGAACTGAGCATGTGGAGAGACATTCGTTCATCTAACACATAGGGAACCGGTTGCAGGAGAATCTTTTACTCTGGTTTCTCAGTCTGTTTCCTAGTGCCGGTTTGAAGTTCCTGCAGTTTTCATTGTAAAACCGAGTTGGAGCTAGTAACTCCCCATATATATGTATGGAGTGGAGTTTGCAAGTGAAAAGAAACTTTGTGTTAACAACAAGCTTGGTGAAGGACGGCTTTCACACACACTTATCTCTCAGAACTGAGCATGTGTAGAGACGTTCGTTCATTTAACACAAAGGGAACGGGTTCCAGGAGAAACTTTTACTCTGATTTCTCAGTCTGTTTCCAGGTGCCAGTTTCATGTTCCTGCAGTTTTAACTGTAAAACCGTGTTAGAGCTCGTACCTCCCCATATATATTTATGGAGTGGAGATTGCAAGTGAAAAGAAACTTTGTGTTCCCAACAAGCTAGGTGAAGGACGGCTTTGACACACACTTTTCTCTCAGAACTGAGCATGTGGAGAGACATTCGTTCATCTAACACAAAGGGAACGGGTTGCAGGAGAAACTTTTACTCTGGTTTCTCAGTCTGTTTCCTAGTGCCGATTTGAAGTTCCTGCAGTTTTCACTGTAAAACCGAGTTGGAGCTAGTACCTAAACATATATATGTATGGAGTGGAGTTTGCAAGTGAAAAGAAACTTTGTGTTAACAACAAGCTAGGTGAAGGACGGCTTTCACACACACTTATCTCTCAGAACTGAGCATGTGGAGAGACGTTCATTCATTTAGCACAAAGGGAACGGGTTCCAGGAGAAACTTTTACTCTGATTTCTCAGTCTGTTTCCAGGTGCCTGTTTGATGTTCCTGCAGTTTTAACTGTAAAACCGTGTTGAAGCTCGTACCTCCCCAAATATATGTATGGAGTGGAGTTTGCAAGTGAAAAGAATCTTTGTGTTCCAAACAAGCTAGGTGAAGGACGGCTTTGACACACACTTTTCTCTCAGAACTGAGCATGTGGAGAGACATTCGTTCATCTAACACAAAGGGAACTGGTTGCAGGAGAAACTTTTACTCTGGTTTCTCAGTCTGTTTCCTAGTGCCGGTTTGAAGTTCCTGCAGTTTTCATTGTAAAACCGAGTTGGAGCTAGTACCTCCCCATATATATGTATGTAGTGGAGTTTGCAAGTGAAAAGAAACTTTGTGTTCCCAACAAGCTAAGTGAAGAACGGCTTTCACACACACTTATCTCTCAGAACTGATCATGTGGAGAGACGTTCGTTCATCTAGCACAAAGGGAACGGGTTGCAGGAGAAACTTTTACTCTGGTTTCTCAGTCTGTTTCCTAGTGCCGGTTAGAAGTTCCTGCAGTTTTCACTGTAAAACCGTGTTGGAGCTAGTACCTCCCCATATATATGTATGGATTGGAGTTTGCATGTGAAAAGAAACTTTGTGTTCCCAACAAGCTAGGTGAAGGACGGCTTTCACACACACATATCTCTCAGAACTGAGCATGTAGAGAGACGTTCGTTCATCTAGCACAAAGGGAACGGGTTGCAGGAGAAACTTTTACTCTGGTTTCTCAGTCTGTTTCCTAGTACCGGTAAGAAGTTCCCGCAGTTTTCACTGTAAAACCGAGTTGGAGCTCGTACCTCCCCATATATATGTATGGAGTGGAGTTTGCAAGTGAAAATAAACTTTGTGTTCCCAACAAGCTATGTGAAGGACGGCTTTGACACACACTTTTCTCTCAGAACTGAGCATGTGGAGAGACATTCGTTCATCTAACACAAAGGGATCGGGTTGCAGGAGAAACTGTTACTCTGGTTTCTCAGTCTGTTTCCTAGTGCCGTTTTGAAGTTCCTGCAGTTTTCATTGTAAAACAGAGTTGGAGCTCGTACCTCCCCATATATATGTATGGAGTGGAGTTTGCAAGTGAAAAGAATCTTTGTGTTAACAACAAGCTAGGTGAAGGACGGGTTCACACACACTTATCTCTCAGAACTGAGCATGTGGAGAGACGTTCGTTCATCTAGCACAAAGGGAACGGGTTGCAGGAGAAACTTTTACTCTGGTTTCTCAGTCTGTTTCCAGGTGCCTGTTTGATGTTCCTGCAATTTTAACTGTAAAACAGTGTTGGAGCTCGTACCTCCCCATATATATGTATGGAGTGGAGTTTGCAAGTGAAAATAAACTTTGTGTTCCCAACAAGCTATGTGAAGGACAGCTTTGACACACACTTTTCTCTCAGAACTGAGCATGTGGAGAGACATTCATTCATCTAACACAAAGGGAACTGGTTGCAGGAGAAACTTTTTCTCTGGTTTCTCAATCTGTTTCCTAGTGCCGGTATGAAGTTCCTGCAGTTTTCATTGTAAAACCGAGGTGGAGCTCGTACCTCCCCTTATATATGTATGGAGTGGAGTTTGCAAGTGAAAAGAAACTTTGTGTTAACAACAAGCTAGGTGAAGGACGGCTTTCACACACACTTATTTCTCAGAACTGAGCATGTGGAGAGACGTTCGTTCATCTAGCACAAAGGGAACGGGTTGCAGGAGAAACTTTTACTCTGAATTCTCAGACTGTTTCCAGGTGCCTGTTTGATGTTCCTGCAGTTTTAACTGTAAAACCGTGTTGGAGCTCGTACCTCCCCATATATATGTATGGAGTGGAGTTTGCAAGTGAAAAGAAACTTTGTGTTCCGTACAAGCTAGGTGAAGGACGGCTTTGACACACACTTTTCTCTCAGAACTGAGCATGTGGAGAGACATTCGTTCATCTAACACAAAGGGATCGGGTTGCAGGAGAAACTGTTACTATGGTTTCTCAGTCTGTTTCCTAGTGCCGTTTTGAAGTTCCTGCAGTTTTCATTGTAAAACAGAGTTGGAGTTCGTACCTCCCCATACATATTTATGGAGTGGAGTTTGCAAGTGAAAAGAAACTTTGTGTTAACAACAAGCTAGGTGAAGGACGGGTTCACACACACTTTTCTCTCAGAACTGAGCATGTGGAGAGACCTTCGTTCATCTAGCACAAAGGGAACGGGTTGCAGGAGAAACTTTTACTCTGGTATCTCAGTCTGTTTCCAGGTGCCTGTTTGATGTTTCTGCAGTTTTAACTGTAAAACCGTGTTGGAGCTCGTACCTCCCCATATATATGTATGGAGTGGAGTTTGCAAGTGAAAATAAACTTTGTGTTCCCAACAAGCTATGTGAAGGACGGCTTTGACACACACTTTTCTCTCAGAACTGAGCATGTGGAGAGACATTCGTTCATCTAACACAAAGGGAACGGGTGGAGGGGAAACTTTTACTTTGATTTCTCAGTCTGTTTCCAGGTGCCTGTTTGATGTTCCTGCAGTTTTAACTGTAAAACCGAGTTGGAGCTAGTACCTCCCCTTATATATGTATGGATTGGAGTTTGCAAGTGAAAAGAAACTTTGTGTTCCCAACAAGCTAGTTAAAGGACGGCTTTGACACACAATTTTCTCTCAGAACAGAGCATGTGGAGAGACATTCGTTCATCTAACACAACGGGAACGGGTTGCAGGAGAAACTTTTACTCTGGTTTCTCAGTCTGTTTCCTAGTGCCGGTTTGAAGTTCCTGCAGTTTTCATTGTAAAACCGAGTTGGAGCTAGTACCTCCCCATATATATGTATGGAGTGGAGTTTGCAAGTGAAAAGAAACTTTGTGTTCCCAACAAGCTAATTGAAGAACGGCTTTCACACACACTTATCTCTCAGAACTGAGCATGTGGAGAGACGTTCGTTCATCTAGCACAAATGGAACGGGTTGCAGGAGAAACTTTTACTCTGGTTTCTCAGTCTGTTTCCTATTGCCGGTTAGATGTTCCTGTAGTTCTCACTGTAAAACAGTGTTGGAGCTAGTACCTCCCCATATATATGTATGGATTGGGGTTTGCAAGTGAAAAGAAACTTTGTGTTCCCAACAAGCTAGGTGAAGTACGGCTTTCACACACACATATCTCTCAGAATTTAGCATGTAGAGAGACGTTCATTCATCTAGCACAAAATGGTACGGGTTGCAGGAGAAACTTTTACTCTGGTTTCTCAGTCTGTTTCCTAGTGCCGGTATGAAGTTCCTGCAGTTTTCACTGTAAAAAGGAGTTGGAGCTCGTACATCCCCATATATATGTATGGAGTGGAGTTTGCAAGTGAAAAGAAACTTTGTGTTAACAACAAGCTAGGTGGTGTACGGCTTTCACACACACATATCTCTCAGAACTGAGCATGTAGAGAGACGTTCGTTCATCTAGCACAAAGGGAACGGGTTGCAGAAGAAACTTTTACTCTGGTTTCTCAGTCTGTTTCCTAGTGCCGGTTTGAAGTTCCTGCAGTTTTCATTGTAAAACCGAGTTGGAGCTCGTACCTCCCCATATATATGTATGGAGTGGAGTTTGCAAGTGAAAAGAAACTTTGTGTTAACAACAAGCTAGTTGAAGGACGGCTTTCACACACATTTATCTCTCAGAACTGAGCATGTGGAGAGACGTTCGTTCATCTAGCACAAAGGGAACGGGTTGCAGGAGAAACATTTACTTTGATTTCTCAGTCTGTTTCCAAGTGCCTGTTTGATGTTCCTGCAGTTTTAACTGTAAAACCGTGTTGGAGCTCGTACCTACCCATATATATGTATGGAGTGGAGTTTGCAAGTGAAAAGAATCTTTGTGTTCCCAACAAGCTAGTTGAAGGACGGCTTTGACACACAATTTTCTCTCAGAACTGAGCATGTGGAGAGACATTCGTTCATCTAACACAACGGGAACGGGTTGCAGGAGAAACTTTTACTCTGGTTTCTCAGTCTGTTTCCTAGTGCCGGTTTGAAGTTCCTGCAGTTTTCATTGTAATACCGAGTTGGAGCTAGTACCTACCCATATATATGTATGGAGTGGAGTTTGCAAGTGAAAAGAAACTTTGTGTTCCCAACAAGCTAGGTGAAGTACGGCTTTCACACACACATATCTCTCAGAACTGAGCATGTAGAGAGACGTTCGTTCATCTAGCACAAAGGGAACGGGTTGCAGGAGAAACTTTTACTCTGGTTTCTCAGTCTGTTTCCTAGTGCCGGTATGAAGTTCCTGCAGTTTTCACTGTAAAACCGATTTGGAGCTCGTACCTCCCCATATATATGTATGGAGTGGAGTTTGCAAGTGAAAAGAAACTTTGTGTTCCCAACAAGCTAGGTGAAGGACGGCTTTCACACACACTTATCTCTCAGATCTGAGCATGTGGAGAGACGTTCGTTCTTCTAGCACAAAGGGAACGGGTTGCAGGAGAAATTTTACTCTGGTTTCTCTGTCTGTTTCCTAGTGCCGTTATGTAGTTCCTGCAGTTTTCACTGTAAACCCGAGTTGGAGCTAGTACCTCCCTATATATATGCATGGAATGGTGTTTGCAACTGAAAAGAAACTTTGTGTTCCCAACAAGCTATGTGAAGGTAGGATTTCACACACAGTTAACTCTCAGAACTGAGCATGTGGAGAGACGTTCGTTCATCTAGCACAAAGGGAACGGGTTGCAGGGAAACTTTTACTCTGGTTTCTCAGTCTGTTTCCTACTGCCTGTTTGAAGTTCCTGCAGTTTTCACTGTAAAACCGAGTTGGTGCAAGTACCTCTCCATATATATGTATGGAGTGGAGTTAGCTAGTGAAAAGAAACTTTGTGTTCCAAAGAGCTAGGTGTAGTTCGGCTTTCACACACAATTATCTCTCAGAACTGAGCATGTGGATAGACTTTCGTTCATCTAGCACAAAAGGAACGGGTTGCAGGAGAAATTTTACTCTGGTTTCTCAGTCTGTTTCTTAGTGCCCTTTTGAAGTTCCTGCAGTTTTCGCTGTAAAACCGAGTTGGAGCTCGTACATCCCCATATATATGTATGGAGTGGAGTTTGCAAGTGAAAAGAAACTTTGTGTTCCCAAGAAGTGAGGTGAAGCACGGCTTTCACACACACGTATCTCTCGGAAATGAGCATTTGGAGAGACGTTCGTTCATTTGGCAAAAAGGGAACGGGTTGCAGGGGAAACTTTTACTCTGGATTCTCAGTCTGTTTCCTAGTGCCGGTTTGAATTTCCTGCAGTTTTCATTGTAAAACCGAGTTGGAGCTCGTACCTCCCCATATATATGTATGGAGTGGAGTTTGCAAGTGAAAAGAAACTTTGTGTTAACAACAAGCTAGGTGGTGTACGGCTTTCACACACACATATCTCTCAGAACTGAGCATGTAGAGAGACGTTCGTTCATCTAGCACAAAGGGAACGGGTTGCAGAAGAAACTTTTACTCTGGTTTCTCAGTCTGTTTCCTAGTGCCGGTTTGAAGTTCCTGCAGTTTTCATTGTAAAACCGAGTTGGAGCTCGTACCTCCCCATATATATGTATGGAGTGGAGTTTGCAAGTGAAAAGAAACTTTGTGTTAACAACAAGCTAGTTGAAGGACGGCTTTCACACACATTTATCTCTCAGAACTGAGCATGTGGAGAGACGTTCGTTCATCTAGCACAAAGGGAACGGGTTGCAGGAGAAACATTTACTTTGATTTCTCAGTCTGTTTCCAAGTGCCTGTTTGATGTTCCTGCAGTTTTAACTGTAAAACCGTGTTGGAGCTCGTACCTACCCATATATATGTATGGAGTGGAGTTTGCAAGTGAAAAGAATCTTTGTGTTCCCAACAAGCTAGTTGAAGGACGGCTTTGACACACAATTTTCTCTCAGAACTGAGCATGTGGAGAGACATTCGTTCATCTAACACAACGGGAACGGGTTGCAGGAGAAACTTTTACTCTGGTTTCTCCGTCTGTTTCCTAGTGCCGGTTTGAAGTTCCTGCAGTTTTCATTGTAATACCGAGTTGGAGCTAGTACCTCCCCATATATATGTATGGAGTGGAGTTTGCAAGTGAAAAGAAACTTTGTGTTCCCAACAAGCTAGGTGAAGTACGGCTTTCACACACACATATCTCTCAGAACTGAGCATGTAGAGAGACGTTCGTTCATCTAGCACAAAGGGAACGGGTTGCAGGAGAAACTTTTACTCTGGTTTCTCAGTCTGTTTCCTAGTGCCGGTATGAAGTTCCTGCAGTTTTCACTGTAAAACCGATTTGGAGCTCGTACCTCCCCATATATATGTATGGAGTGGAGTTTGCAAGTGAAAAGAAACTTTGTGTTCCCAACAAGCTAGGTGAAGGACGGCTTTCACACACACTTATCTCTCAGATCTGAGCATGTGGAGAGACGTTCGTTCTTCTAGCACAAAGGGAACGGGTTGCAGGAGAAATTTTACTCTGGTTTCTCTGTCTGTTTCCTAGTGCCGTTATGTAGTTCCTGCAGGTTTCACTGTAAACACGAGTTGGAGCTAGTACCTCCCTATATATATGCATGGAATGGTGTTTGCTACTGAAAAGAAACTTTGTGTTCCCAACAAGCTATGTGAAGGTAGGATTTCACACACAGTTAACTCTCAGAACTGAGCATGTGGAGAGACGTTCGTTCATCTAGCACAAAGGGAACGGGTTGCAGGGAAACTTTTACTCTGGTTTCTCAGTCTGTTTCCTACTGCCTGTTTGAAGTTCCTGCAGTTTTCACTGTAAAACCGAGTTGGTGCAAGTACCTCTCCATATATATGTATGGAGTGGAGTTAGCTAGTGAAAAGAAACTTTGTGTTCCAAAGAGCTAGGTGTAGTTCGGCTTTCACACACAATTATCTCTCAGAACTGAGCATGTGGATAGACTTTCGTTCATCTAGCACAAAAGGAACGGGTTGCAGGAGAAATTTTACTCTGGTTTCTCAGTCTGTTTCTTAGTGCCCTTTTGAAGTTCCTGCAGTTTTCGCTGTAAAACCGAGTTGGAGCTCGTACATCCCCATATATATGTATGGAGTGGAGTTTGCAAGTGAAAATAAACTTTGTGTTCTCAACAAGCTAGGTGAAGGACGGCTTTGACACACACTTTTCTCTCAGAAATGAGCATGTGGAGAGACATTCGTTCATCTAACACAAAGGGAACGGGTTGCAGGAGAAACGTTTTCTCTGGTTTCTCAGTCTGTTTCCTAGTGCCGGTTTAAAGTTCCTGCAGTTTTCATTGTAATACCGATTTGGAGCTAGTACCTCCCCATATATATGTATGGAGTGGAGTTTGCAAGTGAAAAGAAACTTTGTGTTCCCAACAAGCTAGGTGAAGTACGGCTTTCACACACACATATCTCTCAGAACTGAGCATGTAGAGAGACGTTCGTTCATCTAGCACAAAGGGAACGGGTTGCAGGAGAAATTTTACTCTGATTTCTCAGTCTGTTTCCAGGTGCCTGTTTGATATTCCTGCCGTTTTAACTGTAAAACGGTGTTGGAGCTCGTACCTCCCCATATATATGTATGGAGTGGAGTTTGCAATTGAAAAGAAACTTTGTGTTCCCAACAAGCTAGGTGAAGGACGGCTTTGACACACACTTTTCTCTCAGAACTGAGCATGTGGAGAGACATTCGTTCATCTAACACAATGGGAACGGGTTGCAGGAGGAACTTTTACTCTGGTTTCTCAGTCCGTTTCCTAGTGCCGGTTTGAAGTTCCTGCAGTTTTCATTGTAAAACCGAGTTGTAGCTAGTACCTCCCCATATATATGTATGGAGTGGAGTTTGCAAGTGAAAAGAAACTTTGTGTTCCCAACAAGCTAAGTGAAGAACGGCTTTCACACACACTTATCTCTCAGAACTGATCATGTGGAGAGACGTTCGTTCATCTAGCACAAAGGGAACGGGTTGCAGGAGAAACTTTTACTCTGGTTTCTCAGTCTGTTTCCTAGAGCCGGTTAGAAGTTCCTGCAGTTTTCACTGTAAAACCGTGTTAAAGCTAGTACCTCTCCATATATATGTATGGATTGGAGTTTGCAAGTGAAAAGAAACTTTGTGTTCCGAACAAGCTAGGTGAAGGACCGCTTTCACACACACATATCTCTCAGAACTGAGCATGTAGAGAGACGTTCGTTCATCTAGCACAAAGGGAACGGGTTGCAGGAGAAACTTTTACTCTGGTTTCTCAGTCTGTTTCCTACTGCCGGTAAGAAGTTCCCGCAGTTTTCACTGTAAAACCGAGTTGGAGCTCGTACCTCCCCTTATATATGTATGGAGTGGAGTTTGCAAGTGAAAAGAAACTATGTGTTAACAACAAGCTAGGTGAAGGACGGCTTTCACACACACTTATCTCTCAGAACTGAGCATGTGGAGAGACGTTCGTTCATCTAGCACAAAGGGAACGGGTTGCAGGAGAAACTTATACTCTGGTTTCTCAGTCTGTTTCCAGGTGCCTGTTTGATGTTCCTGCAGTTTTAACTGTAAAACCGAGTTGGAGCTAGTACCTCCCCATATATATGTATGGAGTGGAGTTTGCAAGTGAAAAGAAACTTTGTGTTCCCAACAAGCTAAGTGAAGAACGGCTTTCACACACACTTATCTCTCAGAACTGATCATGTGGAGAGACGTTCGTTCATCTAGCACAAAGGGAACGGGTTGCAGGAGAAACATTTACTCTGGTTTCTCAGTCTGTTTCCTAGTGCCGGTTAGAATTTCCTGCATTTTTCACTGTAAAACCGTGTTGGAGCTAGTACCTCCCCATATATATGTATGGATTGGAGTTTGCAAGTGAAAGGAAACTTTGTGTTCCCAACAAGCTAGGTGAAGGACGGCTTTCACACACACATATCTCTCAGAACTGAGCATGTAGAGAGACGTTCGTTCATCTAGCACAAAGGGAACGGGTTGCAGGAGAAACTTTTACTCTGGTTTCTCAGTCTGTTTCCTAGTGCCGGTATGAAATTCCCGCAGTTTTCACTGTAAAACCGAGTTGGAGCTCGTACCTCCCCATATATATATATGGAGTGGAGTTTGCAAGTGAAAAGAAACTTTGTGTTAACAACAAGCTAGGTGAAAGGACGGCTTTCACACACACTTATCTCTCAGAACTGAGCATGTGGAGAGACGTTTGTTCATCTAGCACAAAGGGAACAGGTTGCAGGAGAAACTTTTACTCTGGTTTCTCAGTCTGTTTCCAGGTGCCTGTTTGATGTTCCTGCAGTTTTAACTGTAAAACCGTGTTGGAGCTCGTACCTCCCCATATATATGTATGGAGTGGAGTTTGCAATTGAAAAGAAACTTTGTGTTCCCAACAAGCTATGTGAAGGACGGCTTTGACACACAATTTTCTCTCAGAACTGAGCATGTGGAGAGACATTCGTTCATCTAACACAAAGGGAACGGGTTGCAGGAGAAAGTTTTACTCTGGTTTCTCCGTCTGTTTCCTAGTGCCGGTATGAAGTTCTTGCATTTTTCACTGTAAAACCGAGTTGGAGCTAGTACCTCCCCATATATATGTATGGAGTGGAGGTTGCAAGTGAAAAGAAACTTTGTGTTAACAACAAGCTAGGTGAAGGACGGCTTTCACACACACTTATCTCTCAGAACTGAAAATGTGGAGAGACGTTCGTTCATTTAGCACAAAGGGAACGGGTTCCAGGTGAAACTTTTACTCTGATTTCTCAGTCTGTTTCCAGGTGCCTGTTTGATGTTCCTGCAGTTTTAACTGTAAAACCGTGTTGCAGCTCGTACCTCCCCATAAATATATATGGAGTGGAGTTTGCAAGTGAAAAGAAACTTTGTGTTCCCAACAAGCTAAGTGAAGGACGGCTTTGACACACACTTTTCTCTCAGAACTGAGCATGTGGAGAGACATTCGTTCATCTAACACAAAGGGAACGGGTTGCAGGAGTAACTTTTACTCTGGTTTCTCAGTCTGTTTCCTAGTGCCGATTTGAAGTTCCTGCAGTTTTCACTGTAATAACGAGTTGGAGCTAGTACCTCCCCATATATATGTATGGAGTGGAGTTTGCAAGTGAAAAGAAACTTTGTGTTAACAACAAGCTAGGTGAAGGACGGCTTTCACACACACTTATCTCTCAGAACTGAGCATGTGGAGAGACGTTCGTTCATTTAGCACAAAGGAACGGGTTCCAGGAGAAATTTTTAATCTGATTTCTCAATCTGTTTCCAGGTGCCTGTTTGATATTCCTGCAGTTTTAACAGTAAAACCGTGTTGGAGCTCGTACCTCCCCATATATATGTATGGAGTGGTGTTTGCAAGTGAAAAGAAACTTTGTGTTCCCAACAAGCTAGGTGAAGGACGGCTTTGACACACACATTTCTCTCAGAACTGAGCATGTGGAGGGACATTCGTTCATCTAACACAAAGGGAACGGGTTGCAGGAGAAACTTTTACTCTGGTTTCTCAGTCTGTTTCCTAGTGCCGGTTTGAAGTTCCTACAGTTTTCATTGTAAAACCGAGTTGGAGCTAGTACCTCCCCATATATATGTATGGAGTGGAGTTTGCAAGTGAAAAGAAACTTTGTGTTCCCAACAAGCTAAGTGAAGAACGGCTTTCACACACACTTATCCCTCAGAACTGATCATGTGGAGAGACGTTCGTTCATCTAGCACAAAGGGAACGGTTTGCAGGAGAAACTTTTACTCTAGTTTCTCCGTCTGTTTCCTAATGCCGGTTACAAGTTCCTGCAGTTTTCACTGTAAAACCGTGTTGGAGCTAGTACCTCCCCATATATATGTATGGATTGGAGCTTGCAAGTGAAAAGAAACTTTGTGTTCCCAACAAGCAAGGTGAAGGACGGCTTTCACACACAAATATCTCTCAGAACTGAGCTTGTAGAGAGACGTTCGTTCATCTAGCACAAAGGGAACGGGGTGCAGGAGAAACTTTTACTCTGGTTTCTCAGTCTGTTTCCTAGTGCCGGTATGAAGTTCCCGCAGTTTTCACTGTAAAACCGAGTTGGAGCTCGTACCTCCCCATATATATGTATGGAGTGGAGTTTGCAAGTGAAAAGAAACTTTGTGTTAACAACACGCTAGGTGAAGGACGGCTTTCACACACACTTATCTCTCAGAACTGAGCATGTGGAGAGACATTCTTTCATCTAGCACAAAGGGAACGGGTTGCAGGAGAAATTTTACTCTGATTTCTCAGTCTGTTTCCAGGTGCCTGTTTGATATTCCTGCAGTTTTAACTGTAAAACCGAGTTGGAGCTCGTACCTCCCCTTATATATGTATGGAGTGGAGTTTGCAAGTGAAAAGAAACTTTGTGTTAACAACAAGCTAGGTGAAGGACGGCTTTCACACACACTTATCTCTCAGAACTGAGCATGTGGAGAGACGTTCGTTCATCTAGCACAAAGGGAACGGGTTGCAGGAGAAACGTTTTCTCTGGTTTCTCAGTCTGTTTCCAGGCGCCTGTTTGATGTTCCTGCAGTTTTAACTGTAAAACCGAGTTGGAGCTAGTACCTCCCCATATATATGTATGGAGTGGAGTTTGCAAGTGAAAAGAAACTTTGTGTTAACAACAAGCTAGGTGAAGGACGGGTTCACACACACTTATCTCTCAGAACTGAGCATGTGGAGAGACGTTCGTTCATCGAGCACAAAGGAAACGGGTTGCAGGAGAAACTTTTACTCTGGTTTCTCAGTCTGTTTCCTAGTGCCGGTTTGAAGTTCCTGCAGTTTTCATTGTAAAACCGAGTTGGAGCTCGTACCTCCCCATATATATGTATGGATTGGAGTTTGCAAGTGAAAAGAAACTTTGTGTTAACAACAAGCTAGTTGAAGGACGGCTTTCACACACACTTATCTCTCAGAACTGAGCATGTGGAGAGACGTTCGTTCATCTAGCACAAAGGGAACGGGTTGCAGGAGAAACTTTTACTCTGATTTCTCAGTCTGTTTCCAGGTGCCTGTTTGATGTTCCTGCAGTTTTAACTGTAAAACCGTGTTGGAGCTCGTACCTCCCCATATATATGTATGGAGTGGAGTTTGCAAGTGAAAAGAAACTTTGTGTTCCCAACAAGCTAGGTGAAGGGCGGCTTTGACACACACATTTCTCTCAGAACTGAGCATGTGGAGAGACATTCGTTCATCTAACACATAGGGAACCGGTTGCAGGAGAATCTTTTACTCTGGTTTCTCAGTCTGTTTCCTAGTGCCGGTTTGAAGTTCCTGCAGTTTTCATTGTAAAACCGAGTTGGAGCTAGTAACTCCCCATATATATGTATGGAGTGGAGTTTGCAAGTGAAAAGAAACTTTGTGTTAACAACAAGCTTGGTGAAGGACGGCTTTCACACACACTTATCTCTCAGAACTGAGCATGTGTAGAGACGTTCGTTCATTTAACACAAAGGGAACGGGTTCCAGGAGAAACTTTTACTCTGATTTCTCAGTCTGTTTCCAGGTGCCAGTTTCATGTTCCTGCAGTTTTAACTGTAAAACCGTGTTAGAGCTCGTACCTCCCCATATATATGTATGGAGTGGAGATTGCAAGTGAAAAGAAACTTTGTGTTCCCAACAAGCTAGGTGAAGGACGGCTTTGACACACACTTTTCTCTCAGAACTGAGCATGTGGAGAGACATTCGTTCATCTAACACAAAGGGAACGGGTTGCAGGAGAAACTTTTACTCTGGTTTCTCAGTCTGTTTCCTAGTGCCGATTTGAAGTTCCTGCAGTTTTCACTGTAAAACCGAGTTGGAGCTAGTACCTAAACATATATATGTATGGAGTGGAGTTTGCAAGTGAAAAGAAACTTTGTGTTAACAACAAGCTAGATGAAGGACGGCTTTCACACACACTTATCTCTCAGAACTGAGCATGTGGAGAGACGTTCGTTCATTTAGCACAAAGGGAACGGGTTCCAGGAGAAACTTTTACTCTGATTTCTCAGTCTGTTTCCAGGTGCCTGTTTGATGTTCCTGCAGTTTTAACTGTAAAACCGTGTTGAAGCTCGTACCTCCCCAAATATATGTATGGAGTGGAGTTTGCAAGTTAAAAGAATCTTTGTGTTCCAAACAAGCTAGGTGAAGGACGGCTTTGACACACACATTTCTCTCAGAACTGAGCATGTGGAGAGACTTTCGTTCATCTAACACAAAGGGAACTGGTTGCAGGAGAAACTTTTACTCTGGTTTCTCAGTCTGTTTCCTAGTGCCGGTTTGAAGTTCCTGCAGTTTTCATTGTAAAACTGAGTTGGAGCTAGTACCTCCCCATATATATGTATGTAGTGGAGTTTGCAAGTGAAAAGAAACTTTGTGTTCCCAACAAGCTAAGTGAAGAACGGCTTTCACACACACTTATCTCTCAGAACTGATCATGTGGAGAGACGTTCGTTCATCTAGCACAAAGGGAACGGGTTGCAGGAGAAACTTTTACTCTGGTTTCTCAGTCTGTTTCCTAGTGCCGGTTAGAAGTTCCTGCAGTTTTCACTGTAAAACCGTGTTGGAGCTAGTACCTCCCCATATATATGTATGGATTGGAGTTTGCATGTGAAAAGAAACTTTGTGTTCCCAACAAGCTAGGTGAAGGACGGCTTTCACACACACATATCTCTCAGAACTGAGCATGTAGAGACACGTTCGTTCATCTAGCACAAAGGGAACGGGTTGCAGGAGAAACTTTTACTCTGGTTTCTCAGTCTGTTTCCTAGTACCGGTAAGAAGTTCCCGCAGTTTTCACTGTAAAACCGAGTTGGAGCTCGTACCTCCCCATATATATGTATGGAGTGGAATTTGCAAGTGAAAATAAACTTTGTGTTCCCAACAAGCTATGTGAAGGACGGCTTTGACACACACTTTTCTCTCAGAACTGAGCATGTGGAGAGACATTCGTTCATCTAACACAAAGGGATCGGGTTGCAGGAGAAACTGTTACTCTGGTTTCTCAGTCTGTTTCCTAGTGCCGTTTTGAAGTTCCTGCAGTTTTCATTGTAAATCAGAGTTGGAGCTCGTACCTCCCCATATATATGTATGGAGTGGAGTTTGCAAGTGAAAAGAAACTTTGTGTTAACAACAAGCTAGTTGAAGGACGGGTTCACACACACTTATCTCTCAGAACTGAGCATGTGGAGAGACGTTCGTTCATCTAGCACAAAGGGAACGGGTTGCAGGAGAAACTTTTACTCTGGTTTCTCAGTCTGTTTCCAGGTGCCTGTTTGATGTTCCTGCAGTTTTAACTGTAAAACAGTGTTGGAGCTCGTACCTCCCCATATATATGTATGGAGTGGAGTTTGCAAGTGAAAATAAACTTTGTGTTCCCAACAAGCTATGTGAAGGACGGCTTTGACACACACTTTTCTCTCAGAACTGAGCATGTGGAGAGACATTCATTCATCTAACACAAAGGGAACTGGTTGCAGGAGAAACTTTTTCTCTGGATTCTCAATCTGTTTCCTAGTGCCGGTATGAAGTTCCTGCAGTTTTCATTGTAAAACCGAGTTGGAGCTCGTACCTCCCCTTATATATGTATGGAGTGGAGTTTGCAAGTGAAAAGAAACTTTGTGTTAACAACAAGCTATTTGAAGGACGGCTTTCACACACACTTATCTCTCAGAACTGAGCATGTGGAGAGACGTTCGTTCATCTAGCACAAAGGGAACGGGTTGCAGGAGAAACTATTACTCTGAATTCTCAGACTGTTTCCAGGTGCCTGTTTGATGTTCCTGCAGTTTTAACTGTAAAACCGTGTTGGAGCTCGTACCTCCCCATATATATGTATGGAGTGGAGTTTGCAAGTGAAAAGAAACTTTGTGTTCCGTACAAGCTAGGTGAAGGACGGCTTTGACACACACTTTTCTCTCAGAACTGAGCATGTGGAGAGACATTCGTTCATCTAGCACAAATGGAACGGGTTGCAGGAGAAACTTTTACTCTGGTTTCTCAGTCTGTTTCCAGGTGCCTGTTTGATGTTCCAGCAGTTTTAACTGTAAAACCGTGTTGGAGCTCGTACCTCCCCATATATATGTATGGAGTGGTGTTTGCAAGTGAAAATAAACTTTGTGTTCCCAACAAGCTATGTGAAGGACGGCTTTGACACACACTTTTCTCTCAGAACTGAGCATGTGGAGAGACATTCGTTCATCTAACACAAAGGGATCGGGTTGCAGGAGAAACTGTTACTATGGTTTCTCAGTCTGTTTCCTAGTGCCGTTTTGAAGTTCCTGCAGTTTTCATTGTAAAACAGAGTTGGAGTTCGTACCTCCCCATATATATGTATGGAGTGGAGTTTGCAAGTGAAAAGAAACTTTGTGTTAACAACAAGCTAGGTGAAGGACGGGTTCACACACACTTATCTCTCAGAACTGAGCATGTGGAGAGACCTTCGTTCATCTAGCACAAAGGGAACGGGTTGCAGGAGAAACTTTTACTCTGGTATCTCAGTCTGTTTCCAGGTGCCTGTTTGATGTTTCTGCAGTTTTAACTGTAAAACCGTGTTGGAGCTCGTACCTCCCCATATATATGTATGGAGTGGAGTTTGCAAGTGAAAATAAACTTTGTGTTCCCAACAAGCTATGTGAAGGACGGCTTTGACACACACTTTTCTCTCAGAACTGAGCATGTGGAGAGACATTCGTTCATCTAACACAAAGGGAACGGGTGGTGGGGAAACTTTTACTTTGATTTCTCAGTCTGTTTCCAGGTGCCTGTTTGATGTTCCTGCAGTTTTAACTGTAAAACCGAGTTGGAGCTAGTACCTCCCCTTATATATGTATGGATTGGAGTTTGCAAGTGAAAAGAAACTTTGTGTTCCCAACAAGCTAGTTAAAGGACGGCTTTGACACACAATTTTCTCTCAGAACAGAGCATGTGGAGAGACATTCGTTCATCTAACACAACGGGAACGGGTTGCAGGAGAAACTTTTACTCTGGTTTCTCAGTCTGTTTCCTAGTGCCGGTTTGAAGTTCCTGAAGTTTTCATTGTAAAACCGAGTTGGAGCTAGTACCTCCCCATATATATGTATGGAGTGGAGTTTGCAAGTGAAAAGAAACTTTGTGTTCCCAACAAGCTAATTGAAGAACGGCTTTCACACACACTTATCTCTCAGAACTGAGCATGTGGAGAGACGTTCGTTCATCTAGCACAAATGGAACGGGTTGCAGGAGAAACTTTTACTCTGGTTTCTCAGTCTGTTTCCTATTGCCGGTTAGATGTTCCTGTAGTTCTCACTGTAAAACAGTGTTGGAGCTAGTACCTCCCCATATATATGTATGGATTGGGGTTTGCAAGTGAAAAGAAACTTTGTGTTCCCAACAAGCTAGGTGAAGTACGGCTTTCACACACACATATCTCTCAGAATTTAGCATGTAGAGAGACGTTCATTCATCTAGCACAAAATGGTACGGGTTGCAGGAGAAACTTTTACTCTGGTTTCTCAGTCTGTTTCCTAGTGCCGGTATGAAGTTCCTGCAGTTTTCACTGTAAAAAGGAGTTGGAGCTCGTACCTCCCCATATATATGTATGGAGTGGAGTTTGCAAGTGAAAAGAAACTTTGTGTTAACAACAAGCTAGGTGGTGTACGGCTTTCACACACACATATCTCTCAGAACTGAGCATGTAGAGAGACGTTCGTTCATCTAGCACAAAGGGAACGGGTTGCAGAAGAAACTTTTACTCTGGTTTCTCAGTCTGTTTCCTAGTGCCGGTTTGAAGTTCCTGCAGATTTCATTGTAAAACCGAGTTGGAGCTCGTACCTCCCCATATATATGTATGGAGTGGAGTTTGCAAGTGAAAAGAAACTTTGTGTTAACAACAAGCTAGTTGAAGGACGGCTTTCACACACATTTATCTCTCAGAACTGAGCATGTGGAGAGACGTTCGTTCATCTAGCACAAAGGGAACGGGTTGCAGGAGAAACATTTACTTTGATTTCTCAGTCTGTTTCCAAGTGCCTGTTTGATGTTCCTGCAGTTTTAACTATAAAACCGTGTTGGAGCTCGTACCTACCCATATATATGTATGGAGTGGAGTTTGCAAGTGAAAAGAATCTTTGTGTTCCCAACAAGCTAGTTGAAGGACGGCTTTGACACACAATTTTCTCTCAGAACTGAGCATGTGGAGAGACATTCGTTCATCTAACACAACGGGAACGGGTGCAGGAGAAACTTTTACTCTGGTTTCTCAGTCTGTTTCCTAGTGCCGGTTTGAAGTTCCTGCAGTTTTCATTGTAATACCGAGTTGGAGCTAGTACCTCCCCATATATATGTATGGAGTGGAGTTTGCAAGTGAAAAGAAACTTTGTGTTCCCAACAAGCTAGGTGAAGTACGGCTTTCACACACACATATCTCTCAGAACTGAGCATGTAGAGAGACGTTCGTTCATCTAGTACAAAGGGAACGGGTTGCAGGAGAAACTTTTACTCTGGTTTCTCAGTCTGTTTCCTAGTGCCGGTATGAAGTTCATGCAGTTTTCACTGTAAAACCGATTTGGAGCTCGTACCTCCCCATATATATGTATGGAGTGGAGTTTGCAAGTGAAAAGAAACTTTGTGTTCCCAACAAGCTAGGTGAAGGACGGCTTTCACACACACTTATCTCTCAGATCTGAGCATGTGGAGAGACGTTCGTACTTCTAGCACAAAGGGAACGGGTTGCAGGAGAAATTTTACTCTGGTTTCTCTGTCTGTTTCCTAGTGCCGTTATGTAGTTCCTGCAGTTTTCACTGTAAACCCGAGTTGGAGCTAGTACCTCCCTATATATATGCATGGAATGGTGTTTGCAACTGAAAAGAAACTTTGTGTTCCCAACAAGCTATGTGAAGGTAGGATTTCACACACAGTTAACTCTCAGAACTGAGCATGTGGAGAGACGTTCGTCCATCTAGCACAAAGGGAACGGGTTGCAGGGAAACTTTTACTCTGGTTTCTCAGTCTGTTTCCTACTGCCTGTTTGAAGTTCCTGCAGTTTTCACTGTAAAACCGAGTTGGTGCAAGTACCTCTCCATATATATGTATGGAGTGGAGTTAGCTAGTGAAAAGAAACTTTGTGTTCCAAAGAGCTAGGTGTAGTTCGGCTTTCACACACAATTATCTCTCAGAACTGAGCATGTGGATAGACTTTCGTTCATCTAGCACAAAAGGAACGGGTTGCAGGAAAAATTTTACTCTGGTTTCTCAGTCTGTTTCTTAGTGCCCTTTTGAAGTTCCTGCAGTTTTCGCTGTAAAACCGAGTTGGAGCTCGTACATCCCCATATATATGTATGGAGTGGAGTTTGCAAGTGAAAAGAAACTTTGTGTTCCCAAGAAGTGAGGTGAAGCACGGCTTTCACACACACGTATCTCTCGGAACTGAGCATTTGGAGAGACGTTCGTTCATTTGGCAAAAAGGGAACGGGTTGCAGGGGAAACTTTTACTCTGGTTTCTCAGTCTGTTTCCTAGTGCCGGTTTGAAATTCCTGCAGTTTTCATTGTAAAACCGAGTTGGAGCTCGTACCTCCCCATATATATGTATGGAGTGGAGTTTGCAAGTGAAAAGAAACTTTGTGTTTACAACAAGCTAGGTGAAGGACGGCTTTCACACACACTTATCTCTCAGAACTGAGCATGTGGAGAGACGTTCGTTCATCTAGCACAAAGGGAACGGGTTGCAGGAGAAACTTCTACTCTGATTTCTCAGTCTGTTTCCAGGTGCCTGTTTGATGTTCCTGCAATTTTAACTGTAAAACCGTGTTGGAGCTCGTACCTCCCCATATATATGTATGGAGTGGAGTTTGCAAGTGAAAATAAACTTTGTGTTCTCAACAAGCTAGGTGAAGGACGGCTTTGACACACACTTTTCTCTCAGAAATAAGCATGTGGAGAGACATTCGTTCATCTAACACAAAGGGAACGGGTTGCAGGAGAAACGTTTTCTCTGGTTTCTCAGTCTGTTTCCTAGTGCCGGTTTAAAGTTCCTGCAGTTTTCATTGTAAAACCGAGTTGGAGCTAGTACCTCCCCATATATATGTATGGAGTGGAGTTTGCAAGTGAAAAGGAACTTTGTGTTAACAACAAGCTAGGTGAAGTACGGCTTTCACACACACATATCTCTCAGAACTGAGCATGTAGAGAGACGTTCGTTCATCTAGCACAAAGGGAACGGGTTGCAGAAGAAACTTTTACTCTGGTTTCTCAGTCTGTTTCCTAGTGCCGGTTTGAAGTTCCTGCAGTTTTCATTGTAAAACCGAGTTGGAGCTCGTACCTCCCCTTATATATGTATGGAGTGGAGTTTGCAAGTGAAAAGAAACTTTGTGTTAACAACAAGCTAGTTGAAGGACGGCTTTCACACACACTTATCTCTCAGAACTGAGCATGTGGAGAGACGTTCGTTCATCTAGCACAAAGGGAACGGGTTGCAGGAGAAACATTCACTTTGATTTCTCAGTCTGTTTCCAGGTGCCTGTTTGATGTTCCTGCAGTTTTAACTGTAAAACCGTGTTGGAGCTTGTACCTCCCCATATATATGTATGGATTGGAGTTTGCAAGTGAAAAGAAACTTTGTGTTCCCAACAAGCTAGTTGAAGGACGGCTTTGACACACAATTTTCTCTCAGAACTGAGCATGTGGAGAGACATTCGTTCATCTAACACAACGGGAACGGGTTGCAGGGGAAACTTTTACTCTGGTTTCTCAGTCTGTTTCCTAGTGCCGGTTTGAAGTTCCTGCAGTTTTCATTGTAAAACCGAGTTGGAGCTAGTACCTCCCCATATATATGTATGGAGTGGAGTTTGCAAGTGAAAAGAAACTTTGTGTTCCCAACAAGCTAGGTGAAGTACGGCTTTCACACACACATATCTCTCAGAACTGAGCATGTAGAGAGACGTTCGTTCATCTAGCACAAAGGGAACGGGTTGCAGGAGAAACTTTTACTCTGGTTTCTCAGTCTGTTTCCAGGTTCCTGTTTGATGTTCCTGCAGTTTTAACTGTAAAACCGTGTTGGAGCTCGTACCTCCCCATATATATGTATGGAGTGGAGTTTGCAAGTGAAAATAAACTTTGTGTTCCCAACAAGCTATGTGAATGACGGCTTTGACACACACTTTTCTCTCAGAACTGAGCATGTGGAGAGACATTCGTTCATCTAACACAAAGGGAACGGGTTGCAGGAGAAACTTTTTCTCTGGTTTCTCAGTCTGTTTCCTAGTGCCGGTATGAAGTTCCTGCAGTTTTCATTGTAAAACCGAGTTGGAGCTCGTACCTCCCCTTATATATGTATGGAGTGGACTTTGCAAGTGAAAAGAAACTTTGTGTTAACAACAAGCTAGGTGAAGGACGGCTTTCACACACACTTATCTCTCAGAAATGAGCATGTGGAGAGACGTTCGTTCATCTAGAACAAAGGGAACGGGTTGCAGGAGAAACTTTTACTCTGGTTTCTCAGTCTGTTTCCTAGTGCCGGTTTGAAGTTCCTGCAGTTTTCATTGTAAAACCGAGTTGGAGCTAGTACCTCCCCATATATATGTATGGAGTGGAGTTTGCAAGTGAAAAGAAACTTTGTGTTCCCAACAAGCTATGTGAAGGAAGGCTTTCACACACACATATCTCTCAGAACTGAGCATGTAGAGAGACGTTCTTTCATGTAGCACAAAGGGAACGGGATGCAGGAGAAATTTTACTCTGGTTTCTCAGTCTGTTTCCTAGTGCCGGTATGAATTTCCTGCAGTTTTCACTGTAAAACCGAGTTGGAGCTAGTACCTACCCATATTTATGTATGGAGTGGAGTTAGCAAGTGAAAAGAAACATTGTGTTCCAAAGAACTAGGTGTAGTTCGGCTTTCACAAACACTTATCTCTCAGAACTGAGCATGTGGAGAGACTTTCGTTCATCTAGCACAAAGGGAACGGGTTGCAGAAGAAATTTTACTCTGGTTTCTCAGTATGTTTCTTAGTGCCCTTTTGAAGTTCCTGCAGTTTTCACTGTAAAACCGAGTTGGAGCTCGTACCTCCCCATGTATATGTATGGAGTGGAGTTTGCAAGTGAAAAGAAACTTTGTGTTCCCAAGAAGCTAGGTGAAGCACGGCTTTCACACACACGTATCTCTCGGAACTGAGCATTTGGAGAGACGTTCGTTCATTAGGCAAAAAGGGAACGGATTGCAGGGGAAACTTTTACTCTGGTTTCTCAGTCTGTTTCCTAGTGCCGGTTTGAAGTTCCTGCAGTTTTCATTGTAAAACCGAGTTGGAGCTCGTACCTCCCCATATATATGTATGGAGTGGAGTTTGCAAGTGAAAAGAAACTTTGTGTTAACAACAAGCTAGGTGAAGGACGGCTTTCACACACACTTATCTCTCAGAACTGAGCATGTGGAGAGACGTTCGTTCATCTAGCACAAAGGGAACGGGTTGCAGGAGTAACTATTACTCTGATTTCTCAGTCTGTTTCCAGGTGCCTGTTTGATGTTCCTGCAGTTTTAACTGTAAAACAGTGTTGGAGCTCGTACCTCCCCATATATATGTATGGAGTGGAGTTTGCAAGTGAAAAGAAACTTTGTGTTCCCTACAAGCTAGGTGAAGGACGGCTTTCACACACACTTATCTCTCAGAACTGAGCATGTGGAGAGACGTTCGTTCATCTAGCACAAAGGGAACGGGTGGAGGGGAAACTTTTACTTTGATTTCTCAGTCTGTTTCCAGGTGCCTGTTTGATGTTCCTGCAGTTTTAACTGTAAAACCGAGTTGGAGCTAGTACCTCCCCTTATATATGTATGGAGTGGAGTTTGCAAGTGAAAAGAAACTTTGTGTTCCCAACAAGCTAGTTAAAGGACGGCTTTGACACACAATTTTCTCTCAAAACAGAGCATGTGGAGAGACATTCGTTCATCTAACACAACGGGAACGGGTTGCAGGAGAAACTTTTACTCTGGTTTCTCAGTCTGTTTCCTAGTGCCGGTTTGAAGTTCCTGCAGTTTTCATTGTAAAACCGAGTTGGAGCTAGTACATCCCCATATATATGTATGGAGTGGAGTTTGCAAGTGAAAAGAAACTTTGTGTTCCCAACAAGCTAATTGAAGAACGGCTTTCACACACACTTATCTCTCAGAACTGAGCATGTGGAGAGACGTTCGTTCATCTAGCACAAATGGAACGGCTTGCAGGAGAAACATTTACTCTGGTTTCTCAGTCTGTTTCCTATTGCCGGTTAGAAGTTCCTGCAGTTTTCACTGTAAAACAGAGTTGGAGCTAGTACCTCCCCATATATATGTATGGATTGGGGTTTGCAAATGAAAAGAAACTTTGTGTTCCCAACAAGCTAGGTGAAGTACGGCTTTCACACACACATATCTCTCAGAATTGAGCATGTAGAGAGACGTTCGTTCATCTAGCACAAAATGGTACGGGTTGCAGGAGAAAATTTTACTCTGGTTTCTCAGTCTGTTTCCTAGTGCCGGTATGAAGTTCCTGCAGTTTTCACTGTAAAAAGGAGTTGGAGCTCGTACCTCCCCATATATATGTATGGAGTGGAGTTTGCAAGTGAAAAGAAACTTTGTGTTAACAACAAGCTAGGTGAAGTACGGCTTTCACACACACATATCTCTCAGAACTGAGCATGTAGAGAGACGTTCGTTCATCTAGCACAAAGGGAACGGGTTGCAGGAGAAACATTTACTTTGATTTCTCAGTCTGTTTCCAGGTGCCTGTTTGATGTTCCTGCAGTTTTAACTGTAAAACCGTGTTGGAGCTCGTACCTTCCCATATATATGTATGGAGTGGAGTTTGCAAGTGAAAAGAAACTTTGTGTTCCCAACAAGCTAGTTGAAGGACGGCTTTGACACACAATTTTCTCTCAGAACTGAGCATGTGGAGAGACATTCGTTCATCTAACAAAACGGGAACGGGTTGCAGGAGAAACTTTTACTCTGGTTTCTCAGTCTGTTTCCTAGTGCCGGTTTGAAGTTCCTGCAGTTTTCATTGTAAAACCGAGTTGGAGCTAGTACTTCCCCATATATATGTATGGAGTGGAGTTTGCAAGTGAAAAGAAACTTTGTGTTCCCAACAAGCTAGGTGAAGTACGGCTTTCACACACACATATCTCTCAGAACTGAGCATGTAGAGAGACGTTCGTTCATCTAGCACAAAGGGAACGGGTTGCAGGAGAAACTTTTACTCTGGTTTCTCAGTCTGTTTCCTAGTGCCGGTATGAAGTTCCTGCAGATTTCACTGTAAAACCGATTTGGAGCTCGTACCTCCCCATATATATGTATGGAGTGGAGTTTGCAAGTGAAAAGAAACTTTGTGTTCCCAACAAGCTAGGTGAAGGACGGCTTTCACACACACTTATCTCTCAGAACTGAGCATGTGGAGAGACGTTCGTTCATCTAGCACAAAGGGAACGGGTTGCAGGAGAAATTTTACTCTGGTTTCTCTGTCTGTTTCCTAGTGCCGTTATGTAGTTCCTGCAGTTTTCACTGTAAACCCGAGTTGGAGCTAGTACCTCCCTATATATATGCATGGAATGGTGTTTGCAACTGAAAAGAAACTTTGTGTTCCCAACAAGCTATGTGAAGGAAGGCTTTCACACACAGTTAACTCTCAGAACTGAGCATGTGGAGAGACGTTCGTTCATCTAGCACAAAGGGAACGGGTTGCAGGGAAACTTTTACTCTGGTTTCTCAGTCTGTTTCCTACTGCCTGTTTGAAGTTCCTGCAGTTTTCACTGTAAAACCGAGTTGGTGCAAGTACCTCTCCATATATATGTATGGAGTGGAGTTAGCTAGTGAAAAGAAACTTTGTGTTCCAAAGAGCTAGGTGTAGTTCGGCTTTCACACACAATTATCTCTCAGAACTGAGCATGTGGATAGACTTTCGTTCATCTAGCACAAAGGAACGGGTTGCAGGAGAAATTTTACTCTGGTTTCTCAGTCTGTTTCTTAGTGCCCTTTTGAAGTTCCTGCAGTTTTCGCTGTAAAACCGAGTTGGGGCTCGTACATCCCCATATATATGTATGGAGTGGAGTTTGCAAGTGAAAAGAAACTTTGTGTTCCCAAGAAGTTAGGTGAAGCACGGCTTTCACACACACGTATCTCTCGGAACTGAGCATTTGGAGAGACGTTCGTTCATTTGGCAAAAAGGGAACGGGTTGCAGGGGAAACTTTTACTCTGGTTTCTCAGTCTGTTTCCTAGTGCCGGTTTGAAATTCCTGCAGTTTTCATTGTAAAACCGAGTTGGAGCTCGTACCTCCCCATATATATGTATGGAGTGGAGTTTGCAAGTGAAAAGAAACTTTGTGTTTACAACAAGCTAGGTGAAGGACGGCTTTCACACACACTTATCTCTCAGAACTGAGCATGTGGAGAGACGTTCGTTCATCTAGCACAAAGGGAACGGGTTGCAGGAGAAACTTCTACTCTGATTTCTCAGTCTGTTTCCAGGTGCCTGTTTGATGTTCCTGCAGTTTTAACTGTAAAACCGTGTTGGAGCTCGTACCTCCCCATATATATGTATGGAGTGGAGTTTGCAAGTGAAAATAAACTTTGTGTTCTCAACAAGCTAGGTGAAGGACGGCTTTGACACACACTTTTCTCTCAGAAATGAGCATGTGGAGAGACATTCGTTCATCTAACACAAAGGGAACGGGTTGCAGGAGAAACGTTTTCTCTGGTTTCTCAGTCTGTTTCCTAGTGCCGGTTTAAAGTTCCTGCAGTTTTCATTGTAAAACCGAGTTGGAGCTAGTACCTCCCCATATATATGTATGGAGTGGCGTTTGCAAGTGAAAAGGAACATTGTGTTAACAACAAGCTAGGTGAAGTACGGCTTTCACACACACATATCTCTCAGAACTGAGCATGTAGAGAGACGTTCGTTCATCTAGCACAAAGGGAACGGGTTGCAGAAGAAACTTTTACTCTGGTTTCTCAGTCTGTTTCCTAGTGCCGGTTTGAAGTTCCTGCAGTTTTCATTGTAAAACCGAGTTGGAGCTCGTACCTCCCCATATATATGTATGGAGTGGAGTTTGCAAGTGAAAAGAAACTTTGTGTTAACAACAAGCTAGTTGAAGGACGGCTTTCACACACACTTATCTCTCAGAACTGAGCATGTGGAGAGACGTTCGTTCATCTAGCACAAAGGGAACGGGTTGCAGGAGAAACATTTACTTTGATTTCTCAGTCTGTTTCCAGGTGCCTGTTTGATGTTCCTGCAGTTTTAACTGTAAAACCGTGTTGGAGCTCGTACCTCCCCATATATATGTATGGAGTGGAGTCTGCAAGTGAAAAGAAACTTTGTGTTCCCAACAAGCTAGTTGAAGGACGGCTTTGACACACAATTTTCTCTCAGAACTGAGCATGTGGAGAGACATTCGTTCATCTAACACAAAGGGAACGGGTTGCAGGGGAAACATTTACTCTGGTTTCTCAGTCTGTTTCCTAGTGCCGGTTTGAATTTCCTGCAGTTTTCATTGTAAAACCGAGTTGGAGCTAGTACCTCCCCATATATATGTATGGAGTGGAGTTTGCAAGTGAAAAGAAACTTTGTGTTCCCAACAAGCTAGGTGAAGTACGGCTTTCACACACACATATCTCTCAGAACTGAGCATGTAGAGAGACGTTCGTTCATCTAGCACAAAGGGAACGGGTTGCAGGAGAAACTTTTACTCTGGTTTCTCAGTCTGTTTCCTTGTGCCGGTATGAAGTTCCTGCAGTTTTCACTGTAAAACCGATTTGGAGCTCGTACCTCCCCATATATATGTATGGAGTGGAGTTTGCAAGTGAAAAGAAACTTTGTGTTCCCAACAAGCTAGGTGAAGGACGGCTTTCACACACACTTATCTCTCAGAACTGAGCATGTGGAGAGACGTTCGTTCATCTAGCACAAAGGGAACGGGTTGCAGGAGAAATTTTACTCTGGTTTCTCTGTCTGTTTATTAGTGCCGTTATGTAGTTCCTGCAGTTTTCACTGTAAACCCGAGTTGTAGCTAGTACCTCTCTATATATATGCATGGAATGGTGTTTGCAACTGAAAAGAAACTTTGTGTTCCCAACAAGCTATGTGAAGGAAGGCTTTCACACACAGTTAACTCTCAGAAATGAGCATGTGGAGAGACGTTCGTTCATCTAGCACAAAGAGAACGGGTTGCAGGGAAACTTTTACTCTGGTTTCTCAGTCTGTTTCCTACTGCCTGTTTGAAGTTCCTGCAGTTTTCACTGTAAAACCGAGTTGGTGCAAGTACCTCTCCATATATATGTATGGAGTGGGGTTAGCTAGTGAAAAGAAACTTTGTGTTCCAAAGAGCTAGGTGTAGTTCGGCTTTCACACACACTTATCTCTCAGAACTGAGCATGTGGATAGAATTTCGTTCATCTAGCACAAAAGGAACGGGTTGCAGGAGAAATTTTACTCTGGTTTTTCAGTCTGTTTCTTAGTGCCCTTTTGAAGTTCCTGCAGTTTTCGCTGTAAAACCGAGTTGGAGCTCGTACATCCCCATATATATGTATGGAGTGGAGTTTGCAAGTGAAAAGAAACTTTGTGTTCCCCACAAGCTAATTGAAGAACGGCTTTCACACACACTTATCTCTCTGAACTGAGCATGTGGAGAGACGTTCGTTCATCTAGCACAAATGGAACGGGTTGCAGGAGAAACTTTTACTCTGGTTTCTCAGTCTGTTTCCTAGTGCCGGTATGAAGTTCCTGCAGTTTTCACTGTAAAACCGATTTGGAGCTCGTACCTCCCCATATATATGTATGGATTGGAGTTTGCAAGTGAAAAGAAACTTTGTGTTAACAACAAGCTAGGTGAAGTACGGCTTTCACACACACATATCTCTCAGAACTTAGCATGTAGAGAGACGTTCGTTCATCTAGCACAAAGGGAACGGGTTGTAGAAGAAACTTTTACTCTGGTTTCTCAGTCTGTTTCCTAGTGCCGGTTTGAAGTTCCTGCAGTTTTCATTGTAAAACCGAGTTGGAGCTCGTACCTCCCCATATATATGTATGGAGTGGAGTTTGCAAGTGAAAAGAAACTTTGTGTTAACAACAAGCTAGTTGAAGGACGGCTTTCACACACACTTATCTCTCAGAACTGAGCATGTGGAGAGACGTTCGTTCATCTAGCACAAAGGGAACGGGTTGCAGGAGAAACATTTACTTTGATTTCTCAGTCTGTTTCCAGGTGCCTGTTTGATGTTCCTGCAGTTTTAACTGTAAAACCGTGTTGGAGCTCGTACCTCCCCATATATATTTATGGAGTGGATTTTTGCAACTGAAAAGAAACTTTGTGTTCCCAACAAGCTAGTTGAAGGACGGCTTTGACACACAATTTTCTCTCACAACTGAGCATGTGGAGAGACATTCGTTCATCTAACACAACGGGAACGGGTTGCAGGAGAAACTTTTACTCTGGTTTCTCAGTCTGTTTCCTAGTGCCGGTTTGAAGTTCCTGCAGTTTTCATTGTAAAACCGAGTTGGAGCTAGTACCTCCCCATATATATGTATGGAGTGGAGTTTGCAAGTGAAAAGAAACTTTGTGTTCCCAACAAGCTAGGTGAAGGACGGCTTTCACACACACATATCTCTCAGAACTGATCATGTGGAGAGACGTTCGTTCATCTAGCACAAAGGAACGGGTTGCAGGAGAAACTTTTACTCTGGTTTCTCAGTCTGTTTCCTAGTGCCGGTATGAAGTTCCTGCATTTTTCACTGTAAAACCGATTTGGAGCTCGTACCTCCCCATATATATGTATGGATTGGAGTTTGCAAGTGAAAAGAAACTTTGTGTTCCGAACAAGCTAGGTGAAGGACGGCTTTCACACACACATATCTCTCAGAACTGAGCATGTAGAGAGACGTTCGTTCATCTAGCACAAAGGGAACGGGTTGCAGGAGAAATTTTACTCTGGTTTCTCTGTCTGTTTCCTAGTGCCGTTATGTAGTTCCTGCAGTTTTCACTGTAAACCCGAGTTGGAGATAGTACCTCCCTATATATATGCATGGAATGGTGTTTGCAACTGAAAAGAAACTTTGTGTTCCCAACAAGCTATGTGAAGGAAGGCTTTCACACACAGTTAACTCTCAGAACTGAGCATGTGGATAGACGTTCGTTCATCTAGCACAAAGGGAACGGGTTGCAGGGAAACTTTTACTCTGGTTTCTCAGTCTGTTTCCTACTGCCTGTTTGAAGTTCCTGCAGTTTTCACTGTAAAACCGAGTTGGTGCAAGTACCTCTCCATATATATGTATGGAGTGGAGTTAGCTAGTGAAAAGAAACTTTGTGTTCCAAAGAGCTAGGTGTAGTTCGGCTTTCACACACACTTATCTTCAGAACTGAGCATGTGGATAGACTTTCGTTCATCTAGCACAAAAGGAACGGGTTGCAGGAGAAATTTTACTCTGGTTTCTCAGTCTGTTTCTTAGTGCCCTTTTGAAGTTCCTGCAGTTTTCGCTGTAAAACCGAGTTGGAGCTCGTATATCCCCATATATATGTATGGCGTGGAGTTTGCAAGTGAAAAGAAACTTTGTGTTCCCAAGAAGTTAGGTGAAGCACGGCTTTCACACACACGTATCTCTCGGAACTGAGCATTTGGAGAGACGTTCGTTCATTTGGCAAAAAGGGAACGGGTTGCAGGGGAAACTTTTACTCTGGTTTCTCAGTATGTTTCCTAGTGCTGGTTTGAAGTTCCTGCAGTTTTCATTGTAAAACCGAGTTGGAGCTCGTACTTCCCCATATATATGTATGGAGTGGAGTTTGCAAGTGAAAAGAAACTTTGTGTTAACAACAAGCTAGGTGAAGGACGGCTTTCACACACACTTATCTCTCAGAACTGAGCATGTGGAGAGACGTTCGTTCATCTAGCACAAAGGGAACGGGTTGCAGGAGAAACTTCTACTCTGATTTCTCAGTCTGTTTCCAGGTGCCTGTTTGATGTTCCTGCAGTTTTAACTGTAAAACCGTGTTGGAGCTCGTACCTCCCCATATATATGTATGGAGTGGAGTTTGCAAGTGAAAAGAAACTTTGTGTTCTCAACAAGCTAGGTGAAGGACGGCTTTGACACACACTTTTCTCTCAGAACTGAGCATGTGGAGAGACATTCGTTCATCTAACACAAAGGGAACGGGTTGCAAGAGAAACTTTTTCTCTTTTTCTCAGTCTGTTTCCTAGTGCCGGTTTAAAGTTCCTGCAGTTTTCATTGTAAAACCGAGTTGGAGCTAGTACCTCCCCATATATATGTATGGAGTGGAGTTTGCAAGTGAAAAGAAACTTTGTGTTAACAACAAGCTAGGTGAAGGACGGCTTACACACACACTTATCTCTCAGAACTGAGCATGTGGAGAGACGTTCGTTCATCTAACTCAAAGGGAAATGGTTGCAGGAGAAACTTATACTCTGATTTCTCAGTCTGTTTCCTAGTGCCGGTTTGAACTTCCTGCAGTTTTCATTGTAAAACCGAGTTGAAGCTAGTACCTCCCCATATATATGTATGGAGTGGAGTTTGCAAGTGAAAAGAAGCTTTGTGTTCCCAACAAGCTAAGTGAAGAACGGCTTTCACACACACTTATCTCTCAGAAATGAGCATGTGGAGAGACCTTCGTTCATCTAGCACAAAGGGAACGGGTTGCAGGAGAAACTTTTACTCTGGTTTCTCAGTCTGTTTCCTAGTGCCGGTTAGAAGTTCCTGCAGTTTTCACTGTAAAACCGAGTTGGAGCTAGTACCTCCCCATATATATGTATGGATTGGAGTTTGCAAGTGAAAAGAAACTTTGTGTTCCCAACAAGCTAGGTGAAGTACGGCTTTCACAAACACATATCTCTCAGAACTGAGCATGTAGAGAGACGTTCGTTCATCTAGCACAAAGGGAACGGGTTGCAGGAGAAACTTTTACTCTGGTTTCTCAGTCTGTTTCCTAGTGCCGGTATGAAGTTCCTGCATTTTTCACTGTAAAACCGAGTTGGAGCTCGTACCTCCCCATATATATGTATGGAGTGTAGTTTGCAAGTGAAAAGAAACTTTGTGTTAACAACAAGCTAGTTGAAGGACGGCTTTCACACACACTTATCTCTCAGAAATGAGCATGTGGAGAGACGTTCGGTCATCTAGCACAAAGGGAACGGGTTGCAGGAGAAACATTTACTTTGATTTCTCAGTCTGTTTTCAGGTGCCTGTTTGATGTTCCTGCAGTTTTAACTGTAAAACCGTGTTGGAGCTCGTACCTCCCCATATATATGTATGGAGTGGAGTTTGCAAGTGAAAAGAAACTTTGTGTTCCCAACAAGCTAGTTGAAGGACGGCTTTGACACACAATTTTCTCTCAGAACTGAGCATGTGGAGAGACATTCGTTCATCTAACACAACGGGAACGGGTTGCAGGGGAAACTTTTACTCTGGATTCTCAGTCTGTTTCCTAGTGCCGGTTTGAAGTTCCTGCAGTTTTCATTGTAAAACCGAGTTGGAGCTAGTACCTCCCCATATATATGTATGGAGTGGAGTTTGCAAGTGAAAAGAAACTTTGTGTTCCCAACAAGCTAGGTGAAGTACGGCTTTCACACACACATATCTCTCAGAACTGATCATGTGGAGAGACGTTCGTTCATCTAGCACAAAGGAACGGGTTGCAGGAGAAACTTTTACTCTGGTTTCTCAGTCTGTTTCCTAGTGCCGGTATGAAGTTCCTGCATTTTTCACTGTAAAACCGATTTGGAGCTCGTACCTCCCCATATATATGTATGGAGTGGAGTTTGCAAGTGAAAAGAAACTTTGTGTTCCCAACAAGATAGGTGAAGGACGGCTTTCACACACACTTATCTCTCAGAACTGAGCATGTGGAGAGACGTTCGTTCATCTAGCACAAAGGGAACGGGTTGCAGGAGAAATTTTACTCTGGTTTCTCTGTCTGTTTCCTAGTGCCGTTATGTAGTTCCTGCAGTTTTCACTGTAAACCCGAGTTGGAGATAGTACCTCCCTATATATATGCATGGAATGGTGTTTGCAACTGAAAAGAAACTTTGTGTTCCCAACAAGCTATGTGAAGGAAGGCTTTCACACACAGTTAACTCTCAGAACTGAGCATGTGGAGAGAAGTTCGTTCATCTAGCACAAAGGGAACGGGTTGCAGGGAAACTTTTACTCTGGTTTCTCAGTCTGTTTCCTACTGCCTGTTTGAAGTTCCTGCAGTTTTCATGTAAAACCGAGTTGGTGCAAGTACCTCTCCATATATATGTATGGAGTGGAGTTAGCTAGTGAAAAGAAACTTTGTGTTCCAAAGAGCTAGGTGTAGTTCGGCTTTCACACACAATTATCTCTCAGAACTGAGCATGTGGATAGACTTTCGTTCATCTAGCACAAAGGGAACGGGTTGCAGGAGAAACTTTTACACTGATTTCTCAGTCTGTTTCCAGGTGCCTGTTTGATGTTCCTTCAGTTTTAACTGTAAAACCGTGTTGGAGCTCGTACCGCCCCATGTATATGTATGGAGTGGAGTTTGCAAGTGAAAAGAAACTTTGTGTTCCCAAGAAGTTAGGTGAAGCACGGCTTTCACACACACGTATCTCTCGGAACTGAGCATTTGGAGAGACGTTCGTTCATTTGGCAAAAAGGGAACGGGTTGCAGGGGAAACTTTTACTCTGGTTTCTCAGTATGTTTCCTAGTGCCGGTTTGAAGTTCCTGCAGTTTTCATTGTAAAACCGAGTTGGAGCTCGTACCTCCCCATATATATTTATGGAGTGGAGTTTGCAAGTGAAAAGAAACTTTGTGTTAACAACAAGCTAGGTGAAGGACGGCTTTCACACACACTTATCTCTCAGAACTGAGCATGTGGAGAGACGTTCGTTCATCTAGCACAAAGGGAACGGGTTGCAGGAGAAACTTTTACACTGATTTCTCAGTCTGTTTCCAGGTGCCTGTTTGATGTTCCTTCAGTTTTAACTGTAAAACCGTGTTGGAGCTCGTACCGCCCCATGTATATGTATGGAGTGGAGTTGGCAAGTGAAAAGAAACTTTGTGTTCCCAACAAGCTAGGTAAAGGTCGGCTTTGACACACACTTTTCTCTCAGAACTGAGCATGTGGAGAGATATTCGTTCATCTAACTCAAAGGGAAATGGTTGCAGGAGAAACTTTTACTCTGATTTCTCAGTCTGTTTCCTAGTGCCGGTTTGAACTTCCTGCAGTTTTCATTGTAAAACCGAGTTGAAGCTAGTACCTCCCCATATATATGTATGGAGTGGAGTTTGCAAGTGAAAAGAAGCTTTGTGTTCCCAACAAGCTAAGTGAAGAACGGCTTTCACACACACTTATCTCTCAGAAATGAGCATGTGGAGAGACCTTCGTTCATCTAGCACAAAGGGAACGGGTTGCAGGAGAAACTTTTACTCTGGTTTCTCACTCTGTTTCCTAGTGCCGGTTAGAAGTTCCTGCAGTTTTCACTGTAAAACCGAGTTGGAGCTAGTACCTCCCCATATATATGTATGGATTGGAGTTTGCAAGTGAAAAGTAACTTTGTGTTCCCAACAAGCTAGGTGAAGTACGGCTTTCACACACACATATCTCTCAGAACTGAGCATGTAGAGAGACGTTCGTTCATCTAGCACAAAGGGAACGTGTTGCAGGAGAAACTTTTACTCTGGTTTCTCAGTCTGTTTCCTAGTGCCGGTATGAAGTTCCTGCATTTTTCACTGTAAAACCGAGTTGGAGCTCGTACCTCCCCATATATATGTATGGAGTGTAGTTTGCAAGTGAAAAGAAACTTTGTGTTAACAACAAGCTAGGTGAAGGACGGCTTTCACACACACTTATCTCTCAGAACTGAGCATTTGGAGAGACGTTCGTTCTTCTAGCACAAAGGGAACGGGTTGCAGGAGAAACTTTTACTCTGGTTTCTCAGTCTGTTTCCTAGTGCCGGTTTGAAGTTCCTGCAGTTTTCATTGTAAAACCGAGTTGGAGCTCGTACCTCCCCATATATATGTATGGAGTGGAGTTTGCAAGTGAAAAGAAACTTTGTGTTAACAACAAGCTAGTTGAAGGACGGCTTTCACACACACTTATCTCTCAGAAATGAGCATGTGGAGAGACGTTCGGTCATCTAGCACAAAGGGAACGGGTTGCAGGAGAAACATTTACTTTGATTTCTCAGTCTGTTTTCAGGTGCCTGTTTGATGTTCCTGCAGTTTTAACTGTAAAACCGTGTTGGAGCTCGTACCTCCCCATATATATGTATGGAGTGGAGTTTGCAAGTGAAAAGAAACTTTGTGTTCCCAACAAGCTAGTTGAAGGACGGCTTTGACACACAATTTTCTCTCAGAACTGAGCATGTGGAGAGACATTCGTTCATCTAACACAACGGGAACGGGTTGCAGGGGAAACTTTTACTCTGGATTCTCAGTCTGTTTCCTAGTGCCGGTTTGAAGTTCCTGCAGTTTTCATTGTAAAACCGAGTTGGAGCTAGTACCTCCCCATATATATGTATGGAGTGGAGTTTGCAAGTGAAAAGAAACTTTGTGTTCCCAACAAGCTAGGTGAAGTACGGCTTTCACACACACATATCTCTCAGAACTGATCATGTGGAGAGACGTTCGTTCATCTAGCACAAAGGAACGGGTTGCAGGAGAAACTTTTACTCTGGTTTCTCAGTCTGTTTCCTAGTGCCGGTATGAAGTTCCTGCAGTTTTCACTGTAAAACCGAGTTGGAGCTAGTACCTCCCCATATATATGCATGGAATGGTGTTTGCAACTGAAAAGAAACTTTGTGTTCCCAACAAGCTATGTGAAGGAAGGCTTTCACACACACTTAACTCTCAGAAATGAGCATGTGGAGAGACGTTCGTTCATCTAGCACAAATGGAGCGGGTTGCAGGAGAAACTTTTACTCTGTTTTCTCAGTCTGTTTCCTAGTGCCGGTTTGAAGTTCCTGCAGTTTTCAAGGTAAAACCGAGTTGGAGCTCGTACCTCCCCATATATATGTATGGAGTGGAGTTTGCAAGTGAAAAGAAACTTTGTGTTCCCAACAAGCTAGGTGAAGGATGGCTTTGACACACACTTATCCCTCAGAACTGAGCATTTGGAGAGACTTTCGTTCATCTAGCACAAAGGGAAAGGGTTGAAGTAGAAACTTTTACTGTGGTTTCTCAGTCTGTATCCTAGTGCCGGTTTGAATTTCCTGCATTTGTCTCTGTAAAAGAGAGCTCGAGCTAGTACCTCCCCATATATATGTATGGAGTGGAGTTTGCAACTGAAAAGAAACGTTGTGTTCCCAACAAGCTAGGTGAAGGACAGCTTGCCCACACACATATCTCTCAGATCTAAGCATGTGGAGAGACCTTCGTTCATCTAGCACAAAGGGAACGGGTTGCAGGAGAAACTTTTACTCTGGTTTCTCAGTCTGTTTCCTAGTGCCGGTTTGAAGTTCCTGCAGTTTTCACTGTAAAACCGAGTTGGAGCTAGTACCTCCCCATATATATGTATGGATTGGAGTTTGCAACTGAAAAGAAACTTTGTGTTCCCAACAAGCTATGTGAAGGACGGCTTTCACATACACTTATCTCTCAGAACTGAGCATGTGGAGAGACTTTCGTTCATCTAGCACAAAGGGAACGGGTTGCAGGGGTAACTTTTACTCTGGTTTCTCAGTCTGTTTCCAGGTGCCTGTTTGATGTTCCTGCAGTTTTAACTGTAAAACCGTTTTGGAGCTCGTACCACCCCATATATATGTATGGAGTGGAGTTTGCAAGTGAAAAGAAACTTTGTGTTCCCAACAAGCTAGGTGAAGGACGGCTTTGACACACACTTTTCTCTCAGAACAGAGCATGTGGAGAGACATTCGTTCATCTAACACAAAGTGAACGGGTTGCAGGAGAAACATTTACTCTGGTTTTTCAGTCTGTTTCCTTGTGCCGGTTTGAAGTTCCTGCAGTTTTCATTGTAAAACCGAGTTGGAGCTAGTACCTCCCCATATATATGTATGGAGTGGAATTTGCAAGTGAAAAGAAACTTTGTGTTCCCAACAAGCTAAGTGAAGAACGGCTTTCACACACACTTATCTCTCAGAACTGAGCATGTGGAGAGACGTTCGTTCATCTAGCACAAAGGGAACGGGTTGCAGGGAAACTTTTCTCTGGTTTCTCAGTCTGTTTCCTAGTGCCGGTTAGAAGTTCCTGCAGTTTTCACTGTAAAACCGAGTTGGAGCTAGTACCTCCCCATATATATGTATGGATTGGAGTTTGCAAGTGAAAAGAAACTTTGTGTTCCCAACAAGCTAGGTGAAGTACGGCTTTCACACACACATATCTCTCAGAACTGAGCATGTGGAGAGACGTTCGTTCATCTAGCACAAAGGGAACGGGTTGCAGGAGAAACTTTTACTCTTTTTTCTCAGTCTGTTTCCTAGTGCCGGGTTGAAGTTCCTGCATATTTCACTGTAAAACCGAGTTTGAGTTCGTACCTCCCCATATATATGTATGGATTGGAGTTTGCAACTGAAAAGAAACTTTGTGTTCCCAGCAAGCTATGTGAAGGACGGCTTTCACACACACTTTTCTCTCAGAACTGAGCATGTGGAGAGACGTTCGTTCATCTAGCACAAAGGGAACGGTTTGCAGGAGAAATTTTACTCTGGTTTCTCTGTCTGTTTCCTACTGCCGGTTTGAAGTTCCTGCAGGTTTCACTGTAAAACCGAGTTAGAGCTAGTACCTCCCCATATATATGTATGGATTGGAGTTTGCAAGTAAAAAGGAACTTTGTGTTCCCAACAAGCTAGGTGAAGGGCCGGCTTTCAAACACACTTATCTCTCAGAACTGAGCATGTGGAGAGACGTTCGTTCATCTAGCACAAAGGGAACGGGTTGCAGGGGAAACTTTTACTCTGGTTTCTCGGTCTGTTTCCTAGTGCCGGTATGAAGTTCCTGCAGTTTTCACTGTAAAACCGAGTTGGAGCTAGTACCTCCCCATATATATGCATGGAATGGTGTTTGCAACTGAAAAGAAACTTTGTGTTCCCAACAAGCTATGTGAAGGAAGGCTTTCACACACACTTAACTCTCAGAACTGAGCATGTGGAGAGACGTTCGTTCATCTAGCACAAATGGAGCGGGTTGCAGGAGAAACTTTTACTCTGTTTTCTCAGTCTGTTTCCTAGTGCCGGTTTGAAGTTCCTGCAGTTTTCAAGGTAAAACCGAGTTGGAGCTCGTACCTCCCCATATATATGTATGGAGTGGAGTTTGCAACTGAAAAGAAACTTTGTGTTCCCAACAAGCTAGGTGAAGGATGGCTTTGACACACACTTATCCCTCAGAACTGAGCATTTGGAGAGACTTTCGTTCATCTAGCACAAAGGGAAAGGGTTGAAGTAGAAACTTTTACTGTGGTTTCTCAGTCTGTATCCTAGTGCCGGTTTGAATTTCCTGCATTTGTCTCTGTAAAAGAGAGCTCGAGCTAGTACCTCCCCATATATATGTATGGAGTGGAGTTTGCAACTGAAAAGAAACGTTGTGTTCCCAACAAGCTAGGTGAAGGACAGCTTGCCCACACACATATCTCTCAGATCTAAGCATGTGGAGAGAACTTCGTTCATCTACCACAAAGGGAACGGGTTGCAGGAGAAACTTTTACTCTGGTTTCTCAGTCTGTTTCCTAGTGCCGGTTTGAAGTTCCTGCAGTTTTCACTGTAAAACCGAGTTGGAGCTAGTACCTCCCCATATATATGTATGGATTGGAGTTTGCAACTGAAAAGAAACTTTGTGTTCCCAACAAGCTATGTGAAGGACGGCTTTCACACACACATATCTCTCAGAACTGAGCATGTGGAGAGACTTTCGTTCATCTAGCACAAAGGGAACGGGTTGCAGGGGTAACTTTTACTCTGGTTTCTCAGTCTGTTTCCAGGTGCCTGTTTGATGTTCCTGCAGTTTTAACTGTAAAACCGTTTTGGAGCTCGTACCACCCCATATATATGTATGGAGTGGAGTTTGCAAGTGAAAAGAAACTTTGTGTTCCCAACAAGCTAGGTGAAGGACGGCTTTGACACACACTTTTCTCTCAGAACAGAGCATGTGGAGAGACATTCGTTCATCTAACACAAAGTGAACGGGTTGCAGGAGAAACATTTACTCTGGTTTTTCAGTCTGTTTCCTTGTGCCGGTTTGAAGTTCCTGCAGTTTTCATTGTAAAACCGAGTTGGAGCTAGTACCTCCCCATATATATGTATGGAGTGGAATTTGCAAGTGAAAAGAAACTTTGTGTTCCCAACAAGCTAAGTGAAGAACGGCTTTCACACACACTTATCTCTCAGAACTGAGCATGTGGAGAGACGTTCGTTCATCTAGCACAAAGGGAACGGGTTGCAGGGAAACTTTTCTCTGGTTTCTCAGTCTGTTTCCTAGTGCCGGTTAGAAGTTCCTGCAGTTTTCACTGTAAAACCGAGTTGGAGCTAGTACCTCCCCATATATATGTATGGATTGGAGTTTGCAAGTGAAAAGAAACTTTGTGTTCCCAACAAGCTAGGTGAAGTACGGCTTTCACACACACATATCTCTCAGAACTGAGCATGTGGAGAGACGTTCGTTCATCTAGCACAAAGGGAACGGGTTGCAGGAGAAACTTTTACTCTTTTTTCTCAGTCTGTTTCCTAGTGCCGGGTTGAAGTTCCTGCATATTTCACTGTAAAACCGAGTTTGAGTTCGTACCTCCCCATATATATGTATGGATTGGAGTTTGCAACTGAAAAGAAACTTTGTGTTCCCAGCAAGCTATGTGAAGGACGGCTTTCACACACACTTTTCTCTCAGAACTGAGCATGTGGAGAGACGTTCGTTCATCTAGCACAAAGGGAACGGTTTGCAGGAGAAATTTTACTCTGGTTTCTCTGTCTGTTTCCTACTGCCGGTTTGAAGTTCCTGCAGGTTTCACTGTAAAACCGAGTTAGAGCTAGTACCTCCCCATATATATGTATGGATTGGAGTTTGCAAGTAAAAAGGAACTTTGTGTTCCCAACAAGCTAGGTGAAGGGCCGGCTTTCAAACACACTTATCTCTCAGAACTGAGCATGTGGAGAGACGTTCGTTCATCTAGCACAAAGGGAACGGGTTGCAGGGGAAACTTTTACTCTGGTTTCTCGGTCTGTTTCCTAGTGCCGGTTAGAAGTTCCTGCAGTATTCACTGTAAAACCGAGTTGGAGCTAGTACCTCCCCATATATATGTATGGATTGGAGTTTGCAAGTGAAAGGAAACTTTGTGTTCCCAACAAGCTAGGTGAAGTACGGCTTTCACACACACATATCTCTCAGAACTGAGCATGTGGAGAGACGTTCGTTCATCTAGCACAAAGGGAACGGGTTGCAGGAGAAACTTACTCTTTTTTCTCAGTCTGTTTCCTAGTGCCGGGTTGAAGTTCCTGCATATTTCACTGTAAAACCGAGTTGGAGTTCGTACCTCCCCATATATATGTATGGATTGGAGTTTGCAACTGAAAAGAAACTTTGTGTTCCCAGCAAGCTATGTGAAGGACGGCTTTCACACACACTTTTCTCTCAGAACTGAGCATGTAGAGAGACGTTCGTTCATCTAGCACAAATGGAACGGGTTGCAGGAGAAACTTTTCCTCTGGTTTCTCAGTCTGTTTCCTAGTGCCGGTTTGAAGTTCCTGCAGTTTTCACCGTAAAACCGAGTTGGAGCTAGTACCTCCCCATATATATGTATGGATTGGAGTTTGCAAGTGAAAAGAAACTTTGTGTTCCCAACAAGCTAGTTGAAGGACGGCTTTGACACACAATTATCTCTCAGAACTGAGCATGTGGAGTGATGTTCGTTCATCTAGCACAAAGGGAACGGGTTGCAGGAGAAACTTTTACTCTGCTTTCTCAGTCTGTTTCCTAGTGCCGCTTTGAAGTTCCTGCAGTTTTCACTGTAATACAGAGTTGGAGCTCCTACCTCCCCATATATATGTATGGAGTGGAGTTTGCAAGTGAAAAGAAACTTTGTGTTCCCAACAAGCTAGTTGAAGGACGGCTTTGACACACACTTATCTCTCAGAACTGAGCATGTGGAGAGACGTTCGTTCATCTAGCAAAAAGGGAACGAGTTACAGGAGAAATTTTTACTCTGGTTTCTCAGTCTGTTTCCTAGTGCCGGGTTGAAGTTCATGCAGTTTTCACTGTAAAACCGAGTTGGAGCTCGTACCTCCCCATATATATGTATGGATTGGAGTTTGCAAGTGTAAAGAAACTTTGTGTTCCTAACAATTTAGTTGAAAGACGGCTTTCACACACACTTATCTCTCAGAACTGAGCATGTGGAGTGACGTTCGTTCATCTAGCACAAAGGGAACGGGTTGCAGGAGAAACTTTTACTCTGGTTTCTCAGTCTGTTTCCTAGTGCCGGGTTGAAGTTCCTGCATATTTCACTGTAAAACCGAGTTGGAGTTCGTATCTCCCCATATATATGTATGGATTGGAGTTTGCAACTGAAAAGATAGTTTGTGTTCCCAGCAAGCTATGTGAAGGACGGCTTTCACACACACTTTTCTCTCAGAACTGAGCATGTGGAGAGACGTTCGTTCATCTAGCACAAAGGGAACGGTTTGCAGGAGAAATTTTACTCTGGTTTCTCTGTCTGTTTCCTACTGCCGGTTTGAAGTTCCTGCACGTTTCATTGTAAAACCGAGTTAGAGCTTGTACCTCCCCATATATATGTATGGATTGGAGTTTGCAAGTGAAAAGAAACTTTGTGTTCCCAACAAGCTAGGTGAAGGGCCGGCTTTCAAACACACTTATCTCTCAGAAATGAGCATGTGGAGAGACTTTCGTTCATCTAGCAAAAAGGGAAGGGGTTGCAGGAGAAACTTTTCCTCTGGTTTCTCAGTCTGTTTCCTAGTGCCGGTTTGAAGTTCCTGCAGTTTTCACTGTAAAAGAGAGTTGGAGCTCGTACCTACCCATATATATGTATGGAGTGTAATTTGCAAGTTAAAAGAAACTTTGTGTTCCCAACAAGCTAGGTGAAGGACGGCTTTCACACACACTTATCTCTCAGAACTGAGCATGTGGAGAGACGTTTGTTCATCTAGCACAAAGGGAACGAGTTGCAGGAGAAATTTTTACTCTGGTTTCTCAGTCTGTTTCCTAGTGCCGGGTTGTAGTTCCTGCAGTTTTCACTGTAAAACCAATGGAGCTCGTACCTCCCCATATATTTATATGGATTGGAGTTTGCAACTGAAAAGAAACTTTGAGTTCCCAACAAGCTAAGTGAAGGACGGCTTTTACACATACTTATCTCTCAAAACTGAGCATTTAGAGAGACGTTCGTTCATCTAGCACAAAATGAACTGGTTGCAGGAGAAACTTTTACTCTGGTTTCTCAGTCTGTTTCCTAGTGCCGGTTTGAAGTTCCTGCAGTTTTCACTGTAAAACCGAGTTGGAGCTAGTACCTCCCCATATGTATGTATGGAGTGGAGTTTGCAACTGAAAAGAATCTTTGTGTTCCCAACAAGCTAGGTGAAGGACGACTTTCACACACACATTTCTCTCAGAACTGAGCATGTGGAGAGACGTTCGTTCATCTAGCACAAAGGGAACGGTTTGCAGGAAAAATTTTACTCTGGTTTCTCAGTCTGTTTCCTACTGCCGGTTTGAAGTTCCCACAGTTTTCACTGTAAAACCGAGTTGGAGCTAGTACCTCCCCATATATATGTATGGATTGGAGTTTGCAAGTGAAAAGAAACTTTGTGTTCCCAACAAGTTAGTTGAAGGACGGCTTTCACACACACTTATCTCTCAGAACTGAGCATGTGGAGAGACCTTCGTTCATCTAGCACAAAGGGAAGGGGTTGCAGGAGAAACTTTTCCTCTGGTTTCTCAGTCTGTTTCCTAGTGCCGGTTTGAAGTTCCTGCAGTTTTCACTGTAAAAGAGAGTTGGAGCTCGTACCTCCCCATATATATGTATGGAGTGTAGTTTGCACGTGAAAAGAAACTTTGTTTTCCCAACAAGCTAGGTGAAGGACGGCTTTCACACACACTTATCTCTCAGAACTGAGCATGTGGAGAGACGTTCGTTCATCTAGCAAAAAGGGAACGAGTTACAGGAGAAATTTTTACTCTGGTTTCTCAGTCTGTTTCCTAGTGCCGGGTTGAAGTTCCTGCAGTTTTCACTGTAAAACCGAGTTGGAGCACGTACCTCCCCATATATATGTATGGATTGGAGTTTGCAAGTGTAAAGAAACTTTGTGTTCCCAACAAGCTAGTTGAAGGACGGCTTTCACACACACTTATCTCTCAGAACTGAGCATGTGGAGTGACGTTCGTTCATCTAGCACAAAGGGAACGGGTTGCAGGAGAAACTTTTACTCTGGTTTCTCAGTCTGTTTCCTAGTGCCGGGTTGAAGTTCCTGCATATTTCACTGTAAAACCGAGTTGGAGTTCGTATCTCCCCATATATATGTATGGATTGGAGTTTGCAACTGAAAAGATAGTTTGTGTTCCCAGCAAGCTATGTGAAGGACGGCTTTGACACACACTTTTCTCTCAGAACTGAGCATGTGGAGAGACGTTCGTTCATCTAGCACAAAGGGAACGGTTTGCAGGAGAAATTTTACTCTGGTTTCCCTGTCTGTTTCCTACTGCCGGTTTGAAGTTCCTGCACGTTTCATTGTAAAACCGAGTTAGAGCTTGTACCTCCCCATATATATGTATGGATTGGAGTTTGCAAGTGAAAAGAAACTTTGTGTTCCCAACAAGCTAGGTGAAGGGCCGGCTTTTAAAAACACTTATCTCTCAGAACTGAGCATGTGGAGAGACTTTCGTTCGTCTAGCAAAAAGGGAAGGGGTTGCAGGAGAAACTTTTCCTCTGGTTTCTCAGTCTGTTTCCTAGTGCCGGTTTGAAGTTCCTGCAGTTTTCACTGTAAAAGAGAGTTGGAGCTCGTACCTACCCATATATATGTATGGAGTGTAATTTGCAAGTTAAAAGAAACTTTGTGTTCCCAACAAGCTATGTGAAGGACGGCTTTCACACACACTTATCTCTCAGAACTGAGCATGTGGAGAGACGTTTGTTCATCTAGCAAAAAGGGAACGAGTTAGAGGAGAAATTTTTACTCTGGTTTCTCAGTCTGTTTCTAGTGCCGGGTTGTAGTTCCTGCAGTTTTCACTGTAAAACCGAGTTGGAGCTCGTACCTCCCCATATATTTATATGGATTGGAGTTTGCAACTGAAAAGAAACTTTGAGTTCCCAACAAGCTAAGTGAAGGACGGCTTTTACACATACTTATCTCTCAAAACTGAGCATTTAGAGAGACCTACGTTCATCTAGCACAAAATGAACGGGTTGCAGGAGAAACTTTTACTCTGGATTCTCAGTCTGTTTCCTAGTGCCGGTTTGAAGTTCCTGCAATTTTCATTGTAAAAACGAGTTGGAGCTAGTACCTCCCCATATATATGTATGGAGTGGAGTTTGCAAGTGAAAAGAAACTTTGTGTTCCGAACAAGCTAGGTGAATTTTGGCTTTCACACACACTTGTCTCACAGAACTGAGCATGTGGAGAGACGTTCATTCATCTAGCACAAAGGGAACGGGTTGCAGGAGAAACTTTTACTCTAGTTTCTCAGTCTGTTTCCTAGTGCCGGTTTGAAGTTCCTGCAGTTTTCACTGTAAAACCGAGTTGGAGCTAGTACCTCCCCATATATATGTATGGATTGGAGATTGCAAGTGAAAAGAAATTTGTTTTCCCAACAAGCTAGTTGAAGGACGGCTTTCACACACACTTATCTCTCAGAACTGAGCATGTGTAGTGACGTTCGTTCATCTAGCACAAAGGGAACGGGTTGCAGGAGAAACTTTTAGTCTGGTTTCTCAGTCTGTTTCCTAGTGCCGGTTTGAAGTTCCTGCAGTTTTCCCTGTAATACAGAGTTGGAGCTCGTACCTCCCCATATATATGTATGGAGTGGAGTTTGCAAGTGAAAAGAAACTTTGTGTTCCGATCAAGCTAGGTGATGTTTGGCTTTCACACACACTTGTCTCACAGAACTGAGCATGTGGAGAGACGTTCATTCATCTAGCAAAGGGAACGGGTTGCAGGAGAAACTTTTACTCTAGTTTCTCAGTCTGTTTCCAAGTGCCGGTTTGAAGTTCCTGCATTTTTCACTGTAAAACCGTGTTGGAGCTAGTACCTCCCCATATATATGTATGGAGTGGAGTTTGCAACTGAAAAGTATCTTTGTGTTCCCAACAAGCTAGGTGAAGGACGGCTTTCACACACACATTTCTCTCAGAACTGAGCATGTGGAGAGACGTTCGTTCATCTAGCACAAAGGGAACGGTTTGCAGGAGAAATTTTACTCTGGTTTCTCAGTCTGTTTCCTACTGCCGGTTTGAAGTTCCCGCATTTTTCACTGTAAAATCGAGTTGGAGCTAGTACCTCCCCATATATATGTATGGATTGGAGTTTGCAAGTGAAAAGAAACTTTGTGTTCCCAACAAGCTATTTGAAGGACGGCTTTCACACACACTTATCTCTCAGAACTGAGCATGTGGAGAGACCTTCGTTCATCTAGCACAAAGGGAACGGGTTGCAGGAGAAACTTTTCCTCTGGTTTCTCAGTCTGTTTCCTAGTGCTGGTTTGAAGTTCCTGCAGTTTTCACTGTAAAAGAGAGTTGGAGCTCGTACCTCCCCATATATATGTATGGAGTGTAGTTTGCAAGTGAAAAGAAACTTTGTTTTCCCAACAAGCTAGGTGAAGGACGGCTTTCACACACACTTATCTCTCAGAACTGAGCATGTGGAGAGACGTTCGTTCATCTAGCAAAAAGTGAACGAGTTACAGGAGAAATTTTACTCTGGTATCTCAGTCTGTTTCCTAGTGCCGGGTTGAAGTTCCTGCAGTTTTCACTGTAAAACCGAGTTGGAGTTCGTACCTCCCCATATATATGTATGGATTGGAGTTTGCAACTGAAAAGAAACTTTGTGTTCCCAGCAAGCTATGTGAAGAACGGCTTTCACACACATTTTTCTCTCAGACCTGAGCATGTGGAGAGACGTTCGTTCATCTAGCACAAAGGGAAAGGTTTGCAGGAGAAATTTTACTCTGGTTTCTCTGTCTGTTTCCTACTGCAGGTTTGATGTTCCTGCAGGTTTCACTGTAAAGCCGAGTTAGACCTAGAACCTCCCCATATATATGTATGGATTGGAGTTTGCAAGTGAAAAGAAACTTTGTGTTCCCAACAAGCTAGTTGAAGAACGGCTTTCACACACACTTTTATCTCAGAAATGAGCATGTGGAGAGACCTTCGTTCATCTAGCACAAAGGGAAGGGGTTGCAGGAGAAACTTTTCCTCTGGTTTCTCAGTCTGTTTCCTAGTGCCGGTATGAAATTCCGGCAGTTTTCACTGTAAAAGAGAATTGGAGCTCGTACCAACCCATCTATATGTATGGAGTGGAGTTTGCAAGTGAAAAGAAACTTTGTGTTCCCAACAAGCTAGGTGAAGGACGGCTTTCACACACACTTATCTCTCAGAACTGAGCATGTGGAGAGACGTTCGTTCATTTAGCACAAAGGGAACGAGTTACAGGAGAAATTTTTACTCTGGTTTCTCAGTCTGTTTCCTAGTGCCGGTTTGAAGTTCCTGCAGTTTTCACTGTAAAACCGAGTTGGAGCTCGTACCTCCCCATATATTTGTATGGATTGGAGTTTGCAACTGAAAAGAAACTTTGAGTTCCCAACAAGCTAAGTGAAGGACGGCTTTTACACACACTTATCTCTCAAAACTGAGCATGTAGAGAGACGTTCGTTCATCTAGCACAAAATGAACGGGTTGCACGAGAAACTTTTACTCTGGTTTCTCAGTCTGTTTCCTAGTGCCGGTTTGAATTTCCTGCAGTTTGCACTGTAAAACCGAGTTGGAGCTCGTACCTCCCCATATATATGTATGGAGTGGAGTTTGCAATTGAAAAGAAACTTTGTGTTCCCAACAAGCTAAGTGAAGAACGGCTTTCACACACACTTATCTCTCAGAACTGAGCATGTAGAGAGACGTTCGTTCATCTAGCACAAATGGAACGGGTTGCAGGAGAAACTTTTACTCTGGTTTCTCAGTCTGTTTCCTAGTGCCGGTTTGAAGTTCCTGCAGTTTTCACCGTAAAACCGAGTTGGAGCTAGTACCTCCCCATATATATGTATTGATTGGAGTTTGCAAGTGAAAAGAAACTTTGTTTTCCCAACAAGCTAGTTGAAGGACGGCTTTCACACACACTTATCTCTCAGAACTGAGCATGTGGAGTGACGTTCTTTCATCTAGCACAAAGGGAACGGGTTGCAGGAGAAACTTTTACTCTGGTTTCTCAGTCTGTTTCCTAGTGCCGGTTTGAAATTCCTGCAGTTTTCACTGTAATACAGAGTTGGAGCTCGTACCTCCCCATATATATGTATGGAGTGGAGTTTGCAAGTGAAAAGAAACTTTGTGTTCCCAACAAGCTAGTTGAAGAACGGCTTTGACACACACTTATCACTCAGAACTGAGCATGTGGAGAGACGTTCGTTCATCTAGCACAAAGGGAACGGGTTGCAAGAGAAACTTTTACTCTGGTTTCTCAGTCTGTTTCCCAGTGCCGGTTTGAAGTTCCTGAGTTTTCATTGTAAAACCGAGTTGGAGCTAGTACCTCCCCATCTATATGTATGGAGTGGAGTTTGCAAGTGAAAAGAAACTTTGTGTTCCCAACAAGCTAAGTGAAAAACGGCTTTAACACACACTTATCTCACAGAACTGAGCATGTGAAGAGACGTTCGTTCATCTAGCACAAAGGGAACGAGTTACAGGAGAAATTTTTATTCTGGTTTCTCAGTCTGTTTCCTAGTGCCGGGTTGAAGTTCCTGCAGTTTTCACTGTAAAACCGAGTTGGAGCTCGTACCTCCCCATATATATGTATGGATTGGAGTTTGCAAGTGTAAAGAAACTTTGTGTTCCCAACAAGCTAGTTGAAGGACGGCTTTCACACACACTTATCTCTCAGATCTGAGCATGTGGAGAGAATTTCGTTCATCTAGCACAAAGGGAAGGGGTTGCAGGAGAAACTTTTCCTCTGGTTTCTCAGTCTGTTTCCTAGTGCCGGTTTGAAGTTCCTGCAGTTTTCACTGTAAAAGAGAGTTGGAGCTCGTACCTACCCATATATATGTATGGAGTGTAATTTGTAAGTTAAAAGAAACTTTGTGTTCCCAACAAGCTAGGTGAAGGACGGCTTTCACACACACTTATCTCTCAGAACTGAGCATGTGGAGAGACGTTCGTTCATCTAGCACAAAGGGAACGAGTTACAGGAGAAATTTTTACTCTGGATTCTCAGTCTGTTTCCTAGTGCCGGGATGTAGTTCCTGCACTTTTCACTGTAAAACCGAGTTGGAGCTCGTACCTCCCCATATATTTGTATGGATTGGAGTTTGCAACTGAAAAGAAACTTTGAGTTCCCAACAAGCTAAGTGAAGGACGGCTTTTACACACACTTATCTCTCAAAACTGAGCATGTAGAGAGACGTTCGTTCATCTAGCACAAAATGAACGGGTTGCACGAGAAACTTTTACTCTGGTTTCTCAGTCTGTTTCCTAGTGCCGGTTTGAATTTCCTGCAGTTTGCACTGTAAAACCGAGTTGGAGCTCGTACCTCCCCATATATATGTATGGAGTGGAGTTTGCAAGTGAAAAGAAACTTTGTGTTCCCAACAAGCTAAGTGAAGAACGGCTTTCACACACACTTATCTCTCAGAACTGAGCATGTAGAGAGACGTTCGTTCATCTAGCACAAATGGAACGTGTTGCAGGAGAAACTTTTACTCTGGTTTCTCAGTCTGTTTCCTAGTGCCGGTTTGAAGTTCCTGCAGTTTTCACCGTAAAACCGAGTTGGAGCTAGTACCTCCCCATATATATGTATTGATTGGAGTTTGCAAGTGAAAAGAAACTTTGTTTTCCCAACAAGCTAGTTGAAGGACGGCTTTCACACACACTTATCTCTCAGAACTGAGCATGTGGAGTGACGTTCTTTCATCTAGCACAAAGGGAACGGGTTGCAGGAGAAACTTTTACTCTGGTTTCTCAGTCTGTTTCCTAGTGCCGGTTTGAAATTCCTGCAGTTTTCACTGTAATACAGAGTTGGAGCTCGTACCTCCCCATATATATGTATGGAGTGGAGTTTGCAAGTGAAAAGAAACTTTGTGTTCCCAACAAGCTAGTTGAAGAACGGCTTTGACACACACTTATCTCTCAGAACTGAGCATGTGGAGAGACGTTCGTTCATCTAGCACAAAGGGAACGGGTTGCAAGAGAAACTTTTACTCTGGTTTCTCAGTCTGTTTCCCAGTGCCGGTTTGAAGTTCCTGAGTTTTCATTGTAAAACCGAGTTGGAGCTAGTACCTCCCCATCTATATGTATGGAGTGGAGTTTGCAAGTGAAAAGAAACTTTGTGTTCCCAACAAGCTAAGTGAAAAACGGCTTTAACACACACTTATCTCACAGAACTGAGCATGTGAAGAGACGTTCGTTCATCTAGCACAAAGGGAACGAGTTATAGGAGAAATTTTTATTCTGGTTTCTCAGTCTGTTTCCTAGTGCCGGGTTGAAGTTCCTGCAGTTTTCACTGTAAAACCGAGTTGGAGCTCGTACCTCCCCATATATATGTATGGATTGGAGTTTGCAAGTGTAAAGAAACTTTGTGTTCCCAACAAGCTAGTTGAAGGACGGCTTTCACACACACTTATCTCTCAGAACTGAGCATGTGGAGTGACGTTCGTTCATCTAGCACAAAGGGAACGGTTTGCAGGAGAAATTTTACTCTGGTTTCTCAGTCTGTTTCCTACTGCCGGTTTGAAGTTCCCGCAGTTTTCTCTGTAAAATCGAGTTGGAGCTAGTACCTCCGCATATATATGTATGGATTGGAGTTTGCAAGTGAAAAGAAACTTTGTGTTCCCAACAAGCTATTTGAAGGACGGCTTTCACACACACTTATCTCTCAGAACTGAGCATGTGGAGAGACCTTCGTTCATCTAGCACAAAGGGAAGGGGTTGCAGGAGAAACTTTTCCTCTGGTTTCTCAGTCTGTTTCCTAGTGCCGGTTTGAAGTTCCTGCAGTTTTCACTGTAAAAGAGAGTTGGAGCTCGTACCTACCCATATATATGTATGGAGTGTAATTTGTAAGTTAAAAGAAACTTTGTGTTCCCAACAAGCTAGCTGAAGGACGGCTTTCACACACACTTATCTCTCAGAACTGAGCATGTGGAGAGACGTTCGTTCATCTAGCACAAAGGGAACGAGTTACAGGAGAAATTTTTACTCTGGTTTCTCAGTCTGTTTCCTAGTGCCGGGTTGTAGTTCCTGCACTTTTCACTGTAAAACCGAGTTGGAGCTCGTACCTCCCCATATATTTGTATGGATTGGAGTTTGCAACTGAAAAGAAACTTTGAGTTCCCAACAAGCTAAGTGAAGGACGGCTTTTACACATACTTATCTCTCAAAACTGAGCATGTAGAGAGACGTTCGTTCATCTAGCACAAAATGAACGGGTTGCAGGAGAAACTTTTACTCTGGTTTCTCAGTCTCTTTCCTAGTGCCCGTTTGAATTTCCTGCAGTTTGCACTGTAAAACCGAGTTGGAGCTCGTACCTCCCCATATATATGTATGGAGTGGAGTTTGCAAGTGAAAAGAAACTTTGTGTTCCCAACAAGCTAAGTGAAGAACGGCTTTCACACACTCTTATCTCTCAGAACTGAGCATGTAGAGAGACGTTCGTTCATCTAGCACAAATGGAACGGGTTGCAGGAGAAACTTTTACTCTGGTTTCTCAGTCTGTTTCCTAGTGCCGGTTTGAAGTTCCTGCAGTTTTCACTGTAAAACCGAGTTGGAGCTCGTACCTCCCCATATATATGTATGGATTGGAGTTTGCAAGTGAAAAGAAACTTTGTTTTCCCAACAAGCTAGTTTAAGAACGGCTTTCACACACACTTATCTCTCAGAACTGAGCATGTGGAGTGACGTTCGTTCATCTAGCACAAAGGGAACGGGTTGCAGGAGAAACTTTTACTCTGGTTTCTCAGTCTGTTTCCTAGTGCCGGTTTGAAGTTCCTGCAGTTTTCACTGTAATACAGAGTTGGAGCTCGTACCTCCCCATATATATGTATGGAGTGGAGTTTGCAATTGAAAAGAATCTTTGTGTTCCCAACAAGCTAGTTGAAGGACGGCTTTGACACACACTTATCTCTCAGAACTGAGCATGTGGAGAGACGTTCGTTCATCTAGCACAAAGGGAACGGGTTGTAAGAGAAACTTTTACTCTGGTTTCTCAGTCTGTTTCCCAGTGCCGGTTTGAAGTTCCTGAGTTTTCATTGTAAAACCGAGTTGGAGCTAGTACCTCCCCATCTATATGTATGGAGTGGAGTTTGCAAGTGAAAAGAAACTTTGTGTTCCCAACAAGCTAAGTGAAAAACGGCTTTAACACACACTTATCTCACAGAACTGAGCATGTGAAGAGACGTTCGTTCATCTAGCACAAAGGGAACGGGTTCCAGGAGAAACTTTTACTCTGGTTTCTCAGTCTGTTTCCTAGTGCCAGTTACAAGTTACTGCCGTTTTCACTGTAAAACAGAGTTGGAGCTAGTACATCCCCATATATATGTATGGATTGGAGTTTGCAAGTGAAAAGAACTTTGTGTTCCCAACAAGCTAGGTGAAGGATGGCTTTCACACACACTTATCTCTCAGAACTGAGCATGAGGACAAACGTTCATTCATCTAGCACAAAGGGAACGGGTTGCAGGAGAAACTTTTACTCTGGATTCTCAGTCTGTTTCCTAGTGCCGGTTTGAAGTTCCTGCAATTTTCATTGTAAAAACGAGTTGGAGCTAGTACCTCCCCATATATATGTATGGAGTGGAGTTTGCCAGTGAAAAGAAACTTTGTGTTCCGAACAAGCTAGTTGAAGTTTGGCTTTCACACACACTTGTCTCACAGAACTGAGCATGTGGAGAGACGTTCATTCATCTAGCACAAAGGGAACTGGTTGCAGGAGAAACTTTTACTCTAGTTTCTCAGTCTGTTTCCTAGTGCCGGTTTGAAGTTCCTGCAGTTTTCACTGTAAAACCGAGTTGGAGCTAGTACCTCCCCATATATATGTATGGAGTGGAGTTTGCAACTGAAAAGAATCTTTGTGTTCCCAACAAGCTAGGTGAAGGACGGCTTTCACACACACATTTCTCTCAGAACTGAGCATGTGGAGAGACGTTCGTTCATCTAGCACAAAGGGAACGGGTTGCAGGAGAAATTTTACTCTGGTTTCTCAGTCTCTTTCCTACTGCCGGTTTGAAGTTCCCGCAGTTTTCACTGTAAAATCGAGTTGGAGCTAGTACCTCCGCATATATATGTATGGATTGGAGTTTGCAAGTGAAAAGAAACTTTGTGTTCCCAACAAGCTATTTGAAGGACGGCTTTCACACACACTTATCTCTCAGAACTGAGCATGTGGAGAGACCTTCGTTCATCTAGCACAAAGGGAAGGGGTTGCAGCAGAAACTTTTCCTCTGGTTTCTCAGTCTGTTTCCTAGTGCTGGTTTGAAGTTCCTGCAGTTTTCACTGTAAAAGAGAGTTGGAGCTCGTACCTCCCCATATATATGTATGGAGTGTAATTTGTAAGTTAAAAGAAACTTTGTGTTCCCAACAAGCTAGGTGAAGGACGGCTTTCACACACACTTATCTCTCAGAACTGAGCATGTGGAGAGACGTTCGTTCATCTAGCACAAAGGGAACGGGTTCCAGGAGAAACTTTTACTCTGGTTTCTCAGTCTGTTTCCTAGTGCCGGGTTGTAGTTCCTGCACTTTTCACTGTAAAACCGAGTTGGAGCTCGTACCTCCCCATATATTTGTATGGATTGGAGTTTGCAACTGAAAAGAAACTTTGAGTTCCCAACATGCTAAGTGAAGGACGGCTTTTACACATACTTATCTCTCAAAACTGAGCATGTAGAAAGACGTTCGTTCATCTAGCACAAAATGAACGGGTTGCAGGGGAAACTTTTACTCTGGTTTCTCAGTCTGTTTCCTAGTGCCCGTTTGAATTTCCTGCAGTTTGCACTGTAAAACCGAGTTGGAGCTCGTACCTCCCCATATATATGTATGGAGTGGAGTTTGCAAGTGAAAAGAAACTTTGTGTTCCCAACAAGCTAAGTGAAGAACGGCTTTCACACACTCTTATCTCTCAGAACTGAGCATGTAGAGAGACGTTCGTTCATCTAGCACAAATGGAACGGGTTGCAGGAGAAAATTTTACTCTGGTTTCTCAGTCTGTTTCCTAGTGCCGGTTTGAAGTTCCTGCAGTTTTCACTGTAAAACCGAGTTGGAGCTCGTACCTCCCCATATATATGTATGGATTGGAGTTTGCAAGTGAAAAGAAACTTTGTTTTCCTAACAAGCTAGTTTAAGAATGGCTTTCACACACACTTATCTCCCAGAACTGAGCATGTGGAGTGACGTTCGTTCATCTAGCACAAAGGGAACGGGTTGCAGGAGAAACTTTTACTCTGGTTTCTCAGTCTGTTTCCTAGTGCCGGTTTGAAGTTCCTGCAGTTTTCACTGTAATACAGAGTTGGAGCTCGTACCTCCCCATATATATGTATGGAGTGGAGTTTGCAATTGAAAAGAATCTTTGTGTTCCCAACAAGCTAGTTGAAGGACGGCTTTGACACACACTTATCTCTCAGAACTGAGCATGTGGAGAGACGTTCGTTCATCTAGCACAAAGGGAACGGGTTGCAAGAGAAACTTTTACTCTGGTTTCTCAGTCTGTTTCCCAGTGCCGGTTTGAAGTTCCTGAGTTTTCATTGTAAAACCGAGTTGGAGCTAGTACCTCCCCATCTATATGTATGAAGTGGAGTTTGCAAGTGAAAAGAAACTTTGTGTTCCCAACAAGCTAAGTGAATAACGGCTTTAACACACACTTATCTCACAGAACTGAGCATGTGAAGAGACGTTCGTTCATCTAGCACAAAGGGAACGGGTTCCAGGGGAAACTTTTACTCTGGTTTCTCAGTCTGTTTCCTAGTGCCAGTTACAAGTTACTGCCGTTTTCACTGTAAAACAGAGTTGGAGCTAGTACATCCCCATATATATGTATGGATTGGAGTTTGCAAGTGAAAAGAACTTTGTGTTCCCAACAAGCTAGGTGAAGGATGGCTTTCACACACACTTATCTCTCAGAACTGAGCATGAGGACAAACGTTCATTCATCTAGCACAAAGGGAACGGGTTGCAGGAGAAACTTTTACTCTGGATTCTCAGTCTGTTTCCTAGTGCCGGTTTGAAGTTCCTGCAATTTTCATTGTAAAAACGAGTTGGAGCTAGTACCTCCCCATATATATGTATGGAGTGGAGTTTGCCAGTGAAAAGAAACTTTGTGTTCCGAACAAGCTAGTTGAAGTTTGGCTTTCACACACACTTGTCTCACAGAACTGAGCATGTGGAGAGACGTTCATTCATCTAGCACAAAGGGAACGGGTTGCAGGAGAAACTTTTACTCTAGTTTCTCAGTCTGTTTCCTAGTGCCGGTTTGAAGTTCCTGCAGTTTTCACTGTAAAACCGAGTTGGAGCTAGTACCTACCCATATATATGTATGGAGTGGAGTTTGCAACTGAAAAGAATCTTTGTGTTCCCAACAAGCTAGGTGAAGGACGGCTTTCACACACACATTTCTCTCAGAACTGAGCATGTGGAGAGACGTTCGTTCATCTAGCACAAAGGGAACGGTTTGCAGGAGAAATTTTACTCTGGTTTCTCAGTCTGTTTCCTACTGCCGGTTTGAAGTTCCCGCAGTTTTCACTGTAAAATCGAGTTGGAGCTAGTACCTCCGCATATATATGTATGGATTGGAGTTTGCAAGTGAAAAGAAACTTTGTGTTCCCAACAAGCTAGTTGAAGGACGGCTTTCACACACACTTATCTCTCAGAACTGAGCATGTGGAGAGACCTTCGTTCATCTAGCACAAAGGGAAGGGGTTGCAGGAGAAACTTTTCCTCTGGTTTCTCAGTCTGTTTCCTAGTGCTGGTTTGAAGTTCCTGCAGTTTTCACTGTAAAAGAGAGTTGGAGCTCGTACCTCCCCATATATATGTATGGAGTGTAGTCTGCAAGTGAAAAGAAACTTTGTTTTCCCAACAAGCTAGGTGAAGGACGGCTTTCACACACACTTATCTCTCAGAACCTAGCATGTGGAGAGGCGTTCGTTCATTTAGCAAAAAGGGAACGAGTTACAGGAGAAATTTTTACTCTGGTTTCTCAGTCTGTTTCCTAGTGCCGGGTTGAAGTTCCTGCAGTTTTCACTGTAAAACCGAGTTGGAGCTCGTACCTCCCCATATATATGTATGGATTGGAGTTTGCAAGTGAAAAGAAACTTTGTGTTCCCAACAAGCTAGTTGAAGGACGGCTTTCACACACACTTATCTCTCAGTACTGAGCATGTAGAGTGACGTTCGTTCATCTAGCACAAAGGGAAAGGGTTGCAGGAGAAATTTTACTCTGGTTTCTCAGTCTGTTTCCTAGTGCCGGGTTGAAGTTCCTGCATATTTCACTGTAAAACCGAGTTGGAGTTCGTACCTCCCCATATATATGTATGGATTGGAGTTTGCAACTGAAAAGAAACTTTGTGTTCCCAGCAAGTTATGTGAAGGACGGCTTTCACACACATTTTTCTCTCAGACCTGAGCATGTGGAGAGACGTTCGTTCATCTAGCACAAAGGGAACGGTTTGCAGGAGAAAAGTTACTCTGGTTTCTCTGTCTGTTTCCTACTGCCGGTTTGAAGTTCCTGCAGGTTTCACTGTAAAACCGAGTTAGACCTAGAACCTCCCCATATATATGTATGGATTGGAGTTTGCAAGTGAAAAGAAACTTTGTGTTTCCAACAAGCTAGGTGAAGGGCCGGCTTTCAAACACACTTATCTCTCAGAACTGAGCATGTGGAGAGACTTTCGTTCATCTAGCAGAAAGGGAAGGGGTTGCAGGAGAAACTTTTCCTCTGGTTTCTCAGTCTGTTTCCTAGTGCCGGTTTGAAGTTCCTGCAGTTTTCACTGTAAAAGTGAGTTGGAGCTCGTACCTACCCATATATATGTATGGAGTGTAATTTGCAAGTTAAAAGAAACTTTGTGTTCCCAACAAGCTAGGTGAAGGACGGCTTTCACACACACTTATCTCTCAGAACTGAGCATGTGGAGAGACGTTCGTTCATCTAGCACAAAGGGAACGATTTACAGGAGAAATTTTTACTCTGGATTCTCAGTCTGTTTCCTAGTGCCGGGTTGAAGTTCCTGCAGTTTTCACTGTAAAACCGAGTTGGAGCTCGTACCTCCCCATATATTTGTATGGATTGGAGTTTGCAACTGAAAAGAAACTTTGAGTTCCCAACAAGCTAAGTGAAGGACGGCTTTTACACACACTTATCTCTCAAAACTGAGCATGTAGAGAGACGTTCGTTCATCTAGCACAAAATGAACGGGTTGCAGGAGAAACTTTTCCTCTGGTTTCTCAGTCTGTTTCCTAGTACCGGTTTGAATTTCCTGCAGTTTGCACTGTAAAACCGAGTTGGAGCTCGTACCTCCCCATATATATGTATGGAGTGGAGTTTGCAAGTGAAAAGAAACTTTGTGTTCCCAACAAGCTAAGTGAAGAACGGCTTTCACACACACTTATCTCTCAGAACTGAGCATGTAGAGAGACGTTCATTCATCTAGCACAAATGGAACGGGTTGCAGGAGAAACTTTTACTCTGGTTTCTCAGTCTGTTTCCTAGTGCCGGTTTGAAGTTCCTGCAGTTTTCACCGTAAAACCGAGTTGGAGTTAGTACCTCCCCATATATATGTATGGATTGGAGTTTGCAAGTGAAAAGAAACTTTGTGTTCCCAACAAGCTAGTTGAAGGACGGCTTTCACACACACTTATCTCTCAGAACTGAGCATGTGGAGTGACGTTCGTTCATCTAGCACAAAGGGAACGGTTTGCAGGAGAAACTTTTACTCTGGTATCTCAGTCTGTTTCCTAGTGCCGGTTTGAAGTTCCTGCAGTTTTCACTGTAATACAGAGTTGGAGCTCGTACCTCCCCATATATATGTATGGAGTGGAGTTTGCAAGTGAAAAGAAACTTTGTGTTCCCAACAAGCTAGTTGAAGGACGACTTTGACACACACTTATCTCTCAGAACTGAGCATGTGGAGAGACGTTCGTTCATCTAGCACAAAGGGAACGGGTTGCAAGGGAAACTTTTACTCTGGATTCTCAGTCTGTTTCCTAGTGCCGGTTTGAATTTCCTGAGTTTTCATTGAAAAAACCGAGTTGGAGCTAGTACCTCCCCATCTATATGTATGGAGTGGAGTTTGCAAGTGAAAAGAAACTTTGTGTTCCCAACAAGCTAAGTGAAGAACGGCTTTAACACACACTTATCTCACAGAACTCAGCATGTGAAGAGACGTTCGTTCATCTAGCACAAAGGGAAAGGATTCCAGGAGAAATTTTACTCTGGTTTCTCAGTCTGATTCCTAGTGCCAGTTAGAAGTTACTGCCGTTTTCACTGTAAAGCCGAGTTGGAGCTAGTACCTCCCCATATATATGTATGGATTGGAGTTTGCAAATGAAAAGAACTTTGTATTCCCAACAAGCTAGGTGAAGGATGGCTTTCACACACACTTATCTCTCAGAAGTGAGCATGAGGAGAAACGTTCGTTCATCTAGCACAAATGGAACGGGTTGCAGGAGAAACTTTTACTCTGGATTCTCAGTCTGTTTCCTAGTGCCGGTATGAAGTTCCTGCAATTTTCATTGTAAAAACGAGTTGGAGCTAGTACCTCCCCATATATATGTATAGAGTGGAATTTGCAAGTGAAAAGAAACTTTGTGTTCCGAACAAGCTAGGTGAAGTTTGGCTTTCACACACACATATCTCACAGAACTGAGCATGTGGAGAGACGTTCGTTCATCTAGCACAAAGGGAACGGGTTGGAGGAGAAACTTTTACTCTAGTTTCTCAGTCTGTTTCCTAGTGCCGGTTTGAAGTTCCTGCAGTTTTCACTGTAAAACCGAGTTGGAGCTAGTACCTCCCCATATATATGTATGGAGTGGAGTTTGCAACTGAAAAGAATCTTTGTGTTCCCAACAAGCTAGGTGAAGAACGGCTTTCACACACACTTATCTCTCAGAACTGAGCATGTAGAGAGACGTTCGTTCATCTAGCACAAATGGAACGGGTTGCAGGAGAAACATTTACTCTGGTTTCTCAGTCTGTTTCCTAGTGCCGGGTTGAAGTTCCTGCAGTTTTCACCGTAAAACCGAGTTGGAGCTCGTACCTCCCCATATATTTGTATGGATTGGAGTTTGCAACTGAAAAGAAACTTTGATTTCCCAACAAGCTAAGTGAAGGACGGCTTTTACACACACTTATCACTCAAAACTGAGCATGTAGAGAGACGTTCGTTCATCTAGCACAAAATGAACGGGTTGCAGGAGAAACTTTTACTCTGGTTTCTCAGTCTGTTTCCTAGTGCCGGTTTGAAGTTCCTGCAGTTTTCACTGTAATACAGAGTTGGAGCTCGTACCTCCCCATATATATGTATGGAGTGGAGTTTGCAAGTGAAAAGAAACTTTGTGTTCCCAACAAGCTAGTTGAAGGACAACTTTGACACACACTTATCTCTCAGAACTGAGCATGTGGAGAGACGTTCGTTCATCTAGCACAAAGGGAACGGGTTGCAAGGGAAACTTTTACTCTGGATTCTCAGTCTGTTTCCTAGTGCCGGTTTGAATTTCCTGAGTTTTCATTGTAAAACCGAGTTGGAGCTAGTACCTCCCCATCTATATGTATGGAGTGGAGTTTGGAAGTGAAAAGAAACTTTGTGTTCCCAACAAGCTAAGTGAAGAACGGCTTTAACACACACTTATCTCACAGAACTCAGCATGTGAAGAGACGTTCGTTCATCTAGCACAAAGGGAAAGGATTCCAGGAGAAACTTTTACTCTGGTTTCTCAGTCTGATTCCTAGTGCCAGTTAGAAGTTACTGCCGTTTTCACTGTAAAGCCGAGTTGGAGCTAGTACCTCCCCATATATATGTATGGATTGGAGTTTGCAAATGAAAAGAACTTTGTATTCCCAACAAGCTAGGTGAAGGATGGCTTTCACACACACTTATCTCTCAGAAGTGAGCATGAGGAGAAACGTTCGTTCATCTAGCACAAATGGAACGGGTTGCAGGAGAAACTTTTACTCTGGATTCTCAGTCTGTTTCCTAGTGCCGGTATGAAGTTCCTGCAATTTTCATTGTAAAAACGAGTTGGAGCTAGTACCTCCCCATATATATGTATAGAGTGGAATTTGCAAGTGAAAAGAAACTTTGTGTTCCGAACAAGCTAGGTGAAGTTTGGCTTTCACACACACATATCTCACAGAACTGAGCATGTGGAGAGACGTTCGTTCATCTAGCACAAAGGGAACGGGTTGGAGGAGAAACTTTTACTCTAGTTTCTCAGTCTGTTTCCTAGTGCCGGTTTGAAGTTCCTGCAGTTTTCACTGTAAAACCGAGTTGGAGCTAGTACCTCCCCATATATATGTATGGAGTGGAGTTTGCAACTGAAAAGAATCTTTGTGTTCCCAACAAGCTAGGTGAAGAACGGCTTTCACACACACTTATCTCTCAGAACTGAGCATGTAGAGAGACGTTCGTTCATCTAGCACAAATGGAACGGGTTGCAGGAGAAACATTTACTCTGGTTTCTCAGTCTGTTTCCTAGTGCCGGGTTGAAGTTCCTGCAGTTTTCACCGTAAAACCGAGTTGGAGCTCGTACCTCCCCATATATTTGTATGGATTGGAGTTTGCAACTGAAAAGAAACTTTGATTTCCCAACAAGCTAAGTGAAGGACGGCTTTTACACACACTTATCACTCAAAACTGAGCATGTAGAGAGACGTTCGTTCATCTAGCACAAAATGAACGGGTTGCAGGAGAAACTTTTACTCTGGTTTCTCAGTCTGTTTCCTAGTGCCGGTTTGAATTTCCTGCAGTTTGCACTGTAAAACCGAGTTGGAGGTCGTACCTCCCCATATATATGTATGGAGTGGAGTTTGCAAGTGAAAAGAAACTTTTTGTTCCCAACAAGCTAAGTGAAGAACGGCTTTCACACACACTTATCTCTCAGAACTGAGCATGTAGAGAGACGTTCGTTCATCTAGCACAAATGGAACGGGTTGCAGGAGAAACTTTTACTCTGGTTTCTCAGTCTGTTTCCTAGTGCCGGTTTGAAGTTCCTGCAGTTTTCACCGTAAAACCGAGTTGGATCTAGTACCTCCCCATATATATGTATGGATTGGAGTTTGCAAGTGAAAAGAAACTTTGTGTTCCCAACAAGCTAGTTGAAGGACGGCTTTCACACACACTTATCTCTCAGAACTGAGCATGTGGAGTGACGTTCGTTCATCTAGAACAAAGGGAACGGGTTGCAAGAGAAACTTTTACTCTGGTTTCTCAGTCTGTTTCCCAGTGCCGGTTTGAAGTTCCTGAGTTTTCATTGTAAAACCGAGTTGGAGCTAGTAACTCCCCATCTATATGTATGGAGTGGAGTTTGCAAGTGAAAAGAAACTTTGTGTTCCCAACAAGCTAGTTGAAGGACGGCTTTCACACACACTTATCTCTCAGAACTGAGCATGTGGAGAGACGTTCGTTCATCTAGCACAAAGGGAACGGGTTGCAAGAGAAACTTTTACTCTGGTTTCTCAGTCAGTTTCCCAGTGCCGGTTTGAAGTTCCTGAGTTTTCATTGTAAAACCGAGTTGGAGCTAGTACCTCCCCATCTATATGTATGGAGTGGAGTTTGCAAGTGAAAAGAAACTTTGTGTTCCCAACAAGCTAAGTGAAAAACGGCTTTAACACACACTTATCTCACAGAACTGAGCATGTGAAGAGACGTTCGTTCATCTAGCACAAAGGGAACGTGTTACAGGAGAAATTTTTATTCTGGTTTCTCAGTCTGTTTCCTAGTGCCGGGTTGAAGTTCCTGCAGTTTTCACTGTAAAACCGAGTTGGAGCTCGTACCTCCCCATATATATGTATGGATTGGAGTTTGCAAGTGTAAAGAAACTTTGTGTTCCCAACAAGCTAGTTGAAGGACGGCTTTCACACACACTTATCTCTCAGAACTGAGCATGTGGAGTGACGTTCGTTCATCTAGCACAAAGGGAACGGGTTGCAGGAGAAATTTTACTCTGGTTTCTCAGTCTGTTTCCTAGTGCCAGTTACAAGTTACTGCCGTTTTCACTGTAAAACAGAGTTGGAGCTAGTACATCCCCATATATATGTATGGATTGGAGTTTGCAAGTGAAAAGAACTTTGTGTTCCCAACAAGCTAGGTGAAGGATGGCTTTCACACACACTTATCTCTCAGAACTGAGCATGAGGACAAACGTTCATTCATCTAGCACAAAGGGAACGGGTTGCAGGAGAAACTTTTACTCTGGATTCTCAGTCTGTTTCCTAGTGCCGGTTTGAAGTTCCTGCAATTTTCATTGTAAAAACGAGTTGGAGCTAGTACCTCCCCATATATATGTATGGAGTGGAGTTTGCCAGTGAAAAGAAACTTTGTGTTCCGAACAAGCTAGTTGAAGTTTGGCTTTCACACACACTTGTCTCACAGAACTGAGCATGTGGAGAGACGTTCATTCATCTAGCACAAAGGGAACGGGTTGCAGGAGAAACTTTTACTCTAGTTTCTCAGTCTGTTTCCTAGTGCCGGTTTGAAGTTCCTGCAGTTTTCACTGTAAAACCGAGTTGGAGCTAGTACCTCCCCATATATATGTATGGAGTGGAGTTTGCAACTGAAAAGAATCTTTGTGTTCCCAACAAGCTAGGTGAAGGACGGCTTTCACACACACATTTCTCTCAGAACTGAGCATGTGGAGAGACGTTCGTTCATCTAGCACAAAGGGAACGGTTTGCAGGAGAAATTTTACTCTGGTTTCTCAGTCTGTTTCCTACTGCCGGTTTGAAGTTCCCGCAGTTTTCACTGTAAAATCGAGTTGGAGCTAGTACCTCCGCATATATATGTATGGATTGGAGTTTGCAAGTGAAAAGAAACTTTGTGTTCCCAACAAGCTAGTTGAAGGACGGCTTTCACACACACTTATCTCTCAGAACTGAGCATGTGGAGAGACCTTCGTTCATCTAGCACAAAGGGAAGGGGATGCAGGAGAAACTTTTCCTCTGGTTTCTCAGTCTGTTTCCTAGTGCTGGTTTGAAGTTCCTGCAGTTTTCACTGTAAAAGAGAGTTGGAGCTTGTACCTCCCCATATATATGTATGGAGTGTAGTTTGTAAATTAAAAGAAACTTTGTGTTCCCAACAAGCTAGGTGAAGGACGGCTTTCACACACACTTATCTCTCAGAACTGAGCATGTGGAGAGACGTTCGTTCATCTAGCACAAAGGGAACGGGTTCCAGGAGAAACTTTTACTCTGGTTTCTCAGTCTGTTTCCTAGTGCCGGGTTGTAGTTCCTGCACTTTTCACTGTAAAACCGAGTTGGAGCTCGTACCTCCCCATATATTTGTATGGATTGGTGTTTGCAACTGAAAAGAAACTTTGAGTTCCCAACAAGCTAAGTGAAGGACGGCTTTTACACATACTTATCTCTCAAAACTGAGCATGTAGAGAGACGTTCGTTCATCTAGCACAAAATGAACGGGTTGCAGGGGAAACTTTTACTCTGGTTTCTCAGTCTGTTTCCTAGTGCCCGTTTGAATTTCCTGCAGTTTGCACTGTAAAACCGAGTTGGAGCTCGTACCTCCCCATATATATGTATGGAGTGGAGTTTGCAAGTGAAAAGAAACTTTGTGTTCCCAACAAGCTAAGTGAAGAACGGCTTTCACACACTCTTATCTCTCAGAACTGAGCATGTAGAGAGACGTTCGTTCATCTAGCACAAATGGAACGGGTTGCAGGAGAAACTTTTACTCTGGTTTCTCAGTCTGTTTCCTAGTGCCGGTTTGAAGTTCCTGCAGTTTTCACTGTAAAACCGAGTTGGAGCTCGTACCTCCCCATATATATGTATGGATTGGAGTTTGCAAGTGAAAAGAAACTTTGTTTTCCCAACAAGCTAGTTTAAGAATGGCTTTCACACACACTTATCTCCCAGAACTGAGCATGTGGAGTGACGTTCGTTCATCTAGCACAAAGGGAACGGGTTGCAGGAGAAACTTTTACTCTGGTTTCTCAGTCTGTTTCCTAGTGCCGGTTTGAAGTTCCTGCAGTTTTCACTGTAATACAGAGTTGGAGCTCGTACCTCCCCATATATATGTATGGAGTGGAGTTTGCAATTGAAAAGAATCTTTGTGTTCCCAACAAGCTAGTTGAAGGACGGCTTTGACACACACTTATCTCTCAGAACTGAGCATGTGGAGAGACGTTCGTTCATCTAGCACAAAGGGAACGGGTTGCAAGAGAAACTTTTACTCTGGTTTCTCAGTCTGTTTCCTAGTGCCGGTTTGAATTTCCTGCAGTTTGCACTGTAAAACCGAGTTGGAGGTCGTACCTCCCCATATATATGTATGGAGTGGAGTTTGCAAGTGAAAAGAAACTTTTTGTTCCCAACAAGCTAAGTGAAGAACGGCTTTCACACACACTTATCTCTCAGAACTGAGCATGTAGAGAGACGTTCGTTCATCTAGCACAAATGGAACGGGTTGCAGGAGAAACTTTTACTCTGGTTTCTCAGTCTGTTTCCTAGTGCCGGTTTGAAGTTCCTGCAGTTTTCACCGTAAAACCGAGTTGGATCTAGTACCTCCCCATATATATGTATGGATTGGAGTTTGCAAGTGAAAAGAAACTTTGTGTTCCCAACAAGCTAGTTGAAGGACGGCTTTCACACACACTTATCTCTCAGAACTGAGCATGTGGAGTGACGTTCGTTCATCTAGAACAAAGGGAACGGGTTGCAAGAGAAACTTTTACTCTGGTTTCTCAGTCTGTTTCCCAGTGCCGGTTTGAAGTTCCTGAGTTTTCATTGTAAAACCGAGTTGGAGCTAGTAACTCCCCATCTATATGTATGGAGTGGAGTTTGCAAGTGAAAAGAAACTTTGTGTTCCCAACAAGCTAGTTGAAGGACGGCTTTCACACACACTTATCTCTCAGAACTGAGCATGTGGAGAGACGTTCGTTCATCTAGCACAAAGGGAACGGGTTGCAAGAGAAACTTTTACTCTGGTTTCTCAGTCAGTTTCCCAGTGCCGGTTTGAAGTTCCTGAGTTTTCATTGTAAAACCGAGTTGGAGCTAGTACCTCCCCATCTATATGTATGGAGTGGAGTTTGCAAGTGAAAAGAAACTTTGTGTTCCCAACAAGCTAAGTGAAAAACGGCTTTAACACACACTTATCTCACAGAACTGAGCATGTGAAGATACGTTCGTTCATCTAGCACAAAGGGAACGTGTTACAGGAGAAATTTTTATTCTGGTTTCTCAGTCTGTTTCCTAGTGCCGGGTTGAAGTTCCTGCAGTTTTCACTGTAAAACCGAGTTGGAGCTCGTACCTCCCCATATATATGTATGGATTGGAGTTTGCAAGTGTAAAGAAACTTTGTGTTCCCAACAAGCTAGTTGAAGGACGGCTTTCACACACACTTATCTCTCAGAACTGAGCATGTGGAGTGACGTTCGTTCATCTAGCACAAAGGGAACGGGTTGCAGGAGAAATTTTACTCTGGTTTCTCAGTCTGTTTCCTAGTGCCAGTTACAAGTTACTGCCGTTTTCACTGTAAAACAGAGTTGGAGCTAGTACATCCCCATATATATGTATGGATTGGAGTTTGCAAGTGAAAAGAACTTTGTGTTCCCAACAAGCTAGGTGAAGGATGGCTTTCACACACACTTATCTCTCAGAACTGAGCATGAGGACAAACGTTCATTCATCTAGCACAAAGGGAACGGGTTGCAGGAGAAACTTTTACTCTGGATTCTCAGTCTGTTTCCTAGTGCCGGTTTGAAGTTCCTGCAGTTTTCACTGTAAAAGAGAGTTGGAGCTTGTACCTCCCCATATATATGTATGGAGTGTAGTTTGTAAATTAAAAGAAACTTTGTGTTCCCAACAAGCTAGGTGAAGGACGGCTTTCACACACACTTATCTCTCAGAACTGAGCATGTGGAGAGACGTTCGTTCATCTAGCACAAAGGGAACGGGTTCCAGGAGAAACTTTTACTCTGGTTTCTCAGTCTGTTTCCTAGTGCCGGGTTGTAGTTCCTGCAGTTTTCACTGTAAAACCGAGTTGGAGCTCGTACCTCCCCATATATTTGTATGGATTGGAGTTTGCAACTGAAAAGAAACTTTGAGTTCCCAACAAGCTAAGTGAAGGACGGCTTTTACACATACTTATCTCTCAAAACTGAGCATGTAGAGAGACGTTCGTTCATCTAGCACAAAATGAACGGGTTGCAGGGGAAACTTTTACTCTGGTTTCTCAGTCTGTTTCCTAGTGCCCGTTTGAATTTCCTGCAGTTTGCACTGTAAAACCGAGTTGGAGCTCGTACCTCCCCATATATATGTATGGAGTGGAGTTTGCAAGTGAAAAGAAACTTTGTGTTCCCAACAAGCTAAGTGAAGAACAGCTTTCACACACTCTTATCTCTCAGAACTGAGCATGTAGAGAGACGTTCGTTCATCTAGCACAAATGGAACGGGTTGCAGGAGAAACTTTTACTCTGGTTTCTCAGTCTGTTTCCTAGTGCCGGTTTGAAGTTCCTGCAGTTTTCACTGTAAAACCGAGTTGGAGCTCGTACCTCCCCATATATATGTATGGATTGGAGTTTGCAAGTGAAAAGAAACTTTGTTTTCCCAACAAGCTAGTTTAAGAATGGCTTTCACACACACTTATCTCCCAGAACTGAGCATGTGGAGTGACGTTCGTTCATCTAGCACAAAGGGAACGGGTTGCAGGAGAAACTTTTACTCTGGTTTCTCAGTCTGTTTCCTAGTGCCGGTTTGAAGTTCCTGCAGTTTTCACTGTAATACAGAGTTGGAGCTCGTACCTCCCCATATATATGTATGGAGTGGAGTTTGCAATTGAAAAGAATCTTTGTGTTCCCAACAAGCTAGTTGAAGGACGGCTTTGACACACACTTATCTCTCAGAACTGAGCATGTGGAGAGACGTTCGTTCATCTAGCACAAAGGGAACGGGTTGCAAGAGAAACTTTTACTCTGGTTTCTCAGTCTGTTTCCCAGTGCCGGTTTGAAGTTCCTGAGTTTTCATTGTAAAACCGAGTTGGAGCTAGTACCTCCCCATCTATATGTATGGAGTGGAGTTTGCAAGTGAAAAGAAACTTTGTGTTCCCAACAAGCTAAGTGAAAAACGGCTTTAACACACACTTATCTCACAGAACTGAGCATGTGAAGAGACGTTCGTTCATCTAGCACAAAGGGAACGGGTTCCAGGAGAAACTTTTACTCTGGTTTCTCAGTCTGTTTCCTAGTGCCAGTTACAAGTTACTGCCGTTTTCACTGTAAAACCGAGTTGGAGCTAGTACATCCCCATATATATGTATGGAGTGAGGTTTGCAAGTGAAAAGAACTTTGTGTTCCCAACAAGCTAGGTGAAGGATGGCTTTCACACACACTTATCTCTCAGAACTGAGCATGAGGACAAACGTTCATTCATCTAGCACAAAGGGAACGGGTTGCAGGAGAAACTTTTACTCTGGATTCTCAGTCTGTTTCCTAGTGCCGGTTTGAAGTTCCTGCAATTTTCATTGTAAAAACGAGTTGGAGCTACTACCTCCCCATATATATGTATGGAGTGGAGTTTGCCAGTGAAAAGAAACTTTGTGTTCCGAACAAGCTAGTTGAAGTTTGGCTTTCACACACACTTGTCTCACAGAACTGAGCATGTGGAGAGACGTTCATTCATCTAGCACAAAGGGAAGGGGTTGCAGGAGAAACTTTTACTCTGGTTTCTCAGTCTGTTTCCTAGTGCTGGTTTGAAGTTCCTGCAGTTTTCACTGTAAAAGAGAGTTGGAGCTCGTACCTCCCCATATATATGTATGGAGTGTAGTCTGCAAGTGAAAAGAAACTTTGTTTTCCCAACAAGCTAGGTGAAGGACGGCTTTCACACACACTTATATCTCAGAACTGAGCATGTGGAGAGGCGTTCGTTCATTTAGCAAAAAGGGAACGAGTTACAGGAGAAATTTTTACTCTGGTTTCTCAGTCTGTTTCCTAGTGCCGGGTTGAAGTTCCTGCAGTTTTCACTGTAAAACCGAGTTGGAGCTCGTACCTCCCCATATATATGTATGGATTGGAGTTTGCAAGTGAAAAGAAACTTTGTGTTCCCAACAAGCTAGTTGAAGGACGGCTTTCACACACACTTATCTCTCAGAACTGAGCATGTGGAGTGACGTTCGTTCATCTAGCACAAAGGGAAAGGGTTGCAGGAGAAATTTTACTCTGGTTTCTCAGTCTGTTTCCTAGTGCCGGGTTGAAGTTCCTGCATATTTCACTGTAAAACCGAGTTGGAGTTCGTACCTCCCCATATATATGTATGGATTGGAGTTTGCAACTGAAAAGAAACTTTGTGTTCCCAGCAAGTTATGTGAAGGACGGCTTTCACACACATTTTTCTCTCAGACCTGAGCATGTGGAGAGACGTTCGTTCATCTAGCACAAAGGGAACGGTTTGCAGGAGAAATTTTACTCTGGTTTCTCTGTCTGTTTCCTACTGCCGGTTTGAAGTTCCTTCAGGTTTCACTGTAAAACCGAGTTAGACCTAGAACCTCCCCATATATATGTATGGATTGGAGTTTGCAAGTGAAAAGAAACTTTGTGTTTCCAACAAGCTAGGTGAAGGGCCGGCTTTCAAACACACTTATCTCTCAGAACTGAGCATGTGGAGAGTCTTTCGTTCATCTAGCACAAAGGGAAGGGGTTGCAGGAGAAACTTTTCCTCTGGTTTCTCAGTCTGTTTCCTAGTGCCGTTTTGAAGTTCCTGCAGTTTTCACTGTAAAAGTGAGTTGGAGCTCGTACCTACCCATATATATGTATGGAGTGTAATTTGCAAGTTAAAAGAAACTTTGTGTTCCCAACAAGCTAGGTGAAGGACGGCTTTCACACACACTTATCTCTCAGAACTGAGCTTGTGGAGAGACGTTCGTTCATCTAGCACAAAGGGAACGATTTACAGGAGAAATTTTTACTCTGGATTCTCAGTCTGTTTCCTAGTGCCGGGTTGAAGTTCCTGCAGTTTTCACTGTAAAACCGAGTTGGAGCTCGTACCTCCCCATATATTTGTATGGATTGGAGTTTGCAACTGAAAAGAAACTTTGAGTTCCCAACAAGCTAAGTGAAGGACGGCTTTTACACACACTTATCTCTCAAAACTGAGCATGTAGAGAGACGTTCGTTCATCTAGCACAAAATGAACGGGTTGCAGGAGAAACTTTTCCTCTGGTTTCTCAGTCTGTTTCCTAGTACCGGTTTGAATTTCCTGCAGTTTGCACTGTAAAACCGAGTTGGAGCTCGTACCTCCCCATATATATGTATGGAGTGGAGTTTGCAAGTGAAAAGAAACTTTGTGTTCCCAACAAGCTAAGTGAAGAACGGCTTTCACACACACTTATCTCTCAGAACTGAGCATGTAGAGAGACGTTCATTCATCTAGCACAAATGGAACGGGTTGCAGGAGAAACTTTTACTCTGGTTTCTCAGTCTGTTTCCTAGTGCCGGTTTGAAGTTCCTGCAGTTTTCACCGTAAAACCGAGTTGGAGTTAGTACCTCCCCATATATATGTATGGATTGGAGTTTGCAAGTGAAAAGAAACTTTGTGTTCCCAACAAGCTAGTTGAAGGACGGCTTTCACACACACTTATCTCTCAGAACTGAGCATGTGGAGTGACGTTCGTTCATCTAGCACAAAGGGAAAAGTTTGCAGGAGAAACTTTTACTCTGGTATCTCAGTCTGTTTCCTAGTGCCGGTTTGAAGTTCCTGCAGTTTTCACTGTAATACAGAGTTGGAGCTCGTACCTCCCCATATATATGTATGGAGTGGAGTTTGCAAGTGAAAAGAAACTTTGTGTTCCCAACAAGCTAGTTGAAGGACGACTTTGACACACACTTATCTCTCAGAACTGAGCATGTGGAGAGACGTTCGTTCATCTAGCACAAAGGGAACGGGTTGCAAGGGAAACTTTTACTCTGGATTCTCAGTCTGTTTCCTAGTGCCGGTTTGAATTTCCTGAGTTTTCATTGTAAAACCGAGTTGGAGCTAGTACCTCCCCATCTATATGTATGGAGTGGAGTTTGCAAGTGAAAAGAAACTTTGTGTTCCCAACAAGCTAAGTGAAGAACGGCTTTAACACACACTTATCTCACAGAACTCAGCATGTGAAGAGACGTTCGTTCATCTAGCACATAGGGAAAGGATTCCAGGAGAAACTTTTACTCTGGTTTCTCAGTCTGATTCCTAGTGCCAGTTAGAAGTTACTGCCGTTTTCACTGTAAAGCCGAGTTGGAGCTAGTACCTCCCCATATATATGTATGGATTGGAGTTTGCAAATGAAAAGAACTTTGTATTCCCAACAAGCTAGGTGAAGGATGGCTTTGACACACACTTATCTCTCAGAAGTGAGCATGAGGAGAAACGTTCGTTCATCTAGCACAAATGGAACGGGTTGCAGGAGAAACTTTTACTCTGGATTCTCAGTCTGTTTCCTAGTGCCGGTATGAAGTTCCTGCAATTTTCATTGTAAAAACGAGTTGGAGCTAGTACCTCCCCATATATATGTATAGAGTGGAATTTGCAAGTGAAAAGAAACTTTGTGTTCCGAACAAGCTAGGTGAATTTTGGCTTTCACACACACATATCTCACAGAACTGAGCATGTAGAGAGACGTTCGTTCATCTAGCACAAAGGGAACGGTTTGGAGGAGAAACTTTTACTCTAGTTTCTCAGTCTGTTTCCTAGTGCCGGTTTGAAGTTCCTGCAGTTTTCACTGTAAAACCGAGTTGGAGCTAGTACCTCCCCATATATATGTATGGAGTGGAGTTTGCAACTGAAAAGAATCTTTGTGTTCCCAACAAGCTAGGTGAAGAACGGCTTTCACACACACTTATCTCTCAGAACTGAGCATGTAGAGAGACGTTCGTTCATCTAGCACAAATGGAACGGGTTGCAGGAGAAACTTTTACTCTGGTTTCTCAGTCTGTTTCCTAGTGCTGGGTTGAAGTTCCTGCAGTTTTCACCGTAAAACCGAGTTGGAGCTCGTACCTCCCCATATATTTGTATGGATTGGAGTTTGCAACTGAAAAGAAACTTTGATTTCCCAACAAGCTAAGTGAAGGACGGCTTTTACACACACTTATCTCTCAAAACTGAGCATGTAGAGAGACGTTCGTTCATCTAGCACAAAATGAACGGGTTGCAGGAGAAACTTTTACTCTGGTTTCTCAGTCTGTTTCCTAGTGCCGGTTTGAATTTCCTGCAGTTTGCACTGTAAAACCGAGTTGGAGGTCGTACCTCCCCATATATATGTATGGAGTGGAGTTTGCAAGTGAAAAGAAACTTTGTGTTCCCAACAAGCTAAGTGAAGAACGGCTTTCACACACACTTATCTCTCAGAACTGAGCATGTAGAGAGACGTTCGTTCATCTAGCACAAATGGAACGGGTTGCAGGAGAAACTTTTACTCTGGTTTCTCAGTCTGTTTCCTAGTGCCGGTTTGAAGTTCCTGCAGTTTTCACCGTAAAACCGAGTTGGATCTAGTACCTCCCCATATATATGTATGGATTGGAGTTTGCAAGTGAAAAGAAACTTTGTGTTCCCAACAAGCTAGTTGAAGGACGGCTTTCACACACACTTATTTCTCAGAACTGAGCATGTGGAGTGACGTTCGTTCATCTAGAACAAAGGGAACGGGTTGCAAGAGAAACTTTTACTCTGGTTTCACAGTCTGTTTCCCATTGCCGGTTTGAAGTTCCTGAGTTTTCATTGTAAAACCGAGTTGGAGCTAGTAACTCCCCATCTATATGTATGGAGTGGAGTTTGCAAGTGAAAAGAAACTTTGTGTTCCCAACAAGCTAGTTGAAGGACGGCTTTCACACACACTTATCTCTCAGAACTGAGCATGTGGAGAGACGTTCGTTCATCTAGCACAAAGGGAACGGGTTGCAAGAGAAACTTTTACTCTGGTTTCTCAGTCAGTTTCCCAGTGCCGGTTTGAAGTTCCTGAGTTTTCATTGTAAAACCGAGTTGGAGCTAGTACCTCCCCATCTATATGTATGGAGTGGAGTTTGCAAGTGAAAAGAAACTTTGTGTTCCCAACAAGCTAAGTGAAAAACGGCTTTAACACACACTTATCTCACAGAACTGAGCATGTGAAGAGACGTTCGTTCATCTAGCACAAAGGGAACGAGTTACAGGAGAAATTTTTATTCTGGTTTCTCAGTCTGTTTCCTAGTGCCGGGTTGAAGTTCCTGCAGTTTTCACTGTAAAACCGAGTTGGAGCTCGTACCTCCCCATATATATGTATGGATTGGAGTTTGCAAGTGTAAAGAAACTTTGTGTTCCCAACAAGCTAGTTGAAGGACGGCTTTCACACACACTTATATCTCAGAACTGAGCATGTGGAGTGACGTTCGTTCATCTAGCACAAAGGGAACGGGTTGCAGGAGAAATTTTACTCTGGTTTCTCAGTCTGTTTCCTAGTGCCGGGTTGAAGTTCCTGCATATTTCACTGTAAAACCGAGTTGGAGTTCGTACCTCCCCATATATATGTATGGATTGGAGTTTGCAACTGAAAAGATAGTTTGTGTTCCCAGCAAGCTATGTGAAGGACGGCTTTCACACACACTTTTCTCTCAGAACTGAGCATGTGGAGAGACGTTCGTTCATCTAGCACAAAGGGAACGGGTTGGAGGAGAAACTTTTACTCTAGTTTCTCAGTCTGTTTCCTAGTGCCGGTTTGAAGTTCCTGCAGTTTTCACTGTAAAACCGAGTTGGAGCTAGTACCTCCCCATATATATGTATGGAGTGGAGTTTGCAACTGAAAAGAATCTTTGTGTTCCCAACAAGCTAGGTGAAGGACGGCTTTCACACACACATTTCTCTCAGAACTGAGCATGTGGAGAGACGTTAGTTCATCTAGCACAAAGGGAACGGTTTGCAGGAGAAATTTTACTCTGGTTTCTCAGTCTGTTTCCTACTGCCGGTTTGAAGTTCCCGCAGTTTTCACTGTAAAACCGAGTTGGAGCTAGTACCTCCCCATATATATGTATGGATTCGAGTTTGCAAGTGAAAAGAAACTTTGTGTTCCCAACAAGCTAGTTGAAAGACGGCTTTCACACACACTTATCTCTCAGAACTGAGCATGTGGAGAGACCTTCGTTCATCTAGCACAAAGGGAAGGGGTTGCAGGAGAAACTTTTCCTCTGGTTTCTCAGTCTGTTTCCTAGTGCCGGTTTGAAGTTCCTGCAGTTTTCACTGTAAAAGAGAGTTGGAGCTCGTACCTCCCCATATATATGTATGGAGTGTAGTTTGCAAGTGAAAAGAAACTTTGTGTTCCCAACAAGCTAGGTGAAGGACGGCTTTCACACACACTTATCTCTCAGAACTGAGCATGTGGAGTGACGTTCGTTCATCTAGCACAAAGGGAACGGGTTGCAGGAGAAACTTATAATCTGGTTTCTCAGTCTGTTTCCTAGTGCCGGTATGAAGTTCCTGCAGTTTTCTCTGTAATACAGAGTTGGAGCTCGTACCTCCACATGTATATGTATGGAGTGGAGTTTGCAAGTGAAAAGAAACTTTGTGTTCCCAACAAGCTAAGTGAAGAACGGCTTTAACACACACTTATCTCACAGAACTCAGCATGTGAAGAGACGTTCGTTCATCTAGCACAAAGGGAACGGGTTCCAGGAGAAACTTTTACTCTGGTTTCTCAGTCTGTTTCCTAGTGTCAGTTAGAAGTTACTGCCGTTTTCACTGTAAAACCGAGTTGGAGCTAGTACCTCCCCATATATATGTATGGATTGGAGTTTGCAAGTGAAAAGAACTTTGTGTTCCCAACAAGCTAGGTGAAGGATGGCTTTCACACACACTTATCTTTCAGAACTGAGCATGAGGAGAAACGTTCGTTCATCTAGCACAAATGGAACGGGTTGCAGGAGAAACTTTTACTCTGGTTTCTCAGTCTGTTTCCTAGTGCCGGTTAGAAGTTCCTGCAGTTTTCATTGTAAAACCGAGTTGAAGCTAGTACCTCCCCATGTATATGTATGGATTAGAGTTTGCAAGTGAAAAGAAACTTTGTGTTCCGAACAAGCTAGATGAAGGACGGCTTTCACACACACTTATATCTCAGAAATGGGCATGTGGAGAGACGTTCGTTCATCTAGCACAAAGGGATAGGGTTGCAGGAGAAACTTTTACTCTGGTTTCTCAGTCTGTTTCCTAGTGCCGGTTTGAAGTTCCTTCAGTTTTCACCATAAAACCGAGTTGGAACTAGTACCTCCCCATATATATGTATGGATTGGAGTTTGCAAGTGAAAAGAAACTTTGTGTTCCCAACAAGCTAGGTGAAGTTCGGCTTTCACACACACTTATCTCTGAGAACTGAGCATGTGGAGGTACCTTCGTTCATCTAGCACAAAGGGAACGGTTTGCAGGAGAAATTTTACTCTGGTTTCTCAGTCTGTTTCCTACTGCCGGTTTGAAGTTCCCGCAGTTTTCACTGTAAAACCGAGTTGGAGCTAGTACCTCCCCATATATATGTATGGATTCGAGTTTGCAAGTGAAAAGAAACTTTGTGTTCCCAACAAGCTAGTTGAAAGACGGCTTTCACACACACTTATCTCTCAGAACTGAGCATGTGGAGAGACCTTCGTTCATCTAGCACAAAGGGAAGGGGTTGCAGGAGAAACTTTTCCTCTGGTTTCTCAGTCTGTTTCCTAGTGCCGGTTTGAAGTTCCTGCAGTTTTCACTGTAAAAGAGAGTTGGAGCTCGTACCTCCCCATATATATGTATGGAGTGTAGTTTGCAAGTGAAAAGAAACTTTGTGTTCCCAACAAGCTAGGTGAAGGACGGCTTTCACACACACTTATCTCTCAGAACTGAGCATGTGGAGTGACGTTCGTTCATCTAGCACAAAGGGAACGGGTTGCAGGAGAAACTTATAATCTGGTTTCTCAGTCTGTTTCCTAGTGCCGGTATGAAGTTCCTGCAGTTTTCTCTGTAATACAGAGTTGGAGCTCGTACCTCCACATGTATATGTATGGAGTGGAGTTTGCAAGTGAAAAGAAACTTTGTGTTCCCAACAAGCTAAGTGAAGAACGGCTTTAACACACACTTATCTCACAGAACTCAGCATGTGAAGAGACGTTCGTTCATCTAGCACAAAGGGAACGGGTTCCAGGAGAAACTTTTACTCTGGTTTCTCAGTCTGTTTCCTAGTGTCAGTTAGAAGTTACTGCCGTTTTCACTGTAAAACCGAGTTGGAGCTAGTACCTCCCCATATATATGTATGGATTGGAGTTTGCAAGTGAAAAGAACTTTGTGTTCCCAACAAGCTAGGTGAAGGATGGCTTTCACACACACTTATCTTTCAGAACTGAGCATGAGGAGAAACGTTCGTTCATCTAGCACAAATGGAACGGGTTGCAGGAGAAACTTTTACTCTGGTTTCTCAGTCTGTTTCCTAGTGCCGGTTAGAAGTTCCTGCAGTTTTCATTGTAAAACCGAGTTGAAGCTAGTACCTCCCCATGTATATGTATGGATTAGAGTTTGCAAGTGAAAAGAAACTTTGTGTTCCGAACAAGCTAGATGAAGGACGGCTTTCACACACACTTATATCTCAGAAATGGGCATGTGGAGAGACGTTCGTTCATCTAGCACAAAGGGATAGGGTTGCAGGAGAAACTTTTACTCTGGTTTCTCAGTCTGTTTCCTAGTGCCGGTTTGAAGTTCCTTCAGTTTTCACCATAAAACCGAGTTGGAACTAGTACCTCCCCATATATATGTATGGATTGGAGTTTGCAAGTGAAAAGAAACTTTGTGTTCCCAACAAGCTAGGTGAAGTTCGGCTTTCACACACAATTATCTCTGAGAACTGAGCATGTGGAGGTACCTTCGTTCATCTAGCACAAAGGGAACGGGTTGCAGGAGAAACTTTTACTCTGGTTTCTCAGTCTGTTTCCTAGTGCCGGTTAGAAGTTCCTGCAGTTTTCATTGTAAAACCGAGTTGGAGCTTGTACCTTCCCATATATATGTATGGATTGGTGTTTGCAAGTGAAAAGAAACTCTGTGTTCCCAACAAGCTAAGTGAAGGACGGCTATCACACACACTTATCTCTCAGAACTGAGCATGTGGAGAGACGTTCGTTCATCTAGCGCAAAGGGAACGGGTTGCAGGAGTAATTTTTACTCTGGTTTCTCAGTCTGTTTCCTAGTGCCGGGTTGAAGTTCCTGCAGTTTTCACTGTAAAACAGAGTTGGAGCTAGAACCTCCCCATATATATGTATGGATTGGAGTTTGCAAGTGAAAATAAACTTTGTGTTCCCAACAAGCTAGGTGAAGGACGGCTTTCACACACACTTATCTCTCAGAACTGAGCATGTAGAGAGACGTTCGTTCATCTAGCACAAATGGATCGGGTTGCAGGAGAAACTTTTACTCTGGTTTCTCAGTCTGTTTCCTAGTGCCGGTTTGAAGTTCCTGCAGTTTTCACCGTAAAACTGAGTTGGAGCTAGTACCTCCCCATATATATGTATGGATTGGAGTTTGCAAGTGAAAAGAAACTTTGTGTTCCCAAGAAGCTAGGTGAAGGACGGCTTTCACACACACTTATCTCTCAGAACTGAGCATGTGGAGGGACCTTCGTTCATCTAGCACAAAGGGAACGGGTTGCAGGAGAAACTTTTACTCTGGTTTCTCAGTCTGTTTCCTAGTGCCGGTTAGAAGTTCCTGCAGTTTTCATTGTAAAACCGAGTTGAAGCTAGTACCTCCCCATATATATGTATGGATTGGAGTTTGCAAGTGAAAAGAAACTTTGTGTTCCCAACAAGCTAGGTGAAGGACGGCTTTCACACACACTTATCTCTCAGAACTGAGCATGTAGAGAGACGTTCGTTCATCTAGCACAAAGGGAAAGGTTTGCAGGAGAAACTTTTACTCAGGTTTCTCAGTCTGTTTCCTAGTGCCGGTTTGAAGTTCCTGCAGTTTTCACCGTAAAACCGAGTTGGAGCTAGTACCCCCCCATATGTATGTATGGAGTGGAGTTTGCAAGTGAAAAGAAACTTTGTGTTCCCAACAAGCTAGGTGAAGAACGGCTTTCACACACACTTATCTCTCAGAACTGAGCATGTGGAGGGACGTTCGTTCATCTAGCACAAACGGAACGGGTTGCAGGAGAAACTTTTATTCTGGTTTCTCAGACTGTTTCCTAGTGCCGGTTAGAAGTTCCTGCAGTTTTCATTGTAAAACCGAGTTGGAGCTAGTACCGACCCATATATATGTATGGATTGGAGTTTGCAAGTGAAAAGAAACTTTGTGTTCCCAACAAGCTAGGTGAAGGACGGCTTTCACACACACTTATTTCTCAGAACTGAGCATGTAGACAGACGTTCGTTCATCTAGCGCAAAGGGAACGGGTTGCAGGGGTAATTTTTACTCTGGTTTCTCAGTCTGTTTCCTAGTGCCGGGTTCAAGTTCCTGCAGCTTTCACTGTAAAACCGAGTTGGAGCTAGTACCTCCCCATATATATGTATGGATTGGAGTTTGCAAGTGAAAAGAAACTTTGTGTTCCCAACAAGCTAGGTGAAGGACGGCTTTCACACACACTTATTTCTCAGAACTGAGCATGTAGAGAGACTTTCGTTCATCTAGCACAAAGGGATCGGGTTGCAGGAGAAACTTTTACTCTGGTTTCTCAGTCTGTTTCCTAGTGCCGGTTTGAAGTTCCTGCAGTTTTCACCGTAAAACTGAGTTGGAGCTAGTACCTCCTCATATATATGTATGGATTGGAGTTTGCAAGTGAAAAGAAACTTTGTGTTCCCAACAAGCTAGGTGAAGGACGGCTTTCACACACACTTATTTCTCAGAACTGAGCATGTGGAGGTACCTTTGTTCATCTAGCACAAAGGGAACGGGTTGCAGGAGAAACTTTTACTCTGGTTTCTCAGTCTGTTTCCTAGTGCCGGTTAGAAGTTCCTGCAGTTTTCATTGTAAAACCGAGTTGAAGCTACTACCTCCCCATATATATGTATGGATTGGAGTTTGCAAGTGAAAAGAAACTTTGTGTTCCCAACAAGCTAGGTGAAGGACGGCTTTCACACACACTTATCTCTCAGAACTGAGCATGTGGAGGGACCTTCGTTCATCTAGCACATAAGGGAACGGGTTGCAGGAGAAACTTTTACTCAGGTTTCTCAGTCTGTTTCCTAGTGCCGGTTTGAAGTTCCTGCAGTTTTCACCGTAAAACCGAGTTGGAGCTAGTACCTCCCCATATGTATGTATGGATTGAAGTTTGCAAGTGAAAAGAAACTTTGTGTTCCCAACAAGCTAGGTGAAGGACGGCTTTGACACACACTTATCTCTCAGAACTGAGCATGTGGAGAGACGTTCGTTCATCTAGCATAAAGGGAACGGGTTGCAAGAGAAACTTTTACTCTGGTTTCTCAGTCTGTTTCCTAGTGCCGGTTAGAAGTTCCTGCAGTTTTCACTGTAAAACCGAGTTGGAGCTTGTACCTTCCCATACATATGTATGGATTGGTGTTTGCAAGTGAAAAGAAACTTTGTGTTCCCAACAAGCTAAGTGAAGGACGGCTTTCACACACACTTATCTCTCAGAACTGAGCATGTAGAGAGACGTTCGTTCATCTAGCACAAAGGGATCGGGTTGCAGAAGAAACTTTTACTCTGGTTTCTCAGTCTGTTTCCTAGTGCCAGTTTGAAGTTCCTGCAGTTTGCACTGTAAAACCGAGTTGGAGCTCGTACCTCCCCATATATATGTATGGATTGGAGTTTGCAAGTGAAAAGAAACTTTGTGTTCCCAACAAGCTAGGTGAAGTACGGCTTTCAAACACACTTATCTCTCAGAACTGAGCATGTAGAGAGACGTTCGTTCATCTAGCACAAAGGGAACGGGTTGCAGGAGAAACTTTTTCTCTGGTTTCTCAGTCTGTTTCCTAGTGCCGGTTTGAATTTCCTGCAGTTTTCACCGTAAAACCGAGTTGGAGCTAGTACCTCCCCATATATATTTATGGATTGGAGTTTGCAAGTGAAAAGAAACTTTGTGTTCCCAACAAGCTAGGTGAAGGTCGGCTTTCACACACACTTATCTCTCAGAACTGAGCATGTGGAGGGACCTTCGTTCATCTAGCACAAAGGGAACGGGTTGCAGGAGAAACTTTTACTCTGGTTTCTCAGTCTGTTTCCTAGTGCCGGTTTGAAGTTCCTGCAGTTTTCACTGTAATACAGAGTTGGAGCTCGTACCTCCCCATATATATGTATGGAGTGGAGTTTGCAAGTGAAAAGAAACTTTGTGTTCCCAACAAGCTAGGTGAAGGACGGCTTTGACACACTCTTATCTCTCAGAACTGAGCATGTGGAGAGACGTTCGTTCATCTATCACAAAGGGAACGGGTTGCAAGAGAAAATTTTACTGTGGTTTCTCAGTCTGTTTCCTAGTGCCGGTTTGAAGTTCCTGAGTTTTCAGTGTAAAACAGAGTTGGAGCCTTTACCTCCCCATAAATATGTATGGTTTGGGGTTTGCAAGTGAAAAGAAACTTTGTGTTCCCAACAAGCTAAGTGAAGAACGGCTTTAACACACACTTATCTCTCAGAATTGAGCATGTGAAGAGACGTTCGTTCATCCAGCACAAAGGGAACGGGTTCCAGGAGAAACTTTTACTCTGGTTTCTCAGTCTGTTTCCTAGTGCCAGTTAGATGTTCCTGCAGTTTTCACTGTAAAACCGAGTTGGAGTTAGTACCTCCCCATATATATGTATGGATTGGAGTTTGCAAGTGAAAAGAACTTTGTTTTCCCAACAAGCTAGGTGAAGGATGGCTTTCACACACACTTATCTCTCAGAACAGAGCATGAGGAGAAACGTTCGTTCATCTAGCGCAAAGGGAACGGGTTGCAGTACAAACTTTTACTCTGGTTTCTCAGTCTGTTTCCTAGTGCCGGTTAGAAGTTCCTGCAGTTTTCATTGTAAAACCGAGTTGAAGCTATTACCTCCCCATATATATGTATGGATTGGAGTTTGCAAGTGAAAAGAAACTTTGTGTTCCCAACAAGCTAGGTGAAGGACGGCTTTCACACACACTTACCTCTCAGAACTGAGCATGTGGAGAGACGTTCGTTCATCTAGCACAAAGGGAACGGGATGCAGGAGAAACTTTTACTCTGGTTTCTCAGTCTGTTTCCTAGTGCCGGTTTGAAGTTCCTGCAGTTTTCACTGTAAAACCGAGTTGGAGTTCGTACCTCCCCATATATATGTATGGAGTGGAGTTTGCAACTGAAAAGAAAATATGTGTTCCCAACAAGCTAGGTGAAGGACGGCTTTCACACACACTTATCTCTCAGAACTGAGCATGTGGAGAGACGTTCGTTCATCTAGCACAAAAGGAACGGTTTGCAGGAGAAACTTTTACTCTAGTTTCTCAGTCTGTTTCCTAGTGCCGGTTTGAAGTTCCTGCAGTTTTCATTGTAAAACAGAGTTGGAGCTAGTACCTCTCCATGTATATGTATGGAGTGGAGTTTGCAATTGAAAAGAATCTTTGTGTTCCCAACAAGCTAAGTGAAGACCGGCTTTCACACACACCTATCTCTCAGAACTGAGCATGTGAAGAGACGTTCATTCATTTAGCAAAAAATGGAACGGTTTCCAGGAGAAACTTTTACTGTGGATTCTCAGTCTGTTTCCTAGTGCCAGTTAGAATTTCCTGCAATTTTCACTGTAAAACCGAGTTGGAGCTAGTACCTCCCCTTATATATGTATGGATTGGAGTTTGCAAGTGAAAAGAAACTTTGTGTTCCCAACAAGCTAAGTGAAGGACGGTTTTCACACACTCTTATCTCTCAGAACTGAGCATGTGGAGAGACGTTCGTTCATCTAGCACAAAGTGAACGGGTTGTAGGTAAAACTTTTACTCTGGTTTCTCAGACTGTTCCTAGTGCCGGGTTGAAGTTCCTGCTGTTTTCACTGTAAAAGCGATGTGGAGCTCGTACCTCCCCATATATATGTATGGAGTGGTGTTTGCAAATGAAAAGAAACTTTGTGTTCCCAGAAAGCTATGTGAAGGACGGCTTTCACACACATTTATCTCACAGAACTGAGCATGTGGAGAGACGTTCGTTCATCTCGATCAAAGGGAACGGGTTGCAGGAGAAACTTTTACTCTGGTTTCTCAGTCTGTTTCCTAGTGCCGGTTTGAAGTTCCTGCAGTTTTCACTGTAAAACCGAGTTGGAGCTAGTACCTCCCCATATATATGTTTGGATTGGAGTTTGCAAGTGAAAAGAAACTTTGTGTTCCCAACAAGCTAGATGAAGGACGGCTTTCACACACACTTATCTCTCAGAACTGAGCATGTGCAGAGAGGTTCGTTCATCTAGCACAAAGGGAACTGGTTGCAGGAGAAACTTTTTCTCTGGTTTCTCAGACTGTTTCCTAGTGCCGGTTAGATGTTCCTGCAGTTTGCACTGTAAAACCGAGTTGGAGCTCGTACCTCCCCATATATATGTATGGAGTGGTGTTTGCAAGTTAAAAGAAACTTTGTGTTCACAAAAAGTTATTTGAAGGACGGCTTTGACACACACTTATCTCTCAGAACTGAGCATGTGGAGAGACGTTCGTTCACCTAGCACAAAGGGAGCGGTTTGCAGGGAAACTTTTCCTCTGGTTTCTCAGTCTGTTTCCTAGTGCCGGTTTGAAGTTCCTGCAGTTTTCACTGTAAACCCGAGTTGGAGCTAGTACCTCCCCATATATATGTATGGATTGGAGTTTGCAAGTGAAAAGAAACTTTGTGTTCCCAACAAGCTAGGTGAAGGACGGCTTTCACACACACTTTTCTCTTAGAACTGAGCATGTGGAGAGACCTTCGTTCATCTAGCACAAAGGGAAGGGGTTGCAGGAGAAACTTTTCCTCTGGTTTCTCAGTCTGTTTCCTAGTGCCGGTTTGAAGTTCCTGCAGTTTTCACTGTAAAAGAGAGTTGGAGCTCGTACCTCCCCATATATATGTATGGAGTGTAGTTTGCAAGTGAAAACAAACTTTGTGTTCCCAACAAGCTATGTGAAGGACGGCTTTCACACACAATTTTCTCTTAGATCTGAGCATGTGGAGAGACCTTCGTTCATCTAGCTCAAAGGGAAGGGGTTGCAGGAGAAACTATTCCTCTTGTTTCTCAGTCTGTTTCCTAGTGCCGGTTTGAAGTTCCTGCAGTTTTCACTGTAAAAGAGAGTTGGAGCTCGTACCTACCCATATATATGTATGGAGTGTAGTTTGCAAGTGAAAAGAAACTTTGTGTTCCCAACAAGCTAGGTGAAGGACGGCTTTCACACACACTTATCTCTCAGAACTGAGCATGTGGAGAGACGTTCGTTCATCTAGCACAAAGGGAACGAGTTACAGGAGAAATTTTTACTCTGGTTTCTCAGTCTTTTTCCTAGTGCCGGGTTGAAGTTCCTGCAGTTTTCACTGTAAAACCGATTTGGAGCTCGTACCTCCCCATATATTTGTATGGATTGGAGTTTGCAAGTGAAAAGAAACTTTGAATTCCCAACAAGCTAAGTGAAGGACGGCTTTTACACACACTTATCTCTCAGAACTGAGCATGTGGAGAGACGTTTGTTCATCTTGCACAAAGGGAACGGGTTGCAGGAGAAACTTTTACTCTGGTTTCTCAGTCTCTTTCCTAGTGCCGATTTTAAGTTCCTGCAGTTTTCATTGCCAAACCGAGTTGGAGCTAGTATCTCCCCATACATATGTATGGATTGGAGTTTGCAAGTGAAAAGAAACTTTGTGTTCCCAACAAGCTAGGTGAAGGACGGCTTTCACACACACTTATCTCTCAGAACTGAGCATGTGGAGGGACGTTCGTTCATCTAGCACAAAGGGAACGGGTTGCAGGAGAAACTTTTACTCTGGTTTCTCAGTCTGTTTCCTAGTGCCGATTTTAAGTTCCTGCAGTTTTCATTGCCAAACCGAGTTGGAGCTAGTACCTCCCCATATATACGTATGGATTGGAGTTTGCAATTGAAAAGAAACTTTGTGTTCCCAACAAGCTAGGTGAAGGACGGCTTTCACACACACTTATCTCTCAGAACTTAGCATGTAGAGAGACGTTCGTTCATCTAGCACAAAGGGATCGGGTTGAAGGAGAAACTTTTACTCTGGTTTCTCAGTCTGTTTCCTAGTGCCGGTTTGAAGTTCCTGCAGTTTGCACTGTAAAACCGAGTTGGAGCTCGTACCTCCCCATATATATGTATGGATTGGAGTTTGCAAGTGAAAAGAAACTTTGTGTTCCCAACAAGCTAAGTGAAGGACGGCTTTCACACACACTTATCTCTCAGAACTGAGCATGTAGAGAGACGTTCGTTCATCTAGCACAAAGGGAAAGGTTTGCAGGAGAAACTTTTACTCAGGTTTCTCAGTCTGTTTCCTAGTGCCGGTTTGAAGTTCCTGCAGTTTTCACCGTAAAACCGAGTTGGAGCTAGTACCCCCCCATATGTATGTATGGAGTGGAGTTTGCAAGTGAAAAGAAACTTTGTGTTCCCAAAAAGCTAGGTGAAGGACGGCTTTCACACACACTTATCTCTCAGAACTGAGCATGTGGAGGGACGTTCGTTCATCTAGAACAAAGGGAATGGGTTGCAGGAGAAACTTTTACTCTGGTTTCTCAGTCTGTTTCCTAGTGCCGGTTAGAAGTTCCTGCAGTTTTCATTGTAAAACCGAGTTGGAGCTAGTACCGACCCATATATATGTATGGATTGGAGTTTGCAAGTGAAAAGAAACTTTGTGTTCCCAACAAGCTAGGTGAAGGAAGGCTTTCACACACACTTATTTCTCAGAACTGAGCATGTAGAGAGACGTTCGTTCATCTAGCGCAAAGGGAACGGGTTGCAGGAGTAATTTTTACTCTGGTTTCTCAGTCTGTTTCCTAGTGCCGGGTTGAAGTTCCTGCAGTTTTCACTGTAAAACCGAGTTGGAGCTAGTACCTCCCCATATATATGTATGGATTGGAGTTTGCAAGTGAAAAGAAACTTTGTGTTCCCAACAAGCTAGGTGAAGGACGGCTTTCACACACACTTATTTCTCAGAACTGAGCATGTAGAGAGACGTTCGTTCATCTAGCACAAAGGGATCGGGTTGCAGGAGAAACATTTACTCTGGTTTTTCAGTCTGTTTCCTAGTGCCGGTTTGAAGTTCCTGCAGTTTTCACCGTAAAACTGAGTTGGAGCTAGTACCTCCCCATATATATGTATGGATTGGAGTTTGCAAGTGAAAAGAAACTTTGTGTTCCCAACAAGCTAGGTGAAGGACGGCTTTCACAAACACTTATTTCTCAGAACTGAGCATGTGGAGGTACCTTCGTTCATCTAGCACAAAGGGAACGGGTTGCAGGAGAAACTTTTACTCTGGTTTCTCAGTCTGTTTCCTAGTGCCGGTTAGAAGTTCCTGCAGTTTTCATTGTAAAACCGAGTTGAAGCTACTACCTCCCCATATATATGTATGGATTGGAGTTTGCAAGTGAAAAGAAACTTTGTGTTCCCAACAAGCTAGGTGAAGGACGGCTTTCACACACACTTATCTCTCAGAACGTAGCATGTGGAGGGACCTTCGTTCATCTAGCACAAAGGGATCGGGTTGCAGGAAAAACTTTTCCTCTGGTTTCTCAGTCTGTTTCCTAGTGCCGGTTTGAAGTTCCTGCAGTTTGCACTGTAAAACCGAGTTGGAGCTCGTACCTCCCCATATATATGTATGGATTGGAGTTTGCAAGTGAAAAGAAACTTTGTGTTCCCAACAAGCTAGGTGAAGGACGGCTTTCACACACACTTATCTCTCAGAACTGAGCATGTAGAGAGACGTTCGTTCATCTAGCACAAAGGGATCGGGTTGCAGGAAAAACTTTTCCTCTGGTTTCTCAGTCTGTTTCCTAGTGCCGGTTTGAAGTTCCTGCAGTTTGCACTGTAAAACCGAGTTGGAGCTAGTACCTCCCCATATATATGTATGGATTGGAGTTTGCAAGTGAAAAGAAACTTTGTGTTCCCAACAAGCTAGGTGAAGGACGGCTTTCACACATACTTATCTCTCAGAACTGAGCATGTGGAGGGACCTTCGTTCATCTAGCACAAAGGGAACGGTTTGCAGGAGAAACTTTTACACTGGTTTCTCAGTCTGTTTCCTAGTGCCGGTTTGAAGTTCCTGCAGTTTTCACTGTAATACAGAGTTGGAGCTCGTACCTCCCCATATATATGTGTGGAGTGGAGTTTGCAAGTGAAAAGAAACTTTGTGTTCCCAACAAGCTAGGTGAAGTACGGCTTTGACACACTCTTATCTCTCAGAACTGAGCATGTGGAGAGACGTTCGTTCATCTATCACAAAGGGAACGGTTTGCAAGAGAAACTTTTACTGTGGTTTCTCAGTCTGTTTCCTAGTGCCGGTTTGAAGTTCCTGAGTTTTCAGTGTAAAACAGAGTTGGAGCCTTTACCTCCCCATCTATATGTATGGATTGGGGTTTGTAAGTGAAAAGAAACTTTGTGTTCCCAACAAGCTAAGTGAAGAACGGCTTTAACACACACTTATCTCACAGAACTGAGCTTGTGAAGAGACGTTCGTTCATCTAGCACAAAGGGAACGGGTTCCAGGAGAAACTTTTACTCTGGTTTCTCAGTCTGTTTCCTAGTGCCAGTTAGATGTTCCTGCAGTTTTCACTGTAAAACCGAGTTGGAGTTAGTACCTCCCCATATATATTTATGGATTGGAGTTTGCAAGTGAAAAGAACTTTGTTTTCCCAACAAGCTAGGTGAAGGATGGCTTTCACACACACTTATCTCTCAGAACAGAGCATGAGGAGAAACGTTCGTTCATCTAGTGCAAAGGGAACGGGTTGCACTAGAAACTTTTTCTCTGGTTTCTCAGTCTGTTTCCTAGTGCCGGTTAGAAGTTCCTGCAGTTTTCATTGTAAAACCGAGTTGAAGCTATTACCTCCCCATATATATGTATGGATTGGAGTTTGCAAGTGAAAAGAAACTTTGTGTTCCCAACAAGCTAGGTGAAGGGCGGCTTTCACACACACTTACCTCTCAGAACTGAGCATGTGGAGAGACGTTCGTTCATCTAGCACAAAGGGAACGGGTTGCAGGAGAAACTTTTACTCTGGTTTCTCAGTCTGTTTCCTAGTGCCGGTTTGAAGTTGCTGCAGTTTTCACTGTAAAACCGAGTTGGAGTTCGTACCTCCCCATATATATGTATGGAGTGGAGTTTGCAACTGAAAAGAAAATATGTGTTCCCAACAAGCTAGGTGAAGGGCGGCTTTCACACACACTTATCTCTCAGAACTGAGCATGTGGAGAGACGTTCGTTCATCTAGCACAAAAGGAACGGGTTGCAGGAGAAACTTTTACTCTAGTTTCTCAGTCTGTTTCCTAGTGCCGGTTTGAAGTTCCTGCAGTTTTCATTGTAAAACAGAGTTGGAGCTAGTACCTCCCCATGTATATGTATGGAGTGGAGTTTGCAATTGAAAAGAATCTTTGTGTTCCCAACAAGCTAAGTGAAGACCGGCTTTCACACACACCTATATCTCAGAACTGAGCATGTGAAGAGACGTTCATTCATTTAGCAAAAAAGGGAACGGTTTCCAGGAGAAACATTTACTGTGGATTCTCAGTCTGTTTCCTAGTGCCAGTTAGAAGTTCCTGCAATTTTCACTGTAAAACCGAGTTGGAGCTAGTACCTCCCCATATATATGTATGGATTGGAGTTTACAAGTGAAAAGAAACTTTGTGTTCCCAACAAGCTAAGTGAAGGACGGTTTTCACACACACTTATCTCTCAGAACTGAGCATGTGGAGAGACGTTCGTTCATCTAGCACAAAGTGAACGGGTTGTAGGAGAAACTTTTACTCTGGTTTCTCAGACTGTTCCTAGTGCCGGGTTGAAGTTCCTGCTGTTTTCACTGTAAAACCGAGGTGGAGTTCGTACCTCCCCATATATATGTATGGAGTGGTGTTTGCAAATGAAAAGAAACTTTGTGTTCCCAGAAAGCTTTGTGAAGGACGGCTTTCACACACATTTATCTCACAGAACTGAGCATGTGGAGAGACGTTCGTTCATCTCGATCAAAGGGAACGGGTTGCAGGAGAAACTTTTACTCTAGTTTCTCAGTCTGTTTCCTAGTGCCCGTTTGAAGTTAATGCAGTTTTCACTGTAAAACCGATTTGGAGCTTGAACCTCCCCATATATATGTATGGAGTGGGGTTTGCAACTGAAAAGAATCTTTGTGTTCCCAACAAGCTAGGTGAAGGACGGCTTTCACACACACTTATCTCTCAGAACTGAGCATGTGGAGAGACGTTCGTTCATCTAGAACAAAGAGAAAGGGTTGCAGGAGAAACTTTTACTCTGGTTTCTCAGACTGTTTCCTAGTGCCGGTTAGATGTTCCTGCAGTTTGCACTGTAAAACCGAGTTGGAGCTCGTACCTCCCCATATATATGTATGGAGTGGTGTTTGCAAGTTAAAAGAAACTTTGTGTTCACAAAAAGTTATTTGAAGGACGGTTTGGACACACACTTATCTCTCAGAACTGAGCATGTGGAGTGACGTTCGTTCATCTAGCACAAAGGGAGCGGTTTGCAGGGAAACTTTTCCTCTGGTTTCTCAGACTGTTTCCTACTGCCGGTTTGAAATTCCTTCATGATTCACTGTAAAACCGAGTTGGTGTTAGTACTTGCCCATATATATGTATGGAGTGGAGTGGGCAAGTGAAAAGAACCTTTCTGTTCCCAACAAGCTAGGAGAAGGACGGCTTTCACACACACTGACCTCTCAGAACTGAGCATGTGGAGAGACGTTCGTTCATCTAGCACAAAGGTAACGGGTTGCAGGAGAAACATTTACTCTGTTTTCTCAGTCTGTTTCCTAGTGCCGGTTTGAAGTTCCTGCAGTTTTCACTGTAAAACTGAGTTGGAGCTAGTACCTCCCCATATATATGTATGGATTGGAGTTTGCAAGTGAAAAGAAACTTTGTGTTCCCAACAAGCTAGGTGAAGTGGGGCTTTCACACACACGTATCTCTCAGAACTGAGCATGTGGAGAGACGTTCGTTCATCTAGCACAAAGGGAACGGGTTGCAGGAGAAATTTTTACTCTGGTATCTCAGTCTGTTTCCTAGTGCCGGTTAGAAGTTCCTGCATTTTTCATTGTAAAACCGAGTTGAAGCTAGTACCACCCATATATATGTATGGATTGGAGTTTGCAAGTGAAAAGAAACTTTGTGTTCCCAACAAGCTAGGTGAAGGACAGCTTTCACACACATTTACCTCTCAGAACTGAGCATGTGGAGAGACGTTCGTTCATCTAGCACAAATGTAACGGGTTGCAGGAGAAACTTTTACTCAGGTTTTTCAGTCTGTTTCCTAGTGCCGGTTTGAAGTTCCTGCAGTTTTCACTGTAAAACCGATTTGGAGTTCGTACCTCCCCATATATATGTATGGAGTGGAGTTTGCAACTGAAAAGAAAATTTGTGTTCCCAACAATCTAGCTGAAAGTCGGCTTTCACACACACTTATCTCTCAAAACTGAGCATGTGGAGAGACGTTCGTTCATCTAGCACAAATGGAACGGGTTGCAGGAGAAACTTTTACTCTAGTTTCTCAGTCTGTGTCATAGTGCCGGTTTGAAGTTCCTGCACTTTCACTGTAAAACCGTGTTGGAGCTCGTACCTCCCCATGTATATGTATGGAGTGTTGTTTGCAAGTGAAAAGAAACTTTGTGTTCCCTACAAGCTAGGTGAAATACGGCTTTGACTCACACTTATCTCTCAGAACTGAGCATGTGGAGAGACGTTCGTTCATCTAACACAAAAGGAACGGGTTGCAGGAGAAACCTTTACTCTGGTTTCTCAGTGTGTTTCCTAGTGCCTGGTGAAGTTCCTGCAGATTTCACTGTAAAACCGATTTGGATCTAGTACCTCCCCATATATATGTTTGGAGTGGAGTTTGCAAGTGAAAAGAAACTTTGTGTTCCCAACATGCTAGGTGAAGAACGGCTTTCACACACACTTATCTCTCAGAACTGAGCATGTGGAGAGACGTTCATTCATCTAGCACAAAGGGAACGGATTGCAGGAGAAACTTTTACTCAGGTTTCTCAGACTGTTTCCTAGTGCCGGTTTGAAGTTCCTGCAGTTTTCACTGTAAAACCGAGTTGGAGCTAGTACCTCCCCATATATATATATGGATTGGAGTTTGCAACTGAAAAGAAACTTTGTGTTCCCAAAAAGCTAGTGAAGGGCGGCTTTCACACACACTTATCTCTCAGAACTGAGCATGTGGAGAGACTTTCGTTCATCTAGCACAAAGGGAACGGGTTGCAGGTGTAATTTTTACTCTGGTTTCTCAGTCTGTTTCCTAGTGCCGGGTTGATGTTCCTGCAGTTTTCACTGTAAAACCGAGTTGGAGCTCGTACTTCCCCATATATATGTATGGAGTGGAGTTTGCAAGTGAAAAGAAACTTTGTGTTCCCAACAAGCTAAGTGAAGAACGGCTTTAACACACACTTATCTCTCAGAACTGAGCATGTGGAGAGACGTTCGTTCATCTAGCACAAAGTGAACGGGTTGTAGGAGAAACTTTTACTCTGGTTTCTCAGACTGTTCCTAGTGCCGGGTTGAAGTTCCTGCTGTTTTCACTGTAAAACCGAGGTGGAGTTCGTACCTCCCCATATATATGTATGGAGTGGTGTTTGCAAATGAAAAGAAACTTTGTGTTCCCAGAAAGCTTTGTGAAGGACGGCTTTCACACACATTTATCTCACAGAACTGAGCATGTGGAGAGACGTTCGTTCATCTCGATCAAAGGGAACGGGTTGCAGGAGAAACTTTTACTCTAGTTTCTCAGTCTGTTTCCTAGTGCCCGTTTGAAGTTAATGCAGTTTTCACTGTAAAACCGATTTGGAGCTTGAACCTCCCCATATATATGTATGGAGTGGGGTTTGCAACTGAAAAGAATCTTTGTGTTCCCAACAAGCTAGGTGAAGGACGGCTTTCACACACACTTATCTCTCAGAACTGAGCATGTGGAGAGACGTTCGTTCATCTAGAACAAAGAGAAAGGGTTGCAGGAGAAACTTTTACTCTGGTTTCTCAGACTGTTTCCTAGTGCCGGTTAGATGTTCCTGCAGTTTGCACTGTAAAACCGAGTTGGAGCTCGTACCTCCCCATATATATGTATGGAGTGGTGTTTGCAAGTTAAAAGAAACTTGGTGTTCACAAAAAGTTATTTGAAGGACGGTTTGGACACACACTTATCTCTCAGAACTGAGCATGTGGAGTGACGTTCGTTCATCTAGCACAAAGGGAGCGGTTTGCAGGGAAACTTTTCCTCTGGTTTCTCAGACTGTTTCCTACTGCCGGTTTGAAATTCCTTCATGATTCACTGTAAAACCGAGTTGGTGTTAGTACTTGCCCATATATATGTATGGAGTGGAGTGGGCAAGTGAAAAGAACCTTTCTGTTCCCAACAAGCTAGGAGAAGGACGGCTTTCACACACACTGACCTCTCAGAACTGAGCATGTGGAGAGACGTTCGTTCATCTAGCACAAAGGTAACGGGTTGCAGGAGAAACATTTACTCTGTTTTCTCAGTCTGTTTCCTAGTGCCGGTTTGAAGTTCCTGCAGTTTTCACTGTAAAACTGAGTTGGAGCTAGTACCTCCCCATATATATGTATGGATTGGAGTTTGCAAGTGAAAAGAAACTTTGTGTTCCCAACAAGCTAGGTGAAGGACGGCTTTCACACACACTTATCTCTCAGAACTGAGCATGTGGAGAGACGTTCGTTCATCTAGCACAAATGGAACGGGTTGCAGGAGAAACTTTTACTCTAGTTTCTCAGTCTGTGTCATAGTGCCGGTTTGAAGTTCCTGCAGTTTCACTGTAAAACCGTGTTGGAGCTCGTACCTCCCCGTGTATATCTATGGAGTGGAGTTTGCAAGTGAAAAGAAACTTTGTGTTCCCTACAAGCTAGGTGAAATACGGCTTTGACTCACACTTATCTCTCAGAACTGAGCATGTGGAGAGACGTTCGTTCATCTAACACAAAAGGAACGGGTTGCAGGAGAAAACTTTGCTCTGGTTTCTCAGTGTGTTTCCTAGTGCCTGGTGAAGTTCCTGCAGATTTCACTGTAAAACCGATTTGGATCTAGTACCTCCCCATATATATGTTTGGAGTGGAGTTTGCAAGTGAAAAGAAACTTTGTGTTCCCAACAAGCTAGGTGAAGAACGGCTTTCACACACACTTATCTCTCAGAACTGAGCATGTGGAGAGACGTTCGTTCATCTAGCACAAAGGGAACGGATTGCAGGAGAAACTTTTACTCTGGTTTCTCAGTCTGTTTCCTAGTGCCGGTTTGAAGTTCCTGCAGTTTTCACTGTAAAACCGAGTTGCAGCTAGTACCTCCCCATATATATATATGGATTGGAGTTTGCAACTGAAAAGAAACTTTGTGTTCCCAAAAAGCTAGTGAAGGGCGGCTTTCACACACACTTATCTCTCAGAACTGAGCATGTGGAGAGACTTTCGTTCATCTAGCACAAAGGGAACGGGTTGCAGGAGAAATTTTTACTCTGGTTTCTCAGTCTGTTTCCTAGTGCCGGGTTGATGTTCCTGCAGTTTTCACTGTAAAACCGAGTTGGAGCTCGTACCTCCCCATATATATGTATGGATTGGAGTTTGCAAGTGAAAAGAACTTTGTGTCCCCAACAAGCTAGGTGAAGTACGGCTTTCACACACATTTACCTCTCAGAACTGAGCATGAGGAGAAACGTTCGTTCATCTAGCACAAAGGTAACGGGTTGCAGGAGAAATTTTTCTCTGGTTTCTCAGTCTGTTTCCTAGTGCCGGTTTGAAGTTCCTGCAGTTATCACTGTAAAACCGAGTTGGAGCTCGTACCTCCCCATATATATGTATGGAGTGGAGTTTGCAACTGAAAAGAATCTTTGTGTTCCCAACAAGCTAGGTGAAGGACGGCTTTCACTCACACTTATCTCTCAGAACTGAGCATGTGGAGAGATTATCGTTCATCTAGCACAAAGGGAACGGGATGCAGGAGAAATTTTTACTCTGGTTTCTCAGACTGTTTCCTACTGCCGGTTTGAAATTCCTGCATGTTTCACTGTAAAACCGAGTTGGTGTTAGTACTTGCCCATATATATGTATGGAGTGGAGTGGGCAAGTGAAAAGAAACTTTGTGTTCCCAACAAGCTAGGAGAAGGACGTCTTTCACACACATTTACCTCTCAGAACTGAGCATGTGGAGAGACGTTCGTTCATCTAGCACAAAGGTAACGGGTTGCAGGAGAAACATTTACTCTGTTTTCTCAGTCTGTTTCCTAGTGACGGTTTGAAGTTCCTGCAGTTTTCACTGTAAAACTGAGTTGGAGCTAGTACATCCCCATATATATGTATGGATTGGAGTTTGCAAGTGAAAAGAAACTTTGTGTTCCCAACAAGCTAGGTGAAGTGGGGCTTTCACACACACGTATCTCTCAGAACTGAGCATGTGGAGAGACGTTCGTTCATCTAGCACAAAGGGAACGGGTTGCAGGAGAAACTTTTACTCTGGTTTCTCAGTCTGTTTCCTAGTGCCGGTTTGAAGTTCCTGCATTTTTCACTGTAAAACCGAGTTGGAGCTCGTACCTCCCCATATATACGTATGGAGTGGAGTTTGCAAGTGAAAAGAACTTTGTGTTCCCAACAAGCTAAGTGAAGGACGGCTTTTACACACACTTATCTATCAGAACTGAGCATGTGGAGAGACGTTCGTTCATCTAGCACAAAGGGAACGGGTTGCAGTTGTAATTTTTGCTCTGGATTCTCAGTCTGTTTCCTAGTGCCGGGTTGAAGTTCCTGCAGTTTTCACTGTAAAACCGAGTTGGAGCTAGTACCTCCCCATATATATATATGGATTGGAGTTTGCAACTGAAAAGAAACTTTGTGTTCCCAAAAAGCTAGTGAAGGGCGGCTTTCACACACACTTATCTCTCAGAACTGAGCATGTGGAGAGACTTTCGTTCATCTAGCACAAAGGGAACGGGTTGCAGGTGTAATTTTTACTCTGGTTTCTCAGTCTGTTTCCTAGTGCCGGGTTGATGTTCCTGCAGTTTTCACTGTAAAACCGAGTTGGAGCTCGTACCTCCCCATATATATGTATGGATTGGAGTTTGCAAGTGAAAAGAACTTTGTGTCCCCAACAAGCTAGGTGAAGGACGGCTTTCACACAGATTTACCTCTCAGAACTGAGCATGAGGAGAAACGTTCGTTCATCTAGCACAAAGGTAACGGGTTGCAGGAGAAATTTTTCTCTGGTTTCTCAGTCTGTTTCCTAGTGCCGGTTTGAAGTTCCTGCAGTTTTCACTGAAAAACCGAGTTGGAGCTCGTACCTCCCCATATATATGTATGGAGTGGAGTTTGCAACTGAAAAGAATCTTTGTGTTCCCAACAAGCTAGGTGAAGGACGGCTTTCACTCACACTTATCTCTCAGAACTGAGCATGTGGAGAGATTTTCGTTCATCTAGCACAAAGGGAACGGGTTGCAGGAGAAATTTTTACTCTGGTTTCTCAGACTGTTTCCTACTGCCGGTTTGAAATTCCTGCATGTTTCACTGTAAAACCGAGTTGGTGTTAGTACTTGCCCATATATATGTATGGAGTGGAGTGGGCAAGTGAAAAGAAACTTTGTGTTCCCAACAAGCTAGGAGAAGGACGGCTTTCACACACACTTACCTCTCAGAACTGAGCATGTGGAGAGACGTTCGTTCATCTAGCAAAAAGGTAACGGGTTGCAGGAGAAACATTTACTCTGTTTTCTCAGTCTGTTTCCTAGTGCCGGTTTGAAGTTCCTGCAGTTTTCACCGTAAAACATAGTTGGAGCTAGTACCTCCCCATATATATGTATGGATTGGAGTTTGCAAGTGAAAAGAAACTTTGTGTTCCCAAGAAGCAAAGTGAAGTACGGCTTTCACACACACTTATCTCTCAGAACTGAGCATGTGGAGGGACCTTCGTTCATCTAGCACAAAGGTAACGGGTTGCAGGAGAAACTTTTACTCTGGTTTCTCAGTCTGTTTCCTAGTGCCGGTTAGAAGTTCCTGCAGATTTCACCGTAAAACCGAGTTGGAGCTAGTACCCCCCCATATGTATGTATGGAGTGGAGTTTGCAAGTGAAAAGAAACTTTGTGTTCCCAAAAAGCTAGGTGAAGGACGGCTTTCACACACACTTATCTCTCAGAACTGAGCATGTGGAGGGACGTTCGTTCATCTAGAAAAAAGGGAATGGGTTGCAGGAGAAACTTTTACTCTGGTTTCTCAGTCTGTTTCCTAGTGCCGGTTAGAAGTTCCTGCAGTTTTCATTGTAAAACCGAGTTGGAGCTAGTACCGACCCATATATATGTATGGATTGGAGTTTGCAAGTGAAAAGAAACTTTGTGTTCCCAACAAGCTAGGTGAAGGAAGGCTTTCACACACACTTATTTCTCAGAACTGAGCATGTAGAGAGACGTTCGTTCATCTAGCGCAAAGGGAACGGGTTGCAGGAGTAATTTTTACTCTGGTTTCTCAGTCTGTTTCCTAGTGCCGGGTTGAAGTTCCTGCAGTTTTCACTGTAAAACCGAGTTGGAGCTAGTACCTCCCCATATATATGTATGGATTGGAGTTTGCAAGTGAAAAGAAACTTTGTGTTCCCAACAAGCAAGGTGAAGGACGGCTTTCACACACACTTATTTCTCAGAACTGAGCATGTAGAGAGACGTTCGTTCATCTAGCACAAAGGGATCGGGTTGCAGGAGAAACTTTTACTCTGGTTTTTCAGTCTGTTTCCTAGTGCCGGTTTGAAGTTCCTGCAGTTTTCACCGTAAAACTGAGTTGGAGCTAGTACCTCCCCATATATATGTATGGATTGGAGTTTGCAAGTGAAAAGAAACTTTGTGTTCCCAACAAGCTAGGTGAAGGACGGCTTTCACACACACTTATCTCTCAGAACGTAGCATGTGGAGGGACCTTCGTTCATCTAGCACAAAGGGATCGGGTTGCAGGAAAAACTTTTCCTCTGGTTTCTCAGTCTGTTTCCTAGTGCCGGTTTGAAGTTCCTGCAGTTTGCACTGTAAAACCGAGTTGGAGCTCGTACCTCCCCATATATATGTATGGATTGGAGTTTGCAAGTGAAAAGAAACTTTGTGTTCCCAACAAGCTAGGTGAAGGACGGCTTTCACACACACTTATCTCTCAGAACTGAGCATGTAGAGAGACGTTCGTTCATCTAGCACAAAGGGATCGGGTTGCAGGAAAAACTTTTCCTCTGGTTTCTCAGTCTGTTTCCTAGTGCCGGTTTGAAGTTCCTGCAGTTTGCACTGTAAAACCGAGTTGGAGCTAGTACCTCCCCATATATATGTATGGATTGGAGTTTGCAAGTGAAAAGAAACTTTGTGTTCCCAACAAGCTAGGTGAAGGACGGCTTTCACACATACTTATCTCTCAGAACTGAGCATGTGGAGGGACCTTCGTTCATCTAGCACAAAGGGAACGGGTTGCAGGAGAAACTTTTACACTGGTTTCTCAGTCTGTTTCCTAGTGCCGGTTTGAAGTTCCTGCAGTTTTCACTGTAATACAGAGTTGGAGCTCGTACCTCCCCATATATATGTGTGGAGTGGAGTTTGCAAGTGAAAAGAAACTTTGTGTTCCCAACAAGCTAGGTGAATTACGGCTTTGACACACTCTTATCTCTCAGAACTGAGCATGTGGAGAGACGTTCGTTCATCTATCACAAAGGGAACGGTTTGCAAGAGAAACTTTTACTGTGGTTTCTCAGTCTGTTTCCTAGTGCCGGTTTGAAGTTCCTGAGTTTTCAGTGTAAAACAGAGTTGGAGCCTTTACCTCCCCATCTATATGTATGGATTGGGGTTTGTAAGTGAAAAGAAACTTTGTGTTCCCAACAAGCTAAGTGAAGAACGGCTTTAACACACACTTATCTCACAGAACTGAGCTTGTGAAGAGACGTTCGTTCATCTAGCACAAAGGGAACGGGTTCCAGGAGAAACTTTTACTCTGGTTTCTCAGTCTGTTTCCTAGTGCCAGTTAGATGTTCCTGCAGTTTTCACTGTAAAACCGAGTTGGAGTTAGTACCTCCCCATATATATTTATGGATTGGAGTTTGCAAGTGAAAAGAACTTTGTTTTCCCAACAAGCTAGGTGAAGGATGGCTTTCACACACACTTATCTCTCAGAACAGAGCATGAGGAGAAACGTTCGTTCATCTAGTGCAAAGGGAACGGGTTGCATTAGAAACTTTTTCTCTGGTTTCTCAGTCTGTTTCCTAGTGCCGGTTAGAAGTTCCTGCAGTTTTCATTGTAAAACCGAGTTGAAGCTATTACCTCCCCATATATATGTATGGATTGGAGTTTGCAAGTGAAAAGAAACTTTGTGTTCCCAACAAGCTAGGTGAAGGACGGCTTTCACACACACTTACCTCTCAGAACTGAGCATGTGGAGAGACGTTCGTTCATCTAGCACAAAGGGAACGGGTTGCAGGAGAAACTTTTACTCTGGTTTCTCAGTCTGTTTCCTAGTGCCGGTTTGAAGTTCCTGCAGTTTTCACTGTAAAACCGAGTTGGAGTTCGTACCTCCCCATATATATGTATGGAGTGGAGTTTGCAACTGAAAAGAAAATATGTGTTCCCAACAAGCTAGGTGAAGGACGGCTTTCACACACACTTATCTCTCAGAACTGAGCATGTGGAGAGACGTTCGTTCATCTAGCACAAAAGGAACGGGTTGCAGGAGAAACTTTTACTCTAGTTTCTCAGTCTGTTTCCTAGTGCCGGTTTGAAGTTCCTGCAGTTTTCATTGTAAAACAGAGTTGGAGCTAGTACCTCCCCATGTATATGTATGGAGTGGAGTTTGCAATTGAAAAGAATCTTTGTGTTCCCAACAAGCTAAGTGAAGACCGGCTTTCACACACACCTATATCTCAGAACTGAGCATGTGAAGAGACGTTCATTCATTTAGCAAAAAAGGGAACGGTTTCCAGGAGAAACATTTACTGTGGATTCTCAGTCTGTTTCCTAGTGCCAGTTAGAAGTTCCTGCAATTTTCACTGTAAAACCGAGTTGGAGCTAGTACCTCCCCATATATATGTATGGATTGGAGTTTACAAGTGAAAAGAAACTTTGTGTTCCCAACAAGCTAAGTGAAGGACGGTTTTCACACACACTTATCTCTCAGAACTGAGCATGTGGAGAGACGTTCGTTCATCTAGCACAAAGTGAACGGGTTGTAGGAGAAACTTTTACTCTGGTTTCTCAGACTGTTCCTAGTGCCGGGTTGAAGTTCCTGCTGTTTTCACTGTAAAACCGAGGTGGAGCTCGTACCTCCCCATATATATGTATGGAGTGGTGTTTGCAAATGAAAAGAAACTTTGTGTTCCCAGAAAGCTTTGTGAAGGACGGCTTTCACACACATTTATCTCACAGAACTGAGCATGTGGAGAGACGTTCGTTCATCTCGATCAAAGGGAACGGGTTGCAGGAGAAACTTTTACTCTAGTTTCTCAGTCTGTTTCCTAGTGCCCGTTTGAAGTTAATGCAGTTTTCACTGTAAAACCGATTTGGAGCTTGAACCTCCCCATATATATGTATGGAGTGGGGTTTGCAACTGAAAAGAATCTTTGTGTTCCCAACAAGCTAGGTGAAGGACGGCTTTCACACACACTTATCTCTCAGAACTGAGCATGTGGAGAGACGTTCGTTCATCTAGAACAAAGAGAAAGGGTTGCAGGAGAAACTTTTACTCTGGTTTCTCAGACTGTTTCCTTGTGCCGGTTAGATGTTCCTGCAGTTTGCACTGTAAAACCGAGTTGGAGCTCGTACCTCCCCATATATATGTATGGAGTGGTGTTTGCAAGTTAAAAGAATCTTTGTGTTCACAAAAAGTTATTTGAAGGACGGTTTGGACACACACTTATCTCTCAGAACTGAGCATGTGGAGTGACGTTCGTTCATCTAGCACAAAGGGAGCGGTTTGCAGGGAAACTTTTCCTCTGGTTTCTCAGACTGTTTCCTACTGCCGGTTTGAAATTCCTTCATGATTCACTGTAAAACCGAGTTGGTGTTAGTACTTGCCCATATATATGTATGGAGTGGAGTGGGCAAGTGAAAAGAACCTTTCTGTTCCCAACAAGCTAGGAGAAGGACGGCTTTCACACACACTTACCTCTCAGAACTGAGCATGTGGAGAGACGTTCGTTCATCTAGCACAAAGGTAACGGGTTGCAGGAGAAACATTTACTCTGTTTTCTCAGTCTGTTTCCTAGTGCCGGTTTGAAGTTCCTGCAGTTTTCACTGTAAAACTGAGTTGGAGCTAGTACCTCCCCATATATATGTATGGATTGGAGTTTGCAAGTGAAAAGAAACTTTGTGTTCCCAACAAGCTAGGTGAAGTGGGGCTTTCACACACACGTATCTCTCAGAACTGAGCATGTGGAGAGACGTTCGTTCATCTAGCACAAAGGGAACGGGTTGCAGGAGAAATTTTTACTCTGGTTTCTCAGTCTGTTTCCTAGTGCCGGTTAGAAGTTCCTGCATTTTTCATTGTAAAACCGAGTTGAAGCTAGTACCACCCATATATATGTATGGATTGGAGTTTGCAAGTGAAAAGAAACTTTGTGTTCCCAACAAGCTAGGTGAAGGACAGCTTTCACACACATTTACCTCTCAGAACTGAGCATGTGGAGAGACGTTCGTTCATCTAGCACAAATGTAACGGGTTGCAGGAGAAACTTTTACTCAGGTTTTTCAGTCTGTTTCCTAGTGCCGGTTTGAAGTTCCTGCAGTTTTCACTGTAAAACCGATTTGGAGTTCGTACCTCCCCATATATATGTATGGAGTGGAGTTTGCAACTGAAAAGAAAATTTGTGTTCCCAACAATCTAGCTGAAAGTCGGCTTTCACACACACTTATCTCTCAAAACTGAGCATGTGGAGAGACGTTCGTTCATCTAGCACAAATGGAACGGGTTGCAGGAGAAACTTTTACTCTAGTTTCTCAGTCTGTGTCATAGTGCCGGTTTGAAGTTCCTGCACTTTCACTGTAAAACCGTGTTGGAGCTCGTACCTCCCCATGTATATGTATGGAGTGGAGTTTGCAAGTGAAAAGAAACTTTGTGTTCCCTACAAGCTAGGTGAAATACGGCTTTGACTCACACTTATCTCTCAGAACTGAGCATGTGGAGAGACGTTCGTTCATCTAACACAAAAGGAACGGGTTGCAGGAGAAACCTTTACTCTGGTATCTCAGTGTGTTTCCTAGTGCCTGGTGAAGTTCCTGCAGATTTCACTGTAAAACCGATTTGGATCTAGTACCTCCCCATATATATGTTTGGAGTGGAGTTTGCAAGTGAAAAGAAACTTTGTGTTCCCAACATGCTAGGTGAAGAACGGCTTTCACACACACTTATCTCTCAGAACTGAGCATGTGGAGAGACGTTCGTTCATCTAGCACAAAGGGAACGGATTGCAGGAGAAACTTTTACTCAGGTTTCTCAGACTGTTTCCTAGTGCCGGTTTGAAGTTCCTGCAGTTTTCACTGTAAAACCGAGTTGGAGCTAGTACCTCCCCATATATATATATGGATTGGAGTTTGCAACTGAAAAGAAACTTTGTGTTCCCAAAAAGCTAGTGAAGGGCGGCTTTCACACACACTTATCTCTCAGAACTGAGCATGTGGAGAGACTTTCGTTCATCTAGCACAAAGGGAACGGGTTGCAGGTGTAATTTTTACTCTGGTTTCTCAGTCTGTTTCCTAGTGCCGGGTTGATGTTCCTGCAGTTTTCACTGTAAAACCGAGTTGGAGCTCGTACCTCCCCATATATATGTATGGAGTGGAGTTTGCAAGTGAAAAGAAACTTTGTGTTCCCAACAAGCTAAGTGAAGAACGGCTTTAACACACACTTATCTCTCAGAACTGAGCATGTGAAGAGACGTTCGTTCATCTAGCACAAAGGGAACGGGTTCCAGGAGAAACTTTTACTCTGGTTTCTCAGTCTGATTCCTAGTGCCAGTTAGAAGTTCCTGCAGTTTTCACTGTAAAACCGAGTTGGAGCTAGTACCTCCCCTTATATATGTATGGATTGGTGTTTGCAAGTGAAAAGAACTTTGTGTCCACAACAAGCTAGCTGAAGGACGGCTTTCACACACATTTACCTCTCAGAACTGAGCATGAGGAGAAACGTTCGTTCATCTAGCACAAAGGTAACGGGTTGCAGGAGAAATTTTTCTCTGGTTTCTCAGTCTGTTTCCTAGTGCCGGTTTGAAGTTCCTGCAGTTTTCACTGTAAAACCGATTTGGAGTTCGTACCTCCCCATATATATGTATGGAGTGGAGTATGCAACTGAAAAGAAAATTTGTGTTCCCAACAATCTAGCTGAAAGGCGGCTTTCACACACACTTATCTCTCAGAACTGAGCATGTGGAGAGACGTTCGTTCATCTAGCACAAATGGAACGGGTTGCAGGAGAAACTATTACTCTAGTTTCTCAGTCTGTGTCATAGTGCCGGTTTGAAGTTCCTGCAGTTTCACTGTAAAACCGTGTTGGAGCTCGTACCTCCCCATGTATATCTATGGAGTGGAGTTTGCAAGTGAAAAGAAACTTTGTGTTCCCTACAAGCTAGGTGAAATACGGCTTTGACTCACACTTAACTCTCAGAACTGAGCATGTGGAGAGACGTTCGTTCATCTAACACAAAAGGAACGGGTTGCAGGAGAAACCTTTACTCTGGTTTCTCAGTGTGTTTCCTAGTGCCTGGTGAAGTTCCTGCAGATTTCACTGTAAAACCGATTTGGATCTAGTACCTCCCCATATATATGTTTGGAGTGGAGTTTGCAAGTGAAAAGAAACTTTGTGTTCCCAACATGCTAGGTGAAGAACGGCTTTCACACACACTTATCTCTCAGAACTGAGCATGTGGAGAGACGTTCGTTCATCTAGCACAAAGGGAACGGATTGCAGGAGAAACTTTTACTCAGGTTTCTCAGACTGTTTCCTAGTGCCGGTTTGAAGTTCCTGCAGTTTTCACTGTAAAACCGAGTTGGAGCTAGTACCTCCCCATATATATATATGGATTGGAGTTTGCAACTGAAAAGAAACTTTGTGTTCCCAAAAAGCTAGTGAAGGGCGGCTTTCACACACACTTATCTCTCAGAACTGAGCATGTGGAGAGACTTTCGTTCATCTAGCACAAAGGGAACGGGTTGCAGGTGTAATTTTTACTCTGGTTTCTCAGTCTGTTTCCTAGTGCCGGGTTGATGTTCCTGCAGTTTTCACTGTAAAACCGAGTTGGAGCTCGTACCTCCCCATATATATGTATGGAGTGGAGTTTGCAAGTGAAAAGAAACTTTGTGTTCCCAACAAGCTAAGTGAAGAACGGCTTTAACACACACTTATCTCTCAGAACTGAGCATGTGAAGAGACGTTCGTTCATCTAGCACAAAGGGAACGGGTTCCAGGAGAAACTTTTACTCTGGTTTCTCAGTCTGATTCCTAGTGCCAGTTAGAAGTTCCTGCAGTTTTCACTGTAAAACCGAGTTGGAGCTAGTACCTCCCCTTATATATGTATGGATTGGTGTTTGCAAGTGAAAAGAACTTTGTGTCCACAACAAGCTAGCTGAAGGACGGCTTTCACACACATTTACCTCTCAGAACTGAGCATGAGGAGAAACGTTCGTTCATCTAGCACAAAGGTAACGGGTTGCAGGAGAAATTTTTCTCTGGTTTCTCAGTCTGTTTCCTAGTGCCGGTTTGAAGTTCCTGCAGTTTTCACTGTAAAACCGAGTTGGAGCTCGTACCTCCCCATATATATGTATGGAGTGGAGTTTGCAACTGAAAAGAATCTTTGTGTTCCCAACAAGCTAGGTGAAGGACGGCTTTCACTCACACTTATCTCTCAGAACTGAGCATGTGGAGAGATTTTCGTTCATCTAGCACAAAGGGAACGGGTTGCAGGAGAAATTTTTACTCTGGTTTCTCAGACTGTTTCCTACTGCCGGTTTGAAATTCCTGCATGTTTCACTGTAAAACCGAGTTGGTGTTAGTACTTGCCCATATATATGTATGGAGTGGAGTGGGCAAGTGAAAAGAAACTTTGTGTTCCCAACAAGCTAGGAGAAGGACGGCTTTCACACACACTTTCCTCTCAGAACTGAGCATGTGGAGAGACGTTCGTTCATCTAGCACAAAGGTAACGGGTTGCAGGAGAAACATTTACTCTGTTTTCTCAGTCTGTTTCCTAGTGACGGTTTGAAGTTCCTGCAGTTTTCACTGTAAAACTGAGTTGGAGCTAGTACATCCCCATATATATGTATGGATTGGAGTTTGCAAGTGAAAAGAAACTTTGTGTTCCCAACAAGCTAGGTGAAGTGGGGCTTTCACACACACGTATCTCTCAGAACTGAGCATGTGGAGAGACGTTCGTTCATCTAGCACAAAGGGAACGGGTTGCAGGAGAAACTTTTACTCTGGTTTCTCAGTCTGTTTCCTAGTGCCGGTTTGAAGTTCCTGCATTTTTCACTGTAAAACCGAGTTGGAGCTCGTACCTCCCCATATATACGTATGGAGTGGAGTTTGCAAGTGAAAAGAACTTTGTGTTCCCAACAAGCTAAGTGAAGGACGGCTTTTACACACACTTATCTATCAGAACTGAGCATGTGGAGAGACGTTCGTTCATCTAGCACAAAGGGAACGGGTTGCAGTTGTAATTTTTGCTCTGGATTCTCAGTCTGTTTCCTAGTGCCGGGTTGAAGTTCCTGCAGTTTTCACTGTAAAACCGAGTTGGAGCTAGTACCTCCCCATATATATATATGGATTGGAGTTTGCAACTGAAAAGAAACTTTGTGTTCCCAAAAAGCTAGTGAAGGGCGGCTTTCACACACACTTATCTCTCAGAACTGAGCATGTGGAGAGACTTTCGTTCATCTAGCACAAAGGGAACGGGTTGCAGGTGTAATTTTTACTCTGGTTTCTCAGTCTGTTTCCTAGTGCCGGGTTGATGTTCCTGCAGTTTTCACTGTAAAACCGAGTTGGAGCTCGTACCTCCCCATATATATGTATGGATTGGAGTTTGCAAGTGAAAAGAACTTTGTGTCCCCAACAAGCTAGGTGAAGGACGGCTTTCACACAGATTTACCTCTCAGAACTGAGCATGAGGAGAAACGTTCGTTCATCTAGCACAAAGGTAACGGGTTGCAGGAGAAATTTTTCTCTGGTTTCTCAGTCTGTTTCCTAGTGCCGGTTTGAATTTCCTGCAGTTTTCACTGTAAAACCGAGTTGGAGCTCGTACCTCCCCATATATATGTATGGAGTGGAGTTTGCAACTGAAAAGAATCTTTGTGTTCCCAACAAGCTAGGTGAAGGACGGCTTTCACTCACACTTATCTCTCAGAACTGAGCATGTGGAGAGATTTTCGTTCATCTAGCACAAAGGGAACGGGTTGCAGGAGAAATTTTTACTCTGGTTTCTCAGACTGTTTCCTACTGCCGGTTTGAAATTCCTGCATGTTTCACTGTAAAACCGAGTTGGTGTTAGTACTTGCCCATATATATGTATGGAGTGGAGTGGGCAAGTGAAAAGAAACTTTGTGTTCCCAACAAGCTAGGAGAAGGACGGCTTTCACACACACTTACCTCTCAGAACTGAGCATGTGGAGAGACGTTCGTTCATCTAGCACAAAGGTAACGGGTTGCAGGAGAAACATTTACTCTGTTTTCTCAGTCTGTTTCCTAGTGACGGTTTGAAGTTCCTGCAGTTTTCACTGTAAAACTGAGTTGGAGCTAGTACATCCCCATATATATGTATGGATTGGAGTTTGCAAGTGAAAAGAATCTTTGTGTTCCCAACAAGCTAGGTGAAGTGGGGCTTTCACACACACGTATCTCTCAGAACTGAGCATGTGGAGAGACGTTCGTTCATCTAGCACAAAGGGAACGGGTTGCAGGAGAAACTTTTACTCTGGTTTCTCAGTCTGTTTCCTAGTGCCGGTTTGAAGTTCCTGCATTTTTCACTGTAAAACCGAGTTGGAGCTCGTACCTCCCAATATATACGTATGGAGTGGAGTTTGCAAGTGAAAAGAACTTTGTGTTCCCAACAAGCTAAGTGAAGGACGGCTTTTACACACACTTATCTATCAGAACTGAGCATGTGGAGAGACGTTCGTTCATCTAGCACAAAGGGAACGGGTTGCAGTTGTAATTTTTGCTCTGGATTCTCAGTCTGTTTCCTAGTGCCGGGTTGAAGTTCCTGCAGTTTTCACTGTAAAACCGAGTTGGAGCTCGTACCTCCCCATATATATGTATGGAGTGGAGATTGCAAGTGAAAAGAATCTTTGTGTTCCCAACAAGCTAGGTGAAGGACGGCTTTGACACACACTTATCTCTCAGAACTGAGCATGTGGAGAGACGTTCGTTCATCTAGCACAAAGGGAACGGGTTGCAGGGGAAACTTTTACTCTGGATTCTCAGTCTGTTTCCTAGTGCCGGTTTGAAGTTCCTGCAGTTTTCACTGTAAAACCGAGTTGGAGCTAGTACCTCCCCATATATATGTATGGATTGGAGTTTGCAAGTGAAAAGAAACTTTGTGTTCCCAACAAGCTAGGTGAAGGACGGCTTTCACACACACTTATCTCTCAGAACTGAGCATGTGGAGAGACGTTCGTTCATCTAGCGCAAAGGGAACGGGTTGCAGGGGTAATTTTTACACTGGTTTCTCAGTCTGTTTCCTAGTGCCGTGTAGAAATTCCTGCAGTTTTCACTGTAAAACCGAGTTGGAGCTCGTACCTCCCCATATATATGTATGGATTGGAGTTTGCAACTGAAAAGAAACTTTGTGTTCCCAACAAGCTATGTGAAGGACGGCTTTTACACACACTTATCTCTCAGAACTGAGCAAGTAGTGAGACGTTCTTTCATCTAGCACAAAGGGAACGGGTTGCAGGAGAAATTTACTCTGGATTCTCAGTCTGTTTCCTAGTGCCGGTTTGAAGTTCCTGCATGTTTCACTGTATAACCGAGTTGGTGTTAGTACTTGCCCATATATATGTATGGAGTGGAGTGGGCAAGTGAAAAGAAACTTTGTGTTCCCAACAAGCTAGGAGAAGGACGGCTTTCACACACACTTACCTCTCAGAACTGAGCATGTGGAGAGACGTTCGTTCATCTAGCACAAAGGTAACGGGTTGCAGGAGAAACATTTACTCTGTTTTCTCAGTCTGTTACCTAGTGCCGGTTTGAAGTTCCTGCAGTTTTCACTGTAAAACTGAGTTGGAGCTAGTACCTCCCCATATATATGTATGGATTGGAGTTTGCAAGTGAAAAGAAACTTTGTGTTCCCAACAAGCTAGGTGAAGTGCGGCTTTCACACACACTTGTCTCTCAGATCTGAGCATGTGGAGAGACGTTCGTTCACCTAGCACAAAGGGAACGGGTTGAAGAAGAAACTTTTACTCTCCTTTCTCAGTCTGTTTCCTAGTGCCGGTTTGAAGTTCCTGCATTTTTCACTGTAAAACCGAGTTGGAGCTCGTACCTCCCCATATATATGTATGGAGTGGAGTTTGCAAGTGAAAAGAACTTTGTGTTCCCAACAAGCTAAGTGAAGGACGGCTTTTACACACACTTATCTATCAGAACTGAGCATGTGGAGAGACGTTCGTTCATCTAGCACAAAGGGAACGGGTTGCAGATGTAATTTTTGCTCTGGATTCTTAGTCTGTTTCCTAGTGCCGGGTTGAAGTTCCTGCAGTTTTCACTGTAAAACCGAGTTGGAGCTCGTACCTCCCCATATATATGTATGGAGTGGAGATTGCAAGTGAAAAGAATCTTTGTGTTCCCAACAAGCTAGGTGAAGGACGGCTTTGACACACACTTATCTCTCAGAACTGAGCATGTGGAGAGACGTTCGTTCATCTAGCACAAAGGGAACGGGTTGCAGGGGAAACTTTTACTCTGGATTCTCAGTCTGTTTCCTAGTGCCGGTTTGAAGTTCCTGCAGTTTTCACTGTAAACCCGAGTTGGAGCTAGTACCTCCCCATATATATGTATGGATTGGAGTTTGCAAGTGAAAAGAAACTTTGTGTTCCCAACAAGCTAGGTGAAGGACGGCTTTCACACACACTTATCTCTCAGAACTGAGCATGTGGAGAGACGTTCGTTCATCTAGCGCATAGGGAACGGGTTGCAGAGGTAATTTTTACTCTGGTTTCTCAGTCTGTTTCCTAGTGCCGGGTAGAAGTTCCTGCAGTTTTCACTGTAAAACCGAGTTGGAGCTCGTACCTCCCCATATATATGTATGGATTGGAGTTTGCAACTGAAAAGAAACTTTGTGTTCCCAACAAGCTAGGTGAAGGACGGCATTTACACACACTTATCTCTCAGAACTGAGCAAGTAGTGAGACGATCTTTCATCTAGCACAAAGGGAACGGGTTGCAGGAGAAATTTATTCTGGATTCTCAGTCTGTTTCCTAGTGCCGGTTTGAAGTTCCAGCAGTTTTCACTGTAAAACCGAGTTGGGGCTAGTACCTCCCCATATATATGTATGGATTGGTGTTTGCAAGTGAAAAGAAACTTTGTGTTCCCAACAAGCTAGGTGAAGGACGGCTTTCACACACACTTATCTCTCAGAACTGAGCATGTATATAGACGTTCGTTCATCTAGCACAAAGGGAACGGGTTGCATGGGAAACTTTTACTCTGGTTTCTCAGTCTGTTTCCTAGTGCCGGTTTGAAGTTTCTGCAGTTTTCACTGTAAAGCCGAGTTGGAGCTAGTACCTCCCCATATATATGTATGGATTGGAGTTTGCAAGTGAAAAGAAACTTTGTGTTCCCAACAAGCTAAGTGAAGGACGGCTTTCACACACACTTATCTCTCAGAACTGAGCATGTAGAGAGACGTTCGTTCATCTAGCACAAAGGGAACGGGTTGCAGGGGAAACTTTTACACTGGTTTCTCAGTCTGTTTCCTAGTGCCGGTTTGAAGTTCCTGCAGTTTTCACTGTAAAACCGAGTTGGAGCTAGTACCTCCCCATATATATGTATGGATTGGCGTTTGCAAGTTAAAAGAAACTTTGTGTTCCCAACAAGCTAGGTGAAGGACGGCTTTCACACACACTTATCTCTCAGAACTTAGCATGTGGAGTGACCTTCGTTCATCTAGCACAAAGGGAACGGGTTGCAGGAGAAACTTTTACTCTGGTTTCTCAGTCTATTTCCTAGTGCCGGTTGAAGTTCCTGCAGTTTTCACTATAAAACAGATTTGGAAGTCGTACCTCCCCATATATATGTATGGAGTGGAGATTGCAAGTGAAAAGAAACTTTGTGTTCCCAACAAGCTAGGTGAAGGACGGCTTTCACACATTTATCTCTCAGAACTGAGCATGTGGAGAGACGTTCGTTCATCTAGCACAAAGGGAACGGGTTGCAGGATAAACTTTGCTCTGGTTTCTCAGTCTGTTTCCTAGTGCCGGTTTGAAGTCCCTGCAATTTTCATTGTAAAACCGAGTTGGAGCTAGTTCCTCCCCATATATATGTATGGAGTGGAGTTTGCAAGTGAAAAGAAACTTTGTGTTCCCAACAAGCTAGGTGAAGAACGGCTTTCACACACACTTATCTCTTAGAACTGAGCATGTGGAGGGACGTTCGTTCATCTAGCACAAAGGGAACGGGTTGCAGGAGAAACTTTTACTCTGGTTTCTCAGTCTGTTTCCTAGTGCCGGTTAGAAGTTCCTGCAGATTTCACTGTAAAACAGAGTTGGAGCTTGTACATCCAAATATATATGTATGGATTGGTGTTTGCAAGTGAAAAAAAACTTTGTGTTCCCAACAAGCTAAGTGAAGGACGGCTTTCACACACACTTATCTCTCAGAACTGAGCATGTGGAGAGACGTTCGTTCATCTAGCGCAAAGGGAACGGGTTGCAGGAGTAATACTTATTCTGGTTTCTCAGTCTGTTTCCTAGTGCCGGGTTGAAGTTCCTGCAGTTTTCACTGTAAAACCGAGTTGGAGCTGGTACCTCCCCATATATATGTATGGATTGGAGTTTGCAAGTGAAAAGAAACTTTGTGTCCCCAACAAGCTAGGTGAAGGACGGCTTTCACACACACTTATCTCTCAGAACTTAGCATGTAGAGAGACGTTCGTTCATCTAGCACAAAGGGATCGGGTTGAAGGAGAAACTTTTACTCTGGTTTCTCAGTCTGTTTCCTAGTTCCGGTTTGAAGTTCCTGAGATTTAATTGTAAAACCGAGTTGGAGCTAGTACCTCCCCATGTATATGAATGGAGTGGAGTTTGCAAGTGAAAAGAAACTTTGTGTTCTCAACAAGGTAAGTGAAGAACGGCTTTAACACACACTTATCTCACAGAACTGAGCATGTGAAGAAACTTTCGTTCATCTAGCATAAAGGGAACGGGTTCCAGGAGAAACTTTTACTCTGGTTTCTCAGTCTGTTTCATAGTGCCAGTTAGAAGTTCCTGCAGTTTTCACTGTAAAACCGAGTTGGAGCTAGTTCCTCCCCATATATATGTATGGATTGGAGTTTGCAAGTGAAAAGAAACTTTGTGTTCCCAACAAGCTAGGTGAAGGACGGCTTTCACACACATTTACCTCTCAGAACTGAGCATGTGGAGAGACGTTCGTTCATCTAGCACAAATGTAACGGGTTGCAGGAGAAACTTTTACTCTGGTTTTTCAGTCTGTTTCATAGTGCCGGTTTGAAGTTCCTGCAGTTTTCACTGTAAAACCGATTTGGAGTTCGTACCTCCCCATATATATGTATGGAGTGGAGTTTGCAACTGAAAAGAATATTTGTGTTCCCAACAATCTAGCTGAAAGGCGGCTTTGACTCACACTTATCTCTCAGAACTGAGCATGTGGAGAGACGTTCGTTCATCTAACACAAAAGGAACGGGTTGCAGGAGAAACCTTTACTCTGGTTTCTCAGTGTGTTTCCTAGTGCCTGGTGAAGTTCCTGCAGATTTCACTGTAAAACCGATTTGGATCTAGTACCTCCCCATATATATGTTTGGAGTGGAGTTTGCAAGTGAAAAGAAACTTTGTGTTCCCAACAAGCTATGTGAAGAACGGCTTTCACACACATTTATCTCTCAGAACTGAGCATGTGGAGAGACGTTCGTTCATCTAGCACAAAGGGAACGGATTGCAGGAGAAACTTTTACTCTGGTTTCTCAGTCTGTTTCCTAGTGCCGGTTTGAAGTTCCTGCAGTTTTCACTGTAAAACCGAGTTGGAGCTAGTACCTCCCCATATATATATATGGATTGGAGTTTGCAACTGAAAAGAAACTTTGTGTTCCCAAAAAGCTAGTGAAGGGCGGCTTTCACACACAATTATCTCTCAGAATTGAGCATGTGGAGAGACGTTCGTTAATCTAGCACAAAGGGAACGGGTTGCAGGTGTAATTTTTACTCTGGTTTCTCTGTCTGTTTCCTAGTGCCGGGTTGATGTTCCTGCAGTTTTCACTGTAAAACCGAGTTGGAGCTCGTACCTCCGCATATATATGTATGGAGTGGAGTTTGCAAGTGAAAAGAAACTTTGTGTTCCCAACAAGCTAAGTGAAGAACGGCTTTAACACACACTTATCTCTCAGAACTGAGCATGTGAAGAGACGTTCGTTCATCTAGCACAATGGGAACGGTTTCCAGGAGAAACTTTTACTCTGGTTTCTCAGTCTGATTCCTAGTGCCAGTTAGAAGTTCCTGCAGTTTTCACTGTAAAACCGAGTTGGAGCTAGTACCTCCCCTTATATATGTATGGATTGGAGTTTGCAAGTGAAAAGAACTTTGTGTCCCCAACAAGCTAGGTGAAGGACGGCTTTCACACACATTTACCTCTCAGAACTGAGCATGAGGAGAAACGTTCGTTCATCTAGCACAAAGGTAACGGGTTGCAGGAGAAATTTTTCTCTGGTTTCTCAGTCTGTTTCCTAGTGCCGGTTTGATATTCCTGCATGTTTCACTGTAAAACCGAGTTGGTGTTAGTACTTGCCCATATATATGTATGGAGTGGAGTGGGCAAGTGAAAAGAAACTTTGTGTTCCCAACAAGCTAGGAGAAGGACGGCTTTCACACACACTTACCTCTCAGAACTGAGCATGTGGAGAGACGTTCGTTCATCTAGCACAAAGGTAACGGGTTGCAGGAGAAACATTTACTCTGTTTTCTCAGTCTGTTTCCTAGTGCCGGTTTGAAGTTCCTGCAGTTTTCACTGTAAAACTGAGTTGGAGCTAGTACCTCCCCATATATATGTATGGATTGGAGTTTGCAAGTGAAAAGAAACTTTGTGTTCCCAACAAGCTAGGTGAAGTGGGGCTTTCACACACACGTATCTCTCAGAACTGAGCATGTGGAGAGACGTTCGTTCATCTAGCACAAAGGGAACGGGTTGCAGGAGAAACTTTTACTCTGGTTTCTCAGTCTGTTTCCTAGTGCCGGTTTGAAGTTCCTGCATTTTTCACTGTAAAACCGAGTTGGAGCTCGTACCTCCGCATATATATGTATGGAGTGGAGTTTGCAAGTGAAAAGAACTTTGTGTTCCCAACAAGCTAAGTGAAGGACGGCTTTTACACACACTTATCTATCAGAACTGAGCATGTGGAGAGACGTTCGTTCATCTAGAACAAAGGGAACGGGTTGCAGTTGTAATTTTTGCTCTGGATTCTCAGTCTGTTTCCTAGTTCCGGGTTGAAGTTCCTGCAGTTTTCACTGTAAAACCGAGTTGGAGCTCGTACCTCCCCATATATATGTATGGAGTGGAGATTGCAAGTGAAAAGAATCTTTGTGTTCCCAACAAGCTAGGTGAAGGACGGCTTTGACACACACTTATCTCTCAGAACTGAGCATGTGGAGAGACGTTCGTTCATCTAGCACAAAGGGAACGGGTTGCAGGGGAAACTTTTACTCTGGATTCTCAGTCTGTTTCCTAGTGCCGGTTTGAAGTTCCTGCAGTTTTCACTGTAAAACCGAGTTGGAGCTAGTACCTCCCCATATATATGTATGGATTGGAGTTTGCAAGTGAAAAGAAACTTTGTGTTCCCAACAAGCTAGGTGAAGGACGGCTTTCACACACACTTATCTCTCAGAACTGAGCATGTGGAGAGACTTTCGTTCATCTAGCGCAAAGGGAACGGGTTGCAGGGGTAATTTTTACACTGGTTTCTCAGTCTGTTTCCTAGTGCCGTGTAGAAGTTCCTGCAGTTTTCACTGTAAAACCGAGTTGGAGCTCGTACCTCCCCATATATATGTATGGATTGGAGTTTGCAACTGAAAAGAAACTTTGTGTTCCCAACAAGCTATGTGAAGGACGGTTTTAAACACACTTATCTCTCAGAACTGAGCAAGTAGTGAGACGTTCTTTCATCTAGCACAAAGGGAACGGGTTGCAGGAGAAATTTACTCTGGATTCTCAGTCTGTTTCCTAGTGCCGGTTAGAAGTTCCTGCATGTTTCACTGTAAAACCGAGTTGGTGTTAGTACTTGCCCATATATATGTATGGAGTGGAGTGGGCAAGTGAAAAGAAACTTTGTGTTCCCAACAAGCTAGGAGAAGGACGGCTTTCACACACACTTACCTCTCAGAACTGAGCATGTGGAGAGACGTTCGTTCATCTAGCACAAAGGGAACGGGTTGCAGGAGAAACATTTTCTCTGTTTTCTCAGTCTGTTACCTAGTGCCGGTTTGAAGTTCCTGCAGTTTTCACTGTAAAACTGAGTTGGAGCTAGTACCTCCCCATATATATGTATGGATTGGAGTTTGCAAGTGAAAAGAAACTTGTGTTCCCAACAAGCTAGGTGAAGTGCGGCTTTCACACACACGTGTCTCTCAGAACTGAGCATGTGGAGAGACGTTCGTTCACCTAGCACAAAGGGAACGTGTTGAAGAAGAAACTTTTACTCCGGTTTCTCAGTCTGTTTCCTAGTGCCGTTTTGAAGTTCCTGCATTTTTCACTGTAAAACCGAGTTGGAGCTCGTACCTCCCCATATATATGTATGGAGTGGAGTTTGCAAGTGAAAAGAACTTTGTGTTCCCAACAAGCTAAGTGAAGGACGGCTTTTACACACACTTATCTATCAGAACTGAGCATGTGGAGAGACGTTCGTTCATCTAGCACAAAGGGAACGGGTTGCAGATGTAATTTTTGCTCTGGATTCTTAGTCTGTTTCCTAGTGCCGGGTTGAAGTTCCTGCAGTTTTCACTGTAAAACCGAGTTGGAGCTCGTACCTCCCCATATATATGTATGGAGTGGAGATTGCAAGTGAAAAGAATCTTTGTGTTCCCAACAAGCTAGGTGAAGGACGGCTTTGACACACACTTATCTCTCAGAACTGAGCATGTGGAGAGACGTTCGTTCATCTAGCACAAAGGGAACGGGTTGCAGGGGAAACTTTTACTCTGGATTCTCAGTCTGTTTCCTAGTGCCGGTTTGAAGTTCCTGCAGTTTTCACTGTAAAACCGAGTTGGAGCTAGTACCTCCCCATATATATGTATGGATTGGAGTTTGCAAGTGAAAAGAAACTTTGTGTTCCCAACAAGCTAGGTGAAGGACGGCTTTCACACACACTTACCTCTCAGAACTGAGCATGTGGAGAGACGTTCGTTCATCTAGCGCAAAGGGAACGGGTTGCAGAGGTAATTTTTACTCTGGTTTCTCAGTCTGTTTCCTAGTGCCGGGTAGAAGTTCCTGCAGTTTTCACTGTAAAACCGAGTTGGAGCTCGTACCTCCCCATGTATATGTATGGATTGGAGTTTGCAACTGAAAAGAAACTTTGTGTTCCCAACAAGCTACGTGAAGGACGGCATTTACACACACTTATCTCCCAGAACTGAGCAAGTAGTGAGACGTTCTTTCATCTAGCACAAAGGGAACGGGTTGCAGGAGAAATTTATTCTGGATTCTCAGTCTGTTTCCTAGTGCCGGTTTGAAGTTCCTGCAGTTTTCACTGTAAAACCGAGTTGGGGCTAGTACCTCCCCATATATATGTATGGATTGGAGTTTGCAAGTGAAAAGAAACTTTGTGTTCCCAACAAGCTAGGTGAAGGACGGCTTTCACACACACTTATCTCTCAGAACTGAGCATGTATAGAGACGTTCGTTCATCTAGCACAAAGGGAACGGGTTGCATGGGAAACTTTTACTCTGGTTTCTCAGTCTGTTTCCTAGTGCCGGTTTGAAGTTTCTGCAGTTTTCACTGTAAAGCCGAGTTGGAGCTAGTACCTCCCCATATATATGTATGGATTGGAGTTTGCAAGTGAAAAGAAACTTTGTGTTCCCAACAAGCTAAGTGAAGGACGGCTTTCACACACACTTATCTCTCAGAACTGAGCATGTAGAGAGACGTTCGTTCATCTAGCACAAAGGGAACGGGTTGCAGGGGAAACTTTTACACAGGTTTCTCAGTCTGTTTCCTAGTGCCGGTTTGAAGTTCCTGCGGTATTCACTGTAAAACCGAGTTGGAGCTAGTACCTCCCCATATATATGTATGGATTGGAGTTTGCAAGTGAAAAGAAACTTTGTGTTCCCAACAAGCTAGGTGAAGGACGGCTTTCACACACACTTATCTCTCAGAACTTAGCATGTGGAGTGACCTTCGTTCATCTAGCACAAAGGGAACGGGTTGCAGGAGAAACTTTTACTCTGGTTTCTCAGTCTATTTCCTAGTGCCGGTTGAAGTTCCTGCAGTTTTCACTATAAAACAGATTTGGAAGTCGTACCTCCCCATATATATGTATGGAGTGGAGATTGCAAGTGAAAAGAAACTTTGTGTTCCCAACAAGCTAGGTGAAGGACGGCTTTCACACATTTATCTCTCAGAACTGAGCATGTGGAGAGACGTTCGTTCATCTAGCACAAAGGGAATGGGTTGCAGGAGAAACTTTGCTCTGGTTTCTCAGTCTGTTTCCTAGTGCCGGTTTGAAGTCCCTGCAATTTTCATTGTAATACCGAGTTGGAGCTAGTTCCTCCCCATATATATGTATGGAGTGGAGTTTGCAAGTGAAAAGAAACTTTGTGTTCCCAACAAGCTAGGTGAAGGACGGCTTTCACACACACTTATCTCTCAGAACTGAGCATGTGGAGGGACGTTCGTTCATCTAGCACAAAGGGAACGGGTTGCAGGAGAAACTTTTACTCTGGTTTCTCAGTCTGTTTCCTAGTGCCGGTTAGAAGTTCCTGCAGATTTCACTGTAAAACAGAGTTGGAGCTTGTACATCCCCATATAAATGTATGGATTGGTGTTTGCAAGTGAAAAAAAACTTTGTGTTCCCAACAAGCTAAGTGAAGGACGGCTTTCACACACACTTATCTCTCAGAACTGAGCATGTGGAGAGACGTTCGTTCATCTAGCGCAAAGGGAACGGGTTGCAGGAGTAATATTTATTCTGGTTTCTCAGTCTGTTTCCTAGTGCCGGGTTGAAGTTCCTGCAGTTTTCACTGTGAAACCGAGTTGGAGCTGGTACCTCCCCATATATATGTATGGATTGGAGTTTGCAAGTGAAAAGAAACTTTGTGTTCCCAACAAGCTAGGTGAAGGACGGCTTTCACACACACTTATCTCTCAGAACTTAGCATGTAGAGAGACGTTCGTTCATCTAGTACAAAGGGATCGGGTTGAAGGAGAAACTTTTACTCTGGTTTCTCAGTCTGTTTCCTAGTGCCGGTTTGAAGTTCCTGAGTTTTCATTGTAAAACAGAGTTGGAGCTAGTACCTCCCCATGTATATGAATGGAGTGGAGTTTGCAAGTGAAAAGAAACTTTGTGTTCTCAACAAGGTAAGTGAAGAACGGCTTTAACACACACTTATCTCACAGAACTGAGCATGTGAAGAAACTTTCGTTCATCTAGCATAAAGGGAACGGGTTCCAGGAGAAACTTTTACTCTGGTTTCTCAGTCTGTTTCCTAGTGCCAGTTAGAAGTTCCTGCAGTTTTCACTGTAAAACCGAGTTGGAGCTAGTACCTCCCCATATATATGTATGGATTGGAGTTTGCAAGTGAAAAGAAACTTTGTGTTCCCAACAAGCTAGGTGAAGGACGTCTTTCACACACATTTACCTCTCAGAACTGAGCATGAGGAGAAACGTTCGTTCATCTAGCACAAAGGTAACGGGTTGCAGGAGAAATTTTTCTCTGGTTTCTCAGTCTGTTTCCTAGTGCCGGTTTGAAGTTCCTGCAGTTTTCACTGTAAAACCGAGTTGGAGCTCGTACCTCCCCATATATATGTATGGAGTGGAGTTTGCAACTGAAAAGAAACTTTGTGTTCCCAACAAGCTAGGTGAAGGACGGCTTTCACTCACACTTATCTCTCAGAGCTGAGCATGTGGAGAGATTTTCGTTCATCTAGCACAAAGGGAACGGGTTGCAGGAGAAATTTTTACTCTGGTTTCTCAGACTGTTTCCTACTGCCGGTTTGAAATTCCTGCATGTTTCACTGTAAAACAGAGTTGGTGTTAGTACTTGCCCATATATATGTATGGAGTGGAGTGGGCAAGTGAAAAGAAACTTTGTGTTCCCAACAAGCTAGGAGAAGGACGGCTTTCACACACACTTACCTCTCAGAACTGAGCATGTGGAGAGACGTTCGTTCATCTAGCACAAAGGTAACGGGTTGCAGGAGAAACATTTACTCTGTTTTCTCAGTCTGTTTCCTAGTGCCGGTTTGAAGTTCCTGCAGTTTTCACTGTAAAACTGAGTTGGAGCTAGTACCTCCCCATATATATGTATGGATTGGAGTTTGCAAGTGAAAAGAAACTTTGTGTTCCCAACAAGCTAGGTGAAGTGGGGCTTTCACACACACGTATCTCTCAGAACTGAGCATGTGGAGAGACGTTCGTTCATCTAGCACAAAGGGAACGGGTTGCAGGAGAAACTTTTACTCTGGTTTCTCAGTCTGTTTCCTAGTGCCGGTTTGAAGTTCCTGCATTTTTCACTGTAAAACCGAGTTGGAGCTCGTACCTCCGCATATATATGTATGGAGTGGAGTTTGCAAGTGAAAAGAACTTTGTGTTCCCAACAAGCTAAGTGAAGGACGGCTTTTACACACACTTATCTATCAGAACTGAGCATGTGGAGAGACGTTCGTTCATCTAGAACAAAGGGAACGGGTTGCAGTTGTAATTTTTGCTCTGGATTCTCAGTCTGTTTCCTAGTTCCGGGTTGAAGTTCCTGCAGTTTTCACTGTAAAACCGAGTTGGAGCTCGTACCTCCCCATATATATGTATGGAGTGGAGATTGCAAGTGAAAAGAATCTTTGTGTTCCCAACAAGCTAGGTGAAGGACGGCTTTGACACACACTTATCTCTCAGAACTGAGCATGTGGAGAGACGTTCGTTCATCTAGCACAAAGGGAACGGGTTGCAGGGGAAACTTTTACTCTGGATTCTCAGTCTGTATCCTAGTGCCGGTTTGAAGTTCCTGCAGTTTTCACTGTAAAACCGAGTTGGAGCTAGTACCTCCCCATATATATGTATGGATTGGAGTTTGCAAGTGAAAAGAAACTTTGTGTTCCCAACAAGCTAGGTGAAGGACGGCTTTCACACACACTTATCTCTCAGAACTGAGCATGTGGAGAGACTTTCGTTCATCTAGCGCAAAGGGAACGGGTTGCAGGGGTAATTTTTACACTGGTTTCTCAGTCTGTTTCCTAGTGCCGTGTAGAAGTTCCTGCAGTTTTCACTGTAAAACCGAGTTGGAGCTCGTACCTCCCCATATATATGTATGGATTGGAGTTTGCAACTGAAAAGAAACTTTGTGTTCCCAACAAGCTTTGTGAAGGACGGCTTTTACACACACTTATCTCTCAGAACTGAGCAAGTAGTGAGACGTTCTTTCATCTAGCACAAAGGGAACGGGTTGCAGGAGAAATTTACTCTGGATTCTCAGTCTGTTTCCTAGTGCCGGTTAGAAGTTCCTGCATGTTTCCCTGTAAAACCGAGTTGGTGTTAGTACTTGCCCATATATATGTATGGAGTGGAGTGGGCAAGTGAAAAGAAACTTTGTGTTCCCAACAAGCTAGGAGAAGGACGGCTTTCACACACACTTACCTCTCAGAACTGAGCATGTGGAGAGACGTTCGTTCATCTAGCACAAAGGTAACGGGATGCAGGAGAAACATTTACTCTGTTTTCTCAGTCTGTTACCTAGTGCCGGTTTGAAGTTCCTGCAGTTTTCACTGTAAAATTGATTTGGAGCTAGTACCTCCCCATATATATGTATGGATTGGAGTTTGCAAGTGAAAAGAAACTTTGTGTTCCCAACAAGCTAGTTGAAGTGCGGCTTTCACACACACGTGTCTCTCAGAACTGAGCATGTGGAGAGACGTTCGTTCACCTAGCACAAAGGGAACGTGTTGAAGAAGAAACTTTTACTCTGGTTTCTCAGTCTGTTTCCTAGTGCCGTTTTGAAGTTCCTGCATTTTTCACTGTAAAACCGAGTTGGAGCTCGTACCTCCCCATATATATGTATGGAGTGGAGTTTGCAAGTGAAAAGAACTTTGTGTTCCCAACAAGCTAAGTGAAGGACGGCTTTTACACACACTTATCTATCAGAACTGAGCATGTGGAGAGACGTTCGTTCATCTAGCACAAAGGGAACGGTTTGCAGATGTAATTTTTGCTCTGGATTCTTAGTCTGTTCCTAGTGCCGGGTTGAAGTTCCTGCAGTTTTCACTGTAAAACCGAGTTGGAGCTCGTACCTCCCCATATATATGTATGGAGTGGAGATTGCAAGTGAAAAGAATCTTTGTGTTCCCAACAAGCTAGGTGAAGGACGGCTTTGACACACACTTATCTCTCAGAACTGAGCATGTGGAGAGACGTTCGTTCATCTAGCACAAAGGGAACGGGTTGCAGGGGAAACTTTTACTCTGGATTCTCAGTCTGTTTCCTAGTGCCGGTTTGAAGTTCCTGCAGTTTTCACTGTAAAACCGAGTTGGAGCTAGTACCTCCCCATATATATGTATGGATTGGAGTTTGCAAGTGAAAAGAAACTTTGTGTTCCCAACAAGCTAGGTGAAGGACGGCTTTCACACACACTTACCTCTCAGAACTGAGCATGTGGAGAGACGTTCGTTCATCTAGCGCAAAGGGAACGGGTTGCAGAGGTAATTTTTACTCTGGTTTCTCAGTCTGTTTCCTAGTGCCGGGTAGAAGTTCCTGCAGTTTTCACTGTAAAACCGAGTTGGAGCTCGTACCTCCCCATGTATATGTATGGATTGGAGTTTGCAACTGAAAAGAAACTTTGTGTTCCCAACAATCTACGTGAAGGACGGCATTTACACACACTTATCTCCCAGAACTGAGCAAGTAGTGAGACGTTCTTTCATCTAGAACAAAGGGAACGGGTTGCAGGAGAAATTTATTCTGGATTCTCAGTCTGTTTCCTAGTGCCGGTTTGAAGTTCCTGCAGTTTTCACTGTAAAACCGAGTTGGGGCTAGTACCTCCCCATATATATGTATGGATTGGAGTTTGCAAGTGAAAAGAAACTTTGTGTTCCCAACAAGCTAGGTGAAGGACGGCTTTCACACACACTTATCTCTCAGAACTGAGCATGTATAGAGACGTTCGTTCATCTAGCACAAAGGGAACGGGTTGCATGGGAAACTTTTACTCTGGTTTCTCAGTCTGTTTCCTAGTGCCGGTTTGAAGTTTCTGCAGTTTTCACTGTAAAGCCGAGTTGGAGCTAGTACCTCCCCATATATATGTATGGATTGGAGTTTGCAAGTGAAAAGAAACTTTGTGTTCCCAACAAGCTAAGTGAAGGACGGCTTTCACACACACTTATCTCTCAGAACTGAGCATGTAGAGAGACGTTCGTTCATCTAGCACAAAGGGAACGGGTTGCAGGGGAAACTTTTACACTGGTTTCTCAGTCTGTTTCCTAGTGCCGGTTTGAAGTTCCTGCGGTATTCACTGTAAAACCGAGTTGGAGCTAGTACCTCCCCATATATATGTATGGATTGGAGTTTGCAAGTGAAAAGAAACTTTGTGTTCCCAACAAGCTAGGTGAAGGACGGCTTTCACACACACTTATCTCTCAGAACTTAGCATGTGGAGTGACCTTCGTTCATCTAGCACAAAGGGAACGGGTTGCAGGAGAAACTTTTACTCTGGTTTCTCAGTCTATTTCCTAGTGCCGGTTGAAGTTCCTGCAGTTTTCACTATAAAACAGATTTGGAAGTCGTACCTCCCCATATATATGTATGGAGTGGAGATTGCAAGTGAAAAGAAACTTTGTGTTCCCAACAAGCTAGGTGAAGGACGGCTTTCACACATTTATCTCTCAGAACTGAGCATGTGGAGAGACGTTCGTTCATCTAGCACAAAGGGAATGGGTTGCAGGAGAAACTTGCTCTGGTTTCTCAGTCTGTTTCCTAGTGCCGGTTTGAAGTCCCTGCAATTTTCATTGTAAAACCGAGTTGGAGCTAGTTCCTCCCCATATATATGTATGGAGTGGAGTTTGCAAGTGAAAAGAAACTTTGTGTTCCCAACAAGCTAGGTGAAGGACGGCTTTCACACACACTTATCTCTCAGAACTGAGCATGTGGAGGGACGTTCGTTCATCTAGCACAAAGGGAACGGGTTGCAGGAGAAACTTTTACTCTGGTTTCTCAGTCTGTTTCCTAGTGCCGTTTTGAAGTTCCTGCAGATTTCACTGTAAAACAGAGTTGGAGCTTGTACATCCCCATATAAATGTATGGATTGGTGTTTGCAAGTGAAAAAAAACTTTGTGTTCCCAACAAGCTAAGTGAAGGACGGCTTTCACACACACTTATCTCTCAGAACTGAGCATGTGGAGAGACGTTCGTTCATCTAGCGCAAAGGGAACGGGTTGCAGGAGTAATATTTATTCTGGTTTCTCAGTCTGTTTCCTAGTGCCGGGTTGAAGTTCCTGCAGTTTTCACTGTGAAACCGAGTTGGAGCTGGTACCTCCCCATATATATGTATGGATTGGATTTTGCAAGTGAAAAGAAACTTTGTGTTCCCAACAAGCTAGGTGAAGGACGGCTTTCACACACACTTATCTCTCAGAACTTAGCATGTAGAGAGACGTTCGTTCATCTAGTACAAAGGGATCGGGTTGAAGGAGAAACTTTTACTCTGGATTCTCAGTCTGTTTCCTAGTGCCGGTTTGAAGTTCCTGAGTTTTCATTGTAAAACACAGTTGGAGCTAGTACCTCCCCATGTATATGAATGGAGTGGAGTTTGCAAGTGAAAAGAAACTTTGTGTTCTCAACAAGGTAAGTGAAGAACGGCTTTAACACACACTTATCTCACAGAAATGAGCATGTGAAGAAACTTTCGTTCATCTAGCATAAAGGGAACGGGTTCCAGGAGAAACTTTTACTCTGGTTTCTCAGTCTGTTTCCTAGTGCCAGTTAGAAGTTCCTGCAGTTTTCACTGTAAAACCGAGTTGGAGCTAGTTCCTCCCCATATATATGTATGGATTGGAGTTTGCAAGTGAAAAGAAACTTTGTGTTCCCAACAAGCTAGGTGAAGGACGTCTTTCACACACATTTACCTCTCAGAACTGAGCATGTGGAGAGACGTTCGTTCATCTAGCACAAATGTAACTGGTTGCAGGAGAAACTTTTACTCTGGTTTTTCAGTCTGTTTCCTAGTGCCGGTTTGAAGTTCCTGCAGTTTTCACTGTAAAACCGATTTGGAGTTCGTACCTCCCCATATATATGTATGGAGTGGAGTTTGCAACTGAAAAGAATATTTGTGTTCCCAACAATCTAGCTGAAAGGCGGCTTTCACACACACTTATCTCTCAGAACTGAGCATGTGGAGAGACGTTCGTTCATCTAGCACAAATGGAACGGGTTGTAGGAGAAACTTTTACTCTAGTTTCTCAGACTGTGTCATAGTGCCGGTTTGAAGTTCCTGCAGTTTCACTGTAAAACCCTGTTGGAGCTCGTACCTCCCCATGTATATGTATGGAGTGGAGTTTGCAAGTGAAAAGAAACTTTGTGTTCCCTACAAGCTAGGTGAAATACGGCTTTGACTCACACTTATCTCTCAGAACTGAGCATGTGGAGAGACGTTCGTTCATCTAGCACAAAGGGAACGGATTGCAGGAGAAACTTTTACTCTGGTTTCTCAGTCTGTTTCCTAGTGCCGGTTTGAAGTTCCTGCAGATTTCACTGTAAAACCGATTTGGATCTAGTACCTCCCCATATATATGTTTGGAGTGGAGTTTGCAAGTGAAAAGAAACTTTGTGTTCCCAACAAGCTAGGTGAAGAACGGCTTTCACACACACTTATCTCTCAGAACTGAGCATGTGGAGAGACGTTCGTTCATCTAGCACAAAGGGAACGGATTGCAGGAGAAACTTTTACTCTGGTTTCTCAGTCTGTTTCCTAGTGCCGGTTTGAAGTTCCTGCAGTTTTCACTGTAAAACCGAGTTGGAGCTCGTACCTCCCCATATATATATATGGATTGGAGTTTGCAACTGAAAGAAACATTGTGTTCCCAAAAAGCTAGTGAAGGGCGGCTTTCACACACACTTATCTCTCAAAACTGAGCATGTGGAGAGACTTTCGTTCATCTAGCACAAAGGGAACGGGTTGCAGGTGTAATTTTTACTCTGGTTTCTCAGTCTGTTTCCTAGTGCCGGGTTGATGTTCCTGCAGTTTTCACTGTAAAACCGAGTTGGAGCTCGTACCTCCCCATATATATGTATGGAGTGGAGTTTGCAAGTGAAAAGAAACTTTGTGTTCCCAACAAGCTAAGTGAAGAACGGCTTTAACACACACTTATCTCTCAGAACTGAGCATGTGAAGAGACGTTCGTTCATCTAGCACAAAGGGAACGGGTTCCAGGAGAAACTTTTACTCTGGTTTCTCAGTCTGATTCCTAGTGCCAGTTAGAAGTTCCTGCAGTTTTCACTGTAAAACCGAGTTGGAGCTCGTACCTCCCCATATATATGTATGGATTGGAGTTTGCAAGTGAAAAGAACTATGTGTCCCCAACAAGCTAGGTGAAGGACGGCTTTCACACACATTTACCTCTCAGAACTGAGCATGAGGAGAAACGTTCGTTCATCTAGCACAAAGGTAACGGGTTGCAGGAGAAATTTTTCTCTGGTTTCTCAGTCTGTTTCCTAGTGCCGGTTTGAAGTTCCTGCAGTTTTCACTGTAAAACCGAGTTGGAGTTCGTACCTCCCCATATATATGTATGGAGTGGAGTTTGCAACTGAAAAGAATCTTTGTGTTCCCAACAAGCTAGGTGAAGGACGGCTTTCACTCACACTTATCTCTCAGAACTGAGCATGTGGAGAGATTTTCGTTCATCTAGCACAAAGGGAACGGGTTGCAGGAGAAATTTTTACTCTGGTTTCTCAGACTGTTTCCTACTGCCGGTTTGAAATTCCTGCATGTTTCACTGTAAAACCGAGTTGGTGTTAGTACTTGCCCATATATATGTATGGAGTGGAGTGGGCAAGTGAAAAGAAACTTTGTGTTCCCAACAAGCTTGGAGAAGGACGGCTTTCACACACACTTATCTCTCAGAACTGAGCATGTGGAGAGACGTTCGTTCATCTAGCGCAAAGGGAACGGGTTGCAGGAGTAATATTTATTCTGGTTTCTCAGTCTGTTTCCTAGTGCCGGGTTGAAGTTCCTGCAGTTTTCACTGTAAAACCGAGTTGGAGCTGGTACCTACCCATATATATGTATGGATTGGAGTTTGCAAGTGAAAAGAAACTTTGTGTTCCCAACAAGCTAATTGAAGGACGGCTTTCACACACTCTTATCTCTCAGAACTTAGCATGTAGAGAGACGTTCGTTCATCTAGCACAAAGGGATCGGGTTGAAGGAGAAACTTTTACTCTGGTTTCTCAGTCTGTTTCCTAGTGCCGGTTTGAAGTTCCTGCAGTTTGCACTGTAAAACCGAGTTGGAGCTCGTACCTCCCCATATATATGTATGGATTGGAGTTTGCAAGTGAAAAGAAACTTTGTGTTCCCAACAAGCTAGGTGAAGGACGTCTTTGACACACACTTATCTCTCAGAACTGAGCATGTGGAGAGACGTTCGTTCATCTAGCACAAAGGGAACGGGTTGCAGGGGAAACTTTTACTCTGGATTCTCAGTCTGTTTCCTAGTGCCGGTTTGAAGTTCCTGCAGTTTTCAGTGTAAAACCGAGTTGGAGCTAGTACCTCCCCATGTATATGAATGGAGTGGAGTTTGCAAGTGAAAAGAAACTTTGTGTTCTCAACAAGGTAAGTGAAGAACGGCTTTAACACACACTTATTTCACAGAACTGAGCATGTGAAGAAACTTTCGTTCATCTAGCATAAAGGGAACGGGTTCCAGGAGAAACTTTTACTCTGGTTTCTCAGTCTGTTTCCTAGTGCCAGTTAGAAGTTCCTGCAGTTTTCACTGTAAAACCGAGTTGGAGCTAGTTCCTCCCCATATATATGTATGGATTGGAGTTTGCAAGTGAAAAGAAACTTTGTGTTCCCAACAAGCTAGGTGAAGGACGGCTTTCACACACATTTACCTCTCAGACCTGAGCATGTGGAGAGACGTTCGTTCATCTAGCACAAATGTAACGGGTTGCAGGAGAAACTTTTACTCTGATTTTTCAGTCTGTTTCCTATTGCCGGTTTGAAGTTCCTGCAGTTTTCACTGTAAAACCGATTTGGAGTTCGTACCTCCCCATATATATGTATGGAGTGGAGTTTGCAACTGAAAAGAAAATTTGTGTTCCCAACAATCTAGCTGAAAGTCGGCTTTCACACACTCTTATCTCTCAGTACTGAGCATGTGGAGAGACGTTCGTTCATGTAGCACAAATGGAACGGGTTGCAGGAGAAACTTTTACTCTAGTTTCTCAGTCTGTGTCATAGTGCCGGTTTGAAGTTCCTGCAGTTTCACTGTAAAACCGTGTTGGAGCTCGTACCTCCCCATGTATATGTATGGAGTGGAGTTTGCAAGTGAAAAGAAACTTTGTGTTCCCTACAAGCTAGGTGAAATACGGCTTTGACTCACACTTATCTCTCAGAACTGAGCATGTGGATAGACGTTCGTTCATCTAACACAAAGGGAACGGGTTGCAGGAGAAACCTTTACTCTGGTTTCTCAGTGTGTTTCCAAGTGCCGGGTGAAGTTCCTGCAGATTTCACTGTAAAACCGAATTGGATCTAGTACCTGCCCATATATATGTTTGGAGTGGACTTTGCAAGTGAAAAGAAACTTTGTGTTCCCAACAAGCTAGGTGAAGAACGGCTTTCACACACACTTATCTCTCAGAACTGAGCATGTGGAGAGACGTTCGTTCATCTAGCACAAAGGGAACGGATTGCAGGAGAAACTTTTACTCTGGTTTCTCAGTCTGTTTCCTAGTGCCGGTTTGAAGTTCCTGCAGTTTTCACTGTAAAACCGAGTTGGAGCTAGTACCTCCCCATATATATATATGGATTGGAGTTTGCAACTGAAAAGAAACTTTGTGTTCCCAAAAAGCTAGTGAAGGGCGGCTTTCACACACACTTATCTCTCAGAACTGAGCATGTGAAGAGACGTTCGTTCATCTAGCACAAAGGGAACGGGTTCCAGGAGAAACTTTTACTCTGGTTTCTCAGTCTGATTCCTAGTGCCAGTTAGAAGTTCCTGCAGTTTTCACTGTAAAACCGAGTTGGAGCTAGTACCTCCCCATATATATGTATGGATTGGAGTTTGCAAGTGAAAAGAACTTTGTGTCCCCAACAAGCTAGGTGAAGGACGGCTTTCACACACATTTACCTCTCAGAACTGAGCATGAGGAGAAACGTTCGTTCATCTAGCACAAAGGTAACGGGTTGCAGGAGAAATTTTTCTCTGGTTTCTCAGTCTGTTTCCTAGTGCCGGTTTGAAGTTCCTGCAGTTTTCACTGTAAAACCGAGTTGGAGCTCGTACCTCCCCATATATATGTATGGAGTGGAGTTTGCAACTGAAAAGAATCTTTGTGTTCCCAACAAGCTAGGTGAAGGACGGCTTTCACTCACACTTATCTCTCAGAACTGAGCATGTGGAGAGATTTTCGTTCATCTAGCACAAAGGGAACGGGTTGCAGGAGAAATTTTTACTCTGGTTTCTCAGTCTGTTTCCTACTGCCGGTTTGAAATTCCTGCATGTTTCACTGTAAAACCGAGTTGGTGTTAGTACTTGCCCATATATATGTATGGAGTGGAGTGGGCAAGTGAAAAGAAACTTTGTGTTCCCAACAAGCTAGGAGAAGGACGGCTTTCACACACACTTACCTCTCAGAACTGAGCATGTGGAGAGACGTTCGTTCATCTAGCACAAAGGTAACGGGTTGCAGGAGAAACATTTACTCTGTTTTCTCAGTCTGTTTCCTAGTGCCGGTTTGAAGTTCCTGCAGTTTTCACTGTAAAACTGAGTTGGAGCTAGTACCTCCCCATATATATGTATGGAGTGGAGTTTGCAAGTGAAAAGAACTTTGTGTTCCCAACAAGCTAAGTGAAGGACGGCTTTTACACACACTTATCTATCAGAACTGAGATTGTGGAGAGACGTTCGTTCATCTAGCACAAAGGGAACGGGTTGCAGGTGTAATTTTTGCTCTGGATTCTCAGTCTGTTTCCTAGTGCCGGGTTGAAGTTCCTGCAGTTTTCACTGTAAAACCGAGTTGGAGCTCGTACCTCCCCATATATATGTATGGATTGGAGTTTGCAAGTGAAAAGGAACTTTGTGTTCCCAACAAGCTAAGTGAAGGACGGCTTTCACACACACTTATCTCTCAGAACTGAGCATGTAGAGAGACGTTCATTCATCCAGCACAAAGGGAACGGGTTGCAGGGGAAACTTTTACACTGGTTTCTCAGTCTGTTTCCTAGTGCCGGTTTGAAGTTCCTGCAGTATTCACTGTAAAACCGAGTTGGAGCTAGTACCTCCCCATATATATGTATGGATTGGAGTTTGCAAGTGAAAAGAAACTTTGTGTTCCCAACAAGCTAGGTGAAGGACGGCTTTCACACACACTTATCTCTCAGAACTTAGCATGTGGAGTGACCTTCGTTCATCTAGCACAAAGGGAACGGGTTGCAGGAGAAACTTTTACTCTGGTTTCTCAGTCTGTTTCCTAGTGCCGGTTGAAGTTCCTGCAGTTTTCACTATAAAACAGATTTGGAGGTTGTACCTCCCCATATATATGTTTGGAGTGGAGTTTGCAAGTGAAAAGAAACTTTGTGTTCCCAACAAGCTAGGTGAAGAACGGCTTTCACACACACTTATCTCTCAGAACTGAGCATGTTGAGAGACGTTCGTTCATCTAGCACAAAGGGAACGGATTGCAGGAGAAACTTTTTCTCTGGTTTCTCAGTCTGTTTCCTAGTGCCGGTTTGAAGTTCCTGCAGTTTTCACTGTAAAACCGAGTTGGAGCTAGTACCTCCCCATATATATATATGGATTGGAGTTTGCAACTGTAAAGAAACTTTGTGTTCCCAAAAAGCTAGTGAAGGGCGGCTTTCACACACACTTATCTCTCAGAACTGAGCATTTGGAGAGACTTTCGTTCATCTAGCACAAAGGGAACGGGTTGCAGGTGTAATTTTTACTCTGGTTTCTCAGTCTGTTTCCTAGTGCCGGGTTGATGTTCCTGCAGTTTTCACTGTAAAACCTAGTTGGAGCTCGTACCTCCCCATATATATGTATGGAGTGGAGTTTGCAAGTGAAAAGAAACTTTGTGTTCCAACAAGCTAAGTGAAGAACGGCTTTAACACACACTTATCTCTCTGAACTGAGCATGTGAAGAGACGTTCGTTCATCTAGCACAAAGGGAACGGGTTCCAGGAGAAATTTTTCTCTGGTTTCTCAGTCTGTTTCCTAGTGCCGGTTAGAAGTTCCTGCAGTTTTCACTGTAAAACCGAGTTGGAGCTAGTACCTCCCCATATATATGTATGGATTGGTGTTTGCAAGTGAAAAGAACTTTGTGTCCCCAACAAGCTAGGTGAAGGACGGCTTTCACACACATTTACCTCTCAGAACTGAGCATGAGGAGAAACGTTCGTTCATCTAGCACAAAGGTAACGGGTTGCAGGAGAAATTTTTCTCTGGTTTCTCAGTCTGTTTCCTAGTGCCGGTTTGAAGTTCCTGCAGTTTTCACTGTAAAACCGAGTTGGAGCTCGTACCTCCCCATATATATGTATGGAGTGGAGTTTGCAACTGAAAAGAATCTTTGTGTTCCCAACAAGCTAGGTGAAGGACGGCTTTCACTCACACTTATCTCTCAGAACTGAGCATGTGGAGAGATTTTCGTTCATCTAGCACAAAGGGAACGGGTTGCAGGAGAAATTTTTACTCTGGTTTCTCAGTCTGTTTCCTAATGCCGGTTTGAAATTCCTGCATGTTTCACTGTAAAACCGAGTTGGTGTTAGTACTTGCCCATATATATGTATGGAGTGGAGTGGGCAAGTGAAAAGAAACTTTGTGTTCCCAACAAGCTAGGAGAAGGACGGCTTTCACACACATTTACCTCTCAGAACTGAGCATGTGGAGAGACGTTCGTTCATCTAGCACAAAGGTAACGGGTTGCAGGAGAAACATTTACTCTGTTTTCTCAGTCTGTTTCCTAGTGCCGGTTTGAAGTTCCTGCAGTTTTCACTGTAAAACTGAGTTGGAGCTAGTACCTCCCCATATATATGTATGGATTGGAGTTTGCAAGTGAAAAGAAACTTTGTGTTCCGAACAAGCTAGGTGAAGTGGGGCTTTCACACACACGTATCTCTCAGAACTGAGCATGTGGAGAGACGTTCGTTCATCTAGCACAAAGGGAACGGGTTGAAGGAGAAACTTTTACTCTGGTTTCTCAGTCTGTTTCCTAGTGCCGGTTGAAGTTCCTGCATTTTTCACTGTAAAACCGAGTTGGAGCTCGTACCTGCCCATATATATGTATGGATTGGAGTTTGCAACTGAAAAGAAACTTTGTGTTCCCAACAAGCTATGTGAAGGACGGCTTTTACACACATTATCTCTCAGAACTGAGCAAGTAGTGAGACGTTCTTTCATCTAGCACAAAGGGAACGGGTTGCAGGAGAAATTTACTCTGGATTCTCAGTCTGTTTCCTAGTGCCGGTTTGAAGTTCCTGCATGTTTCACTGTAAAATCGAGTTGGTGTTAGTACTTGCCCATATATATGTATGGATTGGTGTTTGCAAGTGAAAAGAACTTTGTGTCCCCAACAAGCTAGGTGAAGGACGGCTTTCACACACATTTACCTCTCAGAACTGAGCATGAGGAGAAAAGTTCGTTCATCTAGCACAAAGGTAACGGGTTGCAGGAGAAATTTTTCTCTGGTTTCTCAGTCTGTTTCCTAGTGCCGGTTTGAAGTTCCTGCAGTTTTCACTGTAAAACCGAGTTGGAGCTCGTACCTCCCCATATATATGTATGGAGTGGAGTTTGCAACTGAAAAGAATCTTTGTGTTCCCAACAAGCTAGGTGAAGGACGGCTTTCACTCACACTTATCTCTCAGAACTGAGCATGTGGAGAGATTTTCGTTCATCTAGCACAAAGGGAACGGGTTGCAGGAGAAATTTTTACTCTGGTTTCTCAGTCTGTTTCCTACTGCCGGTTTGAAATTCCTGCATGTTTCACTGTAAAACCGAGTTGGTGTTAGTACTTGCCCATATATATGTATGGAGTGGAGTGGGCAAGTGAAAAGAAACTTTGTGTTCCCAACAAGCTAGGAGAAGGACGGCTTTCACACACATTTACCTCTCAGAACTGAGCATGTGGAGAGACGTTCGTTCATCTAGCACAAAGGTAACGGGTTGCAGGAGAAACATTTACTCTGTTTTCTCAGTCTGTTTCCTAGTGCCGGTTTGAAGTTCCTGCAGTTTTCACTGTAAAACTGAGTTGGAGCTAGTACCTCCCCATATATATGTATGGATTGGAGTTTGCAAGTGAAAAGAAACTTTGTGTTCCGAACAAGCTAGGTGAAGTGGGGCTTTCACACACACGTATCTCTCAGAACTGAGCATGTGGAGAGACATTCGTTCATCTAGCACAAAGGGAACGGGTTGAAGGAGAAACTATTACTCTGGTTTCTCAGTCTGTTTCCTAGTGCCGGTTGAAGTTCCTGCATTTTTCACTGTAAAACCGAGTTGGAGCTCGTACCTCCCCATATATATGTATGGATTGGAGTTTGCAAGTGAAAAGAAACTTTGTGTTCCCAACAAGCTAGGTGAAGGACGGCTTTCACACACACTTATCTCTCAGAACTGAGCATGTGGAGAGACGTTCGTTCATCTAGCGCAAAGGGAACGGGTTGCAGGGGTAATTTTTACTCTGGTTTCTCAGTCTGTTTCCTAGTGCCGTGTAGAATTTCCTGCAGTTTTCACTGTAAAACCGAGTTGGAGCTCGTACCTCCCCATATATATGTATGGATTGGAGTTTGCAACTGAAAAGAAACTTTGTGTTCCCAACAAGCTATGTGAAGGACGGCTGTTACACACATTATCTCTCAGAACTGAGCAAGTAGTGAGACGTTCTTTCATCTAGCACAAAGGGAACGGGTTGCAGGAGAAATTTACTCTGGATTCTCAGTCTGTTTCCTAGTGCCGGTTTGAAGTTCCTGCATGTTTCACTGTAAAATCGAGTTGGTGTTAGTACTTGCCCATATATATGTATGGAGTGGAGTGGGCAAGTGAAAAGAAACTTTGTGTTCCCAACAAGCTAGGAGAAGGACGGCTTTCACACACACTTACATCTCAGAACTGAGCATGTGGAGAGACGTTCGTTCATCTAGCACAAAGGTAACGGGTTGCAGGAGAAACATTTACTCTGTTTTCTCAGTCTGTTTCCTAGTGCCGGTTTGAAGTTCCTGCAGTTTACACTGTAAAACTGAGTTGGAGCTAGTACCTCCCCATATATATGTATGGATTGGAGTTTGCAAGTGAAAAGAAACTTTGTGTTCCCAACAAGCTAGGTGAAGTGCGGCTTTCACACACACTTATCTATCAGAACTGAGCATGTGGAGAGACGTTCGTTCATCTAGCACAAAGGGAACGGGTTGCAGGTGTAATTTTTGCTCTGGATTCTCAGTCTGTTTCCTAGTGCCGGGTTGAAGTTCCTGCAGTATTCACTGTAAAACCGAGTTGGAGCTCGTACCTCCCCATATATATGTATGGAGTGGAGATTGCAAGTGAAAAGAATCTTTGTATTCCCAACAATCTAGGTGAAGGACGGCTTTGACACACACTTATCTCTCAGAACTGAGCATGTGGAGAGACGTTCGTTCATCTAGCACAAAGGGAACGGGTTGCAGGGGAAACTTTTACTCTGGATTCTCAGTCTGTTTCCTAGTGCCGGTTTGAAGTTCCTGCAGTTTTCACTGTAAACCCGAGTTGGAGCTATTACCTCCCCATATATATGTATGGATTGGAGTTTGCAAGTGAAAAGAAACTTTGTGTTCCCAACAAGCTAGGTGAAGGACGGCTTTCACACATACTTATCTCTCAGAACTGAGCATGTGGAGAGACGTTCGTTCATCTAGCGCAAAGGGAACGGGTTGCAGAGGTAATTTTTACTCTGGTTTCTCAGTCTGTTTCCTAGTGCCGGGTAGAAGTTCCTGCAGTTTTCACTGTAAAACCGAGTTGGAGCTCGTACCTCCCCATATATATGTATGGATTGGAGTTTGCAACTGAAAAGAAACTTTGTGTTCCCAACAAGCTAGGTGAAGGACGGCATTTACACACACTTATCTCTCAGAACTGAGCAAGAAGTGAGACGTTCTTTCATCTAGCACAAAAGGGAACGGGTTGCAGGAGAACTTTATTCTGGATTCTCAGTCTGTTTCCTAGTGCCGGTTTGAAGTTCCTGCAGTTTTCACTGTAAAACCGAGTTGGGGCTAGTACCTCCCCATATATATGTATGGATTGGAGTTTGCAAGTGAAAAGAAACTTTGTGTTCCCTACAAGCTAGGTGAAGGACGGCTTTCACACACACTTATCTCTCAGAACTGAGCATGTAGAGAGACGTTCGTTCATCTAGCACAAAGGGAACGTGTTGCAGGGGAAACTTTTACTCTGGTTTCTCAGTCTGTTTCCTAGTGCCGGTTTGAAGTTTCTGCAGTTTTCACTGTAAAGCCGAGTTGGAGCTAGTACCTCCCCATATATATGTATGGATTGGAGTTTGCAAGTGAAAAGAAACTTTGTGTTCCCAACAAGCTAAGTGAAGGACGGCATTCACACACACCTATGTCTCAGAACTGAGCATGTAGAGAGACGTTCGTTCATCTAGCACAAAGGGAACGGGTTGCAGGGAAACTTTTACACTGGTTTCTCAGTCTGTTTCCTAGTGCCGGTTTGAAGTTCCTGCAGTATTCACTGTAAAACCGAGCTGGAGCTAGTACCTCCCCATATATATGTATGGATTGGAGTTTGCAAGTGAAAAGAAACTTTGTGTTCCCAACAAGATAGGTGAAGGACGGCTTTCACACACACTTATCTCTCAGAACTTAGCATGTGGAGTGACATTTGTTCATCTAGCACAAAGGGAACAGGTTGCAGGAGAAACTTTTACTCTGGTTTCTCAGTCTGTTTCCTAGTGCCGGTTGAAGTTCCTGCAGTATTCACTGTAAAACCGAGCTGGAGCTCGTACCCCCCCTTATATATGTATGGAGTGGAGATTGCAAGTTAAAAGAACTTTGTGTTCCCAAAAATTTATTTGAAGGACGGCTTTGACACACACTTATCTCTCAGAACTGAGCATGTGGAGAGACGTTCTTTCATCTAGCACAAAGGGAGCGGGATGCATTAGAAACTTTTACTCTGGTTTCTCAGTCTGTTTCCTAGTGCCAGTTTGAAGTTCCTGCAGATTTCATTGCAAAAACGAGTTGGAGATAGTACCTTCCCATATATATGTATGGAGTGGGGTTTGCAAGTAAAAAGAATCTTTGTGTTCCGAACAAGCTAGGTGAAGGTTGGCTTTCACACACACTTATCTCTCAGAACTGAGCATGTGGAGAGACGTTCGTTCATCTAGCACAAAAGGAACGGGTTGCAGGTGAAACTTTTACTCTTGTTTCTCAGACTGCTTTCTAGTGCCCGTTAGAAATTCCTGCAGTTTTCACTGTAAAACCGAGTTGGAGCTAGTACCTTCCCATATATATGTATGGATTGGAGTTAGTAAGTGAAAAGTAACTTTGTTTTCCCAACAAGCTAGGTGAAGGACGGCTTTCACACACACTTTTTTCTTAGAACTGATCATGAGGAGAGACGTTCTTTCATCTAGCACAAAGGGAGCGGGATGCAAGAAACTTTTACTCTGTTTTCTCAGTCTGTTTCCTAGTGCCGGTTTGAAGTTCCTGCAGTTTTCACTGTAAAATCGAGTTGGAGTTCATACCTCCCCAGATATATGTATGGAGTGGCGTTTGCAACTGAAAAGATTCTTTGTGTTCCCAACAAGCTAGTTGAAGGACAGCTTTCCCTCACGCTTATCTCTCAGAAATGAGCATGTGGAGAGACATTCGTTCATCTAGCACAAATGGAATGGGTTGCAGGAGAAATTTTACTCTGGTTTCTCATTCTGTTCCCTACTGCCGGTTTGAAATTCCTGCAGTTTTCACTGTAAAACCGTGTTGGTGCTAGTACCTGCCCATATATATGTATGGAGTGGAGTATGCAAGTGAAAAGAAACTTTGTGTTCTCAACAAGCTAGGTGAAGGACGGCTTTCACACACACATACCTCTCAGAACTGAGCATGTGGAGAGACGTTCGTTCATCTAGCAAAAAGGGAACGGGTGGCAGGAGAAACTTTTACTCTGGTTTCTCAGTCTGTTTCCTAGTGCCGGTTTGAAGTTCCTGCAGTTTTCACTGTAAAACCGAGTTGGAGCTCGTACCTCCCCATATATATGTATGGAGTGGAGATTGCAAGTGAAAAGAATCTTTGTGTTCTCAACAAGCTAGGTGAAGGACGGCTTTGACACACACTTACCTCTCAGAACTGAGCATGTGGAGAGACGTTCGTTCATCTAGCACAAAGGGAACGGGTTGCAGGGGAAACTTTTACTCTGGTTTCTCATTGTGTTTCCTAGTGCCGATTTGATGTTGCTGCAGTTTTCACTGTAAAACCGTGTTGCAGCCCGTACCTCCCCATATATATTTATGGAGTGGAGTTTGCAACTGAAAAGAATCTTTGTGTTCCCAACAAGATTGGTGAAGGACGGCTTTCACTCACACTTACCTCTCAGAAATGAGCATGTGGAGTGACGATCGTTCATCTAGCACAAAGGGAACTGTTTGCAGGAGAAACTATTACTCTGGTTTCTCAGTCTGTTTCCTAGTGCCGGTTTGATATTCCTGCAGTTTTCACTGTAAAACCGAGTTGGTGCTAGTACCCCCAATATATATGTATGGAGTGGAGTTTGCAACTGAAAAGAAACTTTGTGTTCCCAACAATCTAGGTGAAGTAGGGCTTTCACACACACTTATCTCTCAGAACTGAGCATGTGGAGAGACATTCGTTCATCTAGCACAAAGGGAACGGGTTGCAGGTGAAACTTTTACTCTGGATCCTCAGTCTGTTTCCTAGTGCCGGTTTTAAGTTCCTGCAGTTTTCACTGTAAAACCGAGTTGGAGCTAGTACATTCCCATATAAATGTATGGAGTGGAGATTGCAAGTGAAAAGAAACTTTGTGTTCCCAACAAGGTAGGTGAAGATCGGCTTTCACACACAATTATCTCTCAGAAATGAGCATTTGGAGAGACTTTCGTTCATCTAGCACAAAGGGAACGGGTTGCAGGAGAAATTTTTACTCTGGTTTCTCATTCTGTTTCCTACTGCCGGTTTGATGTTCCTGCACTTTTCACTGTAAAACCGAGTTGGTGCTAGTACCCCCAATATATATGTATGGATTGGAGTTTGCAAGTGAAAAGAAACATTGTGTTCCCAACAAGCATGGTGAAGGACGGCTTTCACAGGAAAGGGTTGCAGGGGAAACTTTTACTCTGGTTTCTCACTCTGTTTACTAGTGCCGGTTTGAAGTTTCTGCAGTTTTCACTGTAAAACCGAGTTGGAGCTCGTACCTCCCCATATATATGTATGTATTGGAGTTTGCAACTGAAAATATCTCTGTGTTCCCAACAAGCTAGGTGTAGGACGGCTTTCACTCACAATTATCTCTCAGAACTGAGCATGTGGAGAGACGTTCGTTCATCTAGCACAAAGGGAACGAGTTGCAGGTGAAACTTTTTCTCTGGTTTCTCAGTCTGTTTCCTAGTGCCGGTTTGAATTTCCTGCAGTTTTCATTGTAAAACCGAGTTGGAGCTAGTACCTCCCCTTATATATGTATGGAGTGGTGTTTGCAAGTAAAAAGAAACTTTGTGTTCCCAACAAGCTAAGCGAAGTACGGCTTTCACACACACTTATCTCTCAGAACTGAGCATGTGGAGAGACGTTCCTTCATCTAGCAAAAAGGGAACGGGTTGCAGTAGAAACTTTTACTCTGTTGCCTCAATCTGTTTCCTAGTGCCGGTTTGAAGTTCCTCCAGTTTCCACTGTAAAACAGAGCTGGGTCTAGAACCTCCCAATATATATGTATGGAGTGGAGTTTGGAACTGAAAAGAAAATTTGTGTTCCCAACAAGCTAGGTGAAGGACGGCTTTCACACACACATATCTCTCAGAACTGAGCATGTGGAGAGACGTTCGTTCATCTAGCACAAATGGAACGGGTTACAGGAAAAACTTTTACTCTGGTTTCTCACTCTGTTTACTAGTGCTGGTTTGAAGTTCCTGCAGTTTTCACTGTAAAACCGAGTTGGAGCTAGTACCTCCCCATATACATGTATTGAGTGGAGTTTGCAACTGAAAAGAATCTTTGTGTTCCCAACAAGATAGGTGAAGAACGGCTTTCACTCACACTTATCTCTCAGAACTGAGCATGGGGAGAGACTTTCGTTCATCTAGCACAAAGGGAACGGGTTGCAGGAGAAACTTTTACTCTTGTTTCTCAGTCTGTTTCCTAGTGCCGGTTTGATATTCCTGCAGTTTTCACTGTAAAACCGAGTTGGTGCTAGTACCCCCAATATATATGTATGGAGTGGAGTTGGCAACTGAAAAGAAACTTTGTGTTCCCAACAAGCTAGTTGAAGGACGGCTTTCACACACACTAACCTCTCAGAACTAAGCATGTGGAGAGACGTTCGTTCATCAAGCACAAAGGTAACGGGTTGGAGGTGAAACATTTACTCTGGTTTCTCAGTCTGTTTCCTAGTGCCGGTTTGAATTTCCTGCAGTTTTCTAGGTAAAACCGAGTTGGAGCTACTACCTCCACATATATGTATGGAGTGGAGTTTGTAAGTGAAAAGAAACTTTGTGTTCCCAACAAGCTAGGTGAAGGACGGCTTTGACAAACACTTATCTCTCAGAACTGAGCATGTGGAGAGACTTTCGTTCATCTAGCAAAAAGGGAACGTGTTGCAGGAGAAACTTTTACTCTGGTTTCTCAGTCTGTTTCCTAGTGCCGGTTTGAAGTTCCTGCAGTTTTCATTGTAAAACCGAGTTGAAGCTAGTACCTCCCCATATATATGTATGGAGTGGAGTTTGGAAGTGAAAAGAAATTTTGTGTTCAGAACAAGCTAAGTGAAGTACGGCTTTCACACACACTTATCTCTCAGAACTGAGCATGTGGAGAGACGTTCGTTCATCCAGCACAAAGGGAACGGGTTGCAGGAAAAACATTTACTCTGGTTTCTCAGTCTGTTTCCTAGTGCCGGTTTGAAGTTGCTGCAGTTTCCACTGTAAAACAGAGCTGGAGCTAGAACCACCCCATATATATGTATGGAGTGGTGTTTGCAACTGAAAAGAAACTTTGTGTTCCCAACAAGCTAGGTGAAGGACGGCTTTCACACACACTTATCTCTCAGAACTGAGCATGTGGAGAGACGTTCGTTCATCTAGCAAAAAGAGAACGGTTTGCAGGAGAAACTTTTACTCTGGTTTCTCAGTCTGTTTCCTAGTGCCGGTTTGAAGTTCCTGCAGTTTTCACTGTAAAAACGAGTTGGTGCTAGTACCTCCCCATATATATGTATGGAGTGGAGTGGGCAAGTGAAAGGAAACTTTGTGTTCCCAACAAGCTAGTTGAAGGACGGCTTTCCACACACTTACCTCTCAGAACTGAGCATGTGGAGAGACGCTCGTTCATCTAGCACAAAGGGAACGGGTTGCAGGAGAAACTTTTTCTCTGGATTCTCAGTCTGTTTCCTAGTGCCGGTTTGAAGTTCCTGCAGTTTTCATTGTAAAACAGATTTGGAGCTAGTACATCCCCATATATATGTATTGAGTGGAGTTTGCAAGTGAAAAGAAACTTTGTGTTCCCAACAAGCTAAGTGAAGTACGGCTTTCACACACACTTCTCTCTCAGAACTGAGCATGTGGAGAGACTTTCGTTCATCTAGCACAAAGGGAAAGGGTTGCTGGGGAAACTTTTACTCTGGTTTCTCAGTCTGTTTCCTAGTGCCGGTTTGATGTTCCTGCACTTTTCACTGTAAAACCGAGTTGGTGCTAGTACCCCCAATATATATGTATGGATTGGAGTTTGCAAGTGAAAAGAAACTTTGTGTTCCCAACAAGCAAGTTGAAGGACGGCTTTCACAGGAAAGGGTTGCAGGGGAATCTTTTACTCTGGTTTCTCACTCTGTTTACTAGTGCCGGTTTGAAGTTTCTGCAGTTTCCACTGTAAAACAGAGCTGGAGCTAGAACCTCCCCATATATATGTATGGAGTGGAGTGGGCAAGTGAAAAGAAACCTTGTGTTCCCAACAAGCTAGGAGAAGGACGGCTTTTACACACACTTACCTCTCAGAACTGAGCATGTGGAGAGACGTTCGTTCATCTAGCACAAAGGTAACGGGTTGCAGGAGAAACATTTACTCTGTTTTCTCAGTCTGTTTCCTAGTGCCGGTTTGAAGTTCCTGCAGTTTTCACTGTAAAACTGAGTTGGAGCTAGTACCTCCCCATATATATGTATGGATTGGAGTTTGCAAGTGAAAAGAAACTTTGTGTTCCCAACAAGCTAGGTGAAGTGGGGCTTTCACACACACGTATCTCTCAGAACTGAGCATGTGGAGAGACGTTCGTTCATCTAGCACAAAGGGAACGGGTTGAAGGAGAAACTTTTACTCTGGTTTCTCAGTCTGTTTCCTAGTGCCGGTTTGAAGTTCCTGCATTTTTCACTGTAAAACCGAGTTGGAGCCCGTACCTCCCCATATATATGTATGGAGTGGAGTTTGCAAGTGAAAAGAACTTTGTGTTCCCAACAAGCTAAGTGAAGGACGGCTTTTACACACACTTATCTATCAGAACTGAGCATGTGAAGAGACGTTCGTTCATCTAGCACAAAGGGAACGGGTTGCAGGTGTAATTTTTGCTCTGGATTCTCAGTCTGTTTCCTAGTGCCGGGTTGAAGTTCCTGCAGTTTTCACTGTAAAACCGAGTTGGAGCTCGTACCTCCCCATATACATGTATGGAGTGGAGATTGCAAGTGAAAAGAATCTTTGTGTTCCCAACAAGCTAGGTGAAGGACGGCTTTGACACACACTTATCTCTCAGAACTGAGCATGTGGAGAGACGTTCGTTCATCTAGCACAAAGGGAACGGGTTGCAGGGGAAACTTTTACTCTGGATTCTCAGTCTGTTTCCTAGTGCCGGTTTGAAGTTCCTGCAGTTTTCACTGTAAAACCGAGTTGGAGCTAGTACCTCCCCTTATATATGTATGGATTGGAGTTTGCAAGTGAAAAGAAACTTTGTGTTCCCAACAAGCTAGGTGAAGAACGGCTTTCACACACACTTATCTCTCAGAACTGAGCATGTGGAGAGACGTTCGTTCATCTAGCGCAAAGGAACGGGTTGCAGGGGTAATTTTTACTCTGGTTTCTCAGTCTGTTTCCTAGTGCCGTGTAGAAGTTCCTGCAGTTTTCACTGTAAAACCGAGTTGGAGCTCGTACCTCCCCATATATATGTATGGATTGGAGTTTGCAACTGAAAAGAAACTTTGTGTTCCCAACAAGCTAGGTGAAGGACGGATTTTACACACACTTATCTCTCAGAACTGAGCAAGTAGTGAGACGTTCTTTCATCTAGCACAAAGGGAACGGGTTGCAGGGGAAATTTACTCTGGATTCTCAGTCTGTTTCCTAGTGCCGGTTTGAAGTTCCTGCATGTTTCACTGTAAAACCGAGTTGGTGTTAGTACTTGCCCATATATATGTATGGAGTGGAGTGGGCAAGTGAAAAGAAACTTTGTGTTCCCAACAAGCTAGGAGAAGGACGGCTTTCACACACACTTACCTCTCAGAACTGAGCATGTGGAGAGACGTTCGTTCATCTAGCACAAAGGTAACGGGTTGCAGGAGAAACATTTACTATGTTTTCTCAGTCTGTTTCCTAGTGCCGGTTTGAAGTTCCTGCAGTTTTCACTGTAAAACAGAGTTGGAGCTAGTACCTCCCCATATATATGTATGGATTGGAGTTTGCAAGTGAAAAGAAACTTTGTGTTCCCAACAAGCTAGGTGAAGTGCGGCTTTCACACACACGTATCTCTCAGAACTGAGCATGTGGAGAGACGTTCGTTCATCTAGCACAAAGGGAACGGGTAGAAGGAGAAAATTTTACTCTGGTTTCTCAGTCTGTTTCCTAGTGCCGGTTTGAAGTTCCTGCATTTTTCACTGTAAAACCGAGTTGGAGCTCGTACCTCCCCATATATATGTATGGAGTGGAGTTTGCAAGTGAAAAGAAACTTTGTGTTCCCAACAAGCAAGTTGAAGGACGGCTTTCACAGGAAAGGGTTGCAGGGGAAACTTTTACTCTGGTTTCTTACTCTGTTTACTAGTGCCGGTTTGAAGTTTCTGCAGTTTTCACTGTAAAACCGAGTTGGAGCTCGTACCTCCCCATATATATGTATGTATTGGAGTTTGCAACTGAAAAGAACTCTGTGTTCCCAACAAGCTAGGTGAAGGACGGCTTTCACTCACAATTATCTCTCAGAACTGAGCATGTGGAGAGACGTTCGTTCATCTAGCACAAAGGGAACGGGTTGCAGGTGAAACTTTTACTCTGGTTTCTCAGTCTGTTTCCTAGTGCCGGTTTGAATTTCCTGCAGTTTCCACTGTAAAACAGAGCTGGAGCTAGAACCTCCCCATATATATGTAAGGAGTGGAGTTTGCAACTGATAAGAAAATTTGTGTTCCCAACAAGCTAGGTGAAGGACGGCTTTCACACACACTTACCTCTCAGAACTGAGCATGAGGAGAAACGTTCGTTCATCTAGCACAAAGATAACGGGTTGCAGGAGAAATTTTTCTCTGGTTTCTCAGTCTGTTTCCTAGTGCCGGTTTGAAGTTCCTGCAGTTTTCACTGTAAAACCGAGTTGGAGCTCGTACCTCCCCATATATATGTATGGAGTGGAGTTTGCAACTGAAAAGAATCTTTGTGTTCCCAACAAGCTAGGTGAAGGACGGCTTTCACTCACACTTATCTCTCAGAACTGAGCATGTGGAGAGACCTTCGTTCATCTAGCACAAAGGGAAAGGGTTGCTGGGGAAACTTTTACTCTGGTTTCTCAGTCTGTTTCGTAGTGCCGGTTTGATGTTCCTGCACTTTTCACTGTAAAACCGAGTTGGTGCTAGTACCCCCAATATATATGTATGGATTGGAGTTTGCAAGTGAAAAGAAACTTTGTGTTCCCAACAAGCAAGTTGAAGGACGGCTTTCACAGGAAAGGGTTGCAGGGGATACTTTTACTCTGGTTTCTCACTCTGTTTACTAGTGCCGGTTTGAAGTTTCTGCAGTTTTCACTGTAAAACCGAGTTGCAGCTCGTACCTCCCCATATATATGTATGTATTGGAGTTTGCAACTGAAAAGAACTCTGTGTTCCCAACAAGCTAGCTGAAGGACGGCTTTCACTCACAATTATCTCTCAGAACTGAGCATGTGGAGAGACGTTCATTCATCTAGCACAAAGGGAACGGGTTGCAGGGGAAACTTTTACTCTGGTTTCTCAGTCTATTTCCTAGTGCCGGTTTGAATTTCCTGCAGTTTTCATTGTAAAACCGAGTTGGAGCTAGTACCTCCCCATATATATGTATGGAGTGGTGTTTGCAAGTGAAAAGAAACTTTGTGTTCCCAACAAGCTAAGCGAAGTACGGCTTTCACACACACTTATCTCTCAGAACTGAGCATGTGGAGAGACGTTCCTTCATCTAGCACAAAGGGAACGGGTTGCAGTAGAAACTTTTACTCTGTTGTCTCAGTCTGTTTCCTAGTGCCGGTTTGAAGTTCCTCCAGTTTCCACTGTAAAACAGAGCTGGAGCTAGAACCTCCCCATATATATGTATGGAGTGGAGTTTGCAACTGATAAGAAAATTTGTGTTCCCAACAAGCTAGGTGAAGGACGGCTTTCACACACACTTATCTCTCAGAACTGAGCATGTGGAGAGACGTTCCTTCATCTAGCACAAATGGAACGGGTTGCAGGAGAAACTTTTACTGTGGTTTCTCAGTCTGTTTCCTAGTGCCGTTTTGAAATTCCTGCAGTTTTCACTGTAAAACCGAGTTGGAGCTAGTACCTCCCCAAATATATGTATGGAGTGGAGTTTGCAACTGAAAAGATTCTTTGTGTTCCCAACAAGCTAGGTGAAGGACAGCTTTCCCTCACGCTTGTCTCTCAGAAAAGAGCATGTGAAGAGACATTCGTTCATCTAGCACAAAGGGAACGGGTTGCAGGAGAAATTTTTACTCTGGTTTCTCAATCTGTTTCCTACTGCCGGTTTGAAATTCCTGCAGTTTTCACTGTAAAACCGTGTTGGTGCTAGTACCTGCCCATATATATGTATGGAGTGGAGTTTGCAAGTGAAAAGAAACTTTGTGTTCCCAACAAGCTAGATGAAGGTCGGCTTTCACACACACTTATCTCTCAGAACTTAGCATGTGGAGAGACTTTCGTTCATCTAGCACAAAGGGAACGGGTTGCAGGGGAAATTTTACTCTGGTTTCTCAGTCTGTTTCCTAGTGCCGGTTTGAAGTTCCTGCAGTTTTCACTGTAAAACCGAGTTGGAGCTCTTACCTCCCCATATATATGTATGGATTGGAGTTTGCAACTGAAAAGAATCTTTGTATTCCCAACAAGCTAATTGAAGTACGGCTTTCACACACATTTATCTCTCAGAACTGAGCATGTGGAGTGACGTTCGTTCATCTAGCACAAAGGGAACTGGTTGCAGGAGAAACTTTTACTCTGGTTTCTCAGTCAGTTTCCTAGTGCCGGTTTGAAGTTCCTGTAGTTTTCATTGTAAAACAGAGTTGGAGTTAGAACCTCCCCATATATATGTATTGGGTGGAGTTTGCAAATGAAAAGAAACTTTGTGTTCCCAACAAGCTAATTGAAGTACGGCTTTCACACACACTTATCTCTCAGAACTGAGCATGTGGAGAGACTTTCGTTCATCTAGCACAAAGGGAACTGGTTGCAGGAGAAACTTTTACTCTGGTTTCTCAGTCAGTTTCCTAGTGCCGGTTTGATATTCCTGCAGTTTTCACTGTAAAACCGAGTTGGTGCTAGTACCCAAAATATATATGTATGGAGTGGATTTTCCAACTGAAAAGAAACTATGTGTTCCCAACAATCTAGGTGAAGTAGGGCTTTCACACACACTTATCCCTCAGAACTGAGCATATTGAGAGACATTCGTTCATCTAGCACAAAGCGAACGGGTTGCAGGGGAAACTTTTACTCTGGTATCTCAGTCTGTTTCCTAGTGCCGGTTTTAAGTTCGTGCAGTTTTCCCTGTAAAACCGAGTTGGAGCTCGTACCTCCCCATATATATGTATGGAATGATGTTTGCAAGTGAAAAGAATCTTTGTGTTCCCAACAAGATAGGTGAAGGACGGCTTTCACTCACACTTATCTCTCAGAACTGAGCATGTGGAGAGACTTTCGTTCATCTAGCACAAAGGGAAAGGGTTGCAGGAGAAACTTTTACTCTGGTTTCTCAGTCTGTTTCCTAGTGCCGGTTTGATATTCCTGCAGTTTTCACTGTAAAACCGAGTTGGTGCTAGTACCCCCAATATATATGTATGGAGTGGAGTTTGCAAGTGAAAAGAAACTTTGTGTTCCCAACAAGCTAGGTGAAGGACGGCTTTCACTCACACTTATCTCTGAACTGAGCATGTGGAGAGACTTCCTTTCATCTAGCACAAAGGGAACGGGTTGCAGGAGAAACTTTTACTCTGGTTTCTCAGTCTGTTTCCTAGTGCCGGTTTCAAGTTCCTGCAGTTTTCACTGTAAAACCGAGTTGGTGCTAGTACCACCAATATATATGTATGGAGTGGAGTTTGCAAGTGAAAAGAAACTTTGTGTTCCCAACAAGCTAGGTGAAGGAATGCTATCACACACACTTATCCCTCAGAACTGAGCATGTGGAGAGACATTCGTTCATCTAGCATAAAGGGAATGGGTTGCAGGTGAAACTTTTACTCTGGATTCTCAGTCTGTTTTCTAGTGCCGGTTTGAAGTTCCTGCAGTTTTCACTGTAAAACCGAGTTGGTGCTAGTACATTCCCATATAAATGTATGGAGTGGAGATTGCAAGTGAAAAGAAACTTTGTGTTCCCAACAAGCTAGGTGAAGAACGGCTTTCACACACACTTATCTCTCAGAACTGAGCATGTGAAGAGACGTTCGTTCATCTAGCACAAAGCGAACGGGTTGCAGGGGAAACTTTTACTCTGGTATCTCAGTCTGTTTCCTAGTGCCGGTTTTAAGTTCGTGCAGTTTTCCCTGTAAAACCGAGTTGGAGCTCGTACCTCCCCATATATATGTATGGAGTGAGGTTTGCAAGTGAAAAGAATCTTTGTGTTCCCAACAAGATAGGTGAAGGACGGCTTTCACTCACACTTATCTCTCAGAACTGAGCATGTGGAGAGACTTTCGTTCATTTAGCACAAAGGGAAAGGGTTGCAGGAGAAACTTTTACTCTGGTTTCTCAGTCTGTTTCCTTGTGCCGGTTTGATATTCCTGCAGTTTTCACTGTAAAACCGAGTTGGTGCTAGTACCACCAATATATATGTATGGAGTGGAGTTTGCAAGTGAAAAGAAACTTTGTGTTCCCAACAAGCTAGATGAAGGTCGGCTTTCACACACACTTATCTCTCAGAACTTAGCATGTGGAGAGACTTTCGTTCATCTAGCACAAAGGGAACGGGTTGCAGGGGAAATTTTACTCTGGTTTCTCAGTCTGTTTCCTAGTGCCGGTTTGAAGTTCCTGCAGTTTTCACTGTAAAACCGAGTTGGAGCTCTTACCTCCCCATATATATGTATGGATTGGAGTTTGCAACTGAAAAGTATCTTTGTGTTCCCAACAAGCTAGGTGAAGGACGGCTTTCACTCACACTTATCTCTCAGAACTGAGCAAGTGGAGAGACTTTCGTTCATCTAGCACAATGTGAACTGGTTGCAGGAGAAACTTTTACTCTGGTTTCTCAGTCTTTTTCCTAGTGCCGGTTTGAAGTTCCTGTAGTTTTCATTGTAAAACAGAGTTGGAGCTAGAACCTCCCAATATATATGTATTGGGTGGAGTTTGCAAATGAAAAGAAACATTGTGTTCCCAACAAGCTAATTGAAGTACGGCTTTCACACACACTTATCTCTCAGAACTGAGCATGTGGAGAGACTTTCGTTCATCTAGCACAAAGGGATCGGGTTGCAGGGGAAACTTTTACTCTGGTTTCTCAGTCTGTTTCCTAGTTCCGGTTTGAAGTTCCTGCAGTTTTCACTGTAAACCAAGTTGGTGCTAGTACCTCCCCATATATATGTATTGAGTGGAGTTTGCAACTTAAAAGAATCTTTGTGTTCCCAACAAGATATGTGAAGGACGGCTTTCACTCACACTTATCTCTCTGAACTGAGCATGGGGAGAGACTTTCGTTCATCTAGCACAAAGGGAACTGGTTGCAGGGGATACTTTTACTCTGGTTTCTCATTCTGTTTACTAGTGCCGGTTTGAAGTTTCTGCAGTTTTCACTGTAAAACCGAGTTGCAGCTCGTACCTCCCCAATATATATGTATGGATTGGAGTTTGCAACTGAAAAGAACTCTGTGTTCCCAACAAGCTAGGTGAAGGACGGCTTTCACACACACTTACCTCTCAGAACTGAGCATGTGGAGAGACCTTCGTTCATCTAGCACAAAAGGAAAGGGTTGCAGGGGAAACTTTTACTCTGGTTTCTCTGTATGTTTCCTACTGCCGGTTTGAAATTCCTGCAGTTTTCACTGTAAAACCGAGTTGGTGCTCGTACCTGCCCATATATATGTATGCAGTGGAGTTTGAAAGTGAAAAGAAACTTTGTGTTCCCAACAAGCTATGTGAAGGACGGCTTTCACACACACTTGCCTCTCAGAACTGAGCATGTGGAGAGACGTTCGTTCATCTAGCACAAATGTAACGGGTTGCAGGAGAAACTTTTACTCTGGTTTCTCAGTCTGTTTCCTAGTGCCGATTTGAATTTCCTGCAGTTTTCACTGTAAAACCGAGTTGGAGCTACTACCTCCACATATATGTATGGAGTGGAGTTTGTAAGTGAAAAGAAACTTTGTGTTCCCAACAAGGTAGGTGAAGGACGGCTTTGACAAACACTTACTTCTCAGAACTGAGCATGTGGAGAGACTTTCGTTCATCAAGCAAAAACGGAACGGGTTGCAGGAGAAACTTTTACTCTGGTTTCTCAGTCTGATTTCTAGTGCCGGTTTGAAGTTCCTGCAGTTTCCACTGTAAAACAGAGCTGGAGCTAGAACCTCCCCATATATATGTATGGAGTCGAGTTTGCAACTGAAAAGAAACTTTGTGTTCCCAACAAGCTATGTGAAGGACGGCTTTCACACACACTTATCTCTCAGAACTGAGCATGTGGAGAGACGTTCGTTCATCTAGCAAAAAGAGAACGGTTTGCAGGAGAAACTTTTACTCTGGTTTCTCAGTCTCTTTCCTAGTGCCGGTTTGAAGTTCCTGCAGTTTTCCCTGTAAAAACGAGTTGGTGCGAGTACCTCCCCATATATATGTATGGAGTGAAGTGGGCAAGTGAAAGGAAACTTTGTGTTCCCAACAAGCTAGTTGAAGGACGGCTTTCACACACACTTACCTCTCAGAACTGAGCATGTGGAGAGACGTTCGTTCATCTAGCACAAAGGGAACGGATTGCATTAGAAACTTTTACTCTGGATTCTCAGTCTTTCCTAGTGCCGGTTTGAAGTTCCTGCAGTTTTCATTGTAAAACAGATTTGGAGCTAGTACATCCACATATATAGGTATTGAGTGGAGTTTGCAAGTGAAAAGAAACTTTGTGTTCCCAACAAGCTAAGTGAAGGACGGCTTTCACACACAATTATCTCTCAGAACTGAGCATGTGGAGAGACGTTCGTTCATCTAGCACAAAGGGAATGGGTTGCAGGTGAAACTTTTACTCTGGATTCTCAGTCTGTTTCTTAGTGCCGGTTTGAAGTTCCTGCAGTTTTCACTGTAAAACCGAGTTGGAGCTAGTACATTCCCATATAAATGTATGGATTGGAGATTGCAAGTGAAAAGAAACTTTGTGTTCCCAACAAGCTAGGTGAAAAACGGCTTTCACACACACTTATCTCTCAGAACTGAGCATGTGAAGAGACGTTCGTTCATCTAGCACAAAGCGAACGGGTTGCAGGAGAAACTTTTACTCTGGTTTCTCAGTCTCTTTCCTAGTGCCGGTTTGAAGTTCCTGCAGTTTTCACTGTAAAAACGAGTTGGTGCTAGTACCTCCCCATATATATGTATGGAGTGGAGTGGGCAAGTGAAAGGAAACTTTGTGTTCCCAACAAGCTAGTTGAAGGACGGCTTTCACACACACTTACCTCTCAGAACTGAGCATGTGGAGAGACGTTCGTTCATCTAGCACAAAGGCAACGGGTTGCAGGAGAAACTTTTACTCTGGATTCTCAGTCTGTTCCCTAGTGCCGGTTTGAAGTTCCTGCAGTTTTCATTGTAAAACAGATTTGGAGCTAGTACATCCACATATATATGTATTGAGTGGAGTTTGCAAGTGAAAAGAAACTTTGTGTTCCCAACAAGCTAAGTGAAGGACGGCTTTGACACACAATTATCTCTCAGAACTGAGCATGTGGAGAGACCTTCATTCATCTAGCACAAAAGGAAAGGGTTGCAAGGGAAACTTTTACTCTGGTTTCTCAGTCTGTTTCCTAGTGCCGCTTTGATGTTCCTGCACTTTTCACTGTAAAACCGAGTTGGTGCTAGTACCCCCAATATATATGTATGGATTGGAGTTTGCAAGTGAAAAGAAAATTTGTGTTCCCAACAAGCAAGGTGAAGGACGGCTTTCACAGGAAAGGGTTGCAGGGGAAACTTTTACTCTGTTGTCTCAGTCTGTTTCCTAGTGCCGGTTTTGAAGTTCCTCCAGTTTCCACTGTAAAACAGAGCTGGAGCTAGAACCTCCCCATATATATGTATGGAGTGGAGTTTGCAACTGAAAAAAATCTTTGTGTTCCCAACAAGCTAGGTGAAGGACGGCTTTCACACACACTTATCTCTCAGAACTGAGCATGTGGAGAGACGTTCCTTCATCTAGCACAAATGGAACGGGTTGCAGGAGAAACTTTTACTGTGGTTTCTCAGTCTGTTTCCTAGTGCCGGTTTGAAATTCCTGCAGTTTTCACTGTAAAACCGAGTTGGAGCTAGTACCTCCCCAAATATATGTATGAAGTGTAGTTTGCAACTGAAAAGATTCTTTGTGTTCCCAACAAGCTAGGTGAAGGACAGCTTTCTCTCACGCTTATCTCTCAGAAAAGAGCATGTGAAGAGACATTCGTTCATGTAGCACAAAGGGAACGGGTTGCAGGGGAAATTTTACTCTGGTTTCTCAGTCTGTTTCCTAGTGCCGGTTTGAAGTTCCTGCAGTTTTCACTGTAAAACCGAGTTGGAGCTCTTACCTCCCCATATATATGTATGGATTGGAGTTTGCAACTGAAAAGAATCTTTGTATTCCCAACAAGCTAAATGAAGTACGGCTTTCACACACACTTATCTCTCAGAACTGAGCAAGTGGAGAGACTTTCGTTCATCTAGCACAATGTGAACTGGTTGCAGGAGAAACTTTTACTCTGGTTTCTCAGTCTGTTTCCTAGTGCCGGTTTGAAGTTCCTGTAGTTTTCATTGTAAAACAGAGTTGGAGCTAGAACCTCCCCATATATATGTATTGGGTGGAGTTTGCAAATGAAAAGAAACTTTGTGTTCCCAACAAGCTAATTGAAGTACGGCTTTCACACACACTTATCTCTCAGAACTGAGCATGTGGAGAGACTTTCGTTCATCTAGCACAAAGGGATCGGGTTGCAGGGGAAACTTTTACTCTGGTTTCTCAGTCTGTTTCCTAGTTCCGGTTTGACGTTTCTGCAGTTTTCACTGTAAAACCGAGTTGGAGCTAGTACCTCCCCATATATATGTATTGAGTGGAGTTTGCAACTTAAAAGAATCTTTGTGTTCCCTACAAGATATGTGAAGGACGGCTTTCACTCACACTTATCTCTCTGAACTGAGCATGGGGAGAGACTTTCGTTCATCTAGCACAAAGGGAACTGGTTGCAGGAGAAACTTTTTCTCTTGTTTCTCAGTCTGTTTCCTAGTGCCGGTTTGATATTCCTGCAGTTTTCACTGTAAAACCGAGTTGGTGCTATTACCCCCAATATATATGTATGGATTGGAGTTTGCAACTGAAAAGAAACTTTGTGTTCCCAACAATCTAGTTGAAGTAAGGCTGTCACACAAACTTATCTCTCAGAACTGAGCATGTGGAGAGACATTCGTTCATCTAGCACAAAGGGAACGGGTTGCAGGAGAAACTTTTACTCTGGTTTCTCAGTCTGTTTCCTAGTGCCGGTTTGATGTTCCTGCAGTTTTCACTGTAAAACCGAGTTGGAACTCGTACCTCCCCATATATATGTATGGAGTGAGGTTTGCAACTGAAAAGAATCTTTGTGTTCCCAACAAGATAGGTGAAGGACGGCTTTCACTCACACTTATCTCTCAGAACTGAGCATGTGGAGAGACTTTCGTTCATCTAGCACAAAGGGAAAGGGTTGCAGGAGAAACTTTTACTCTGGTTTCTCAGTCTGTTTCCTAGTGCCGGTTTGATATTCCTGCAGTTTTCACTGTAAAACCGAGTTGGTGCTAGTACCCCCAATATATATGTATGGAGTGGAGTTTGCAAGTGAAAAGAAACTTTGTGTTCCCAACAAGCTAGGTGAAGGACGGCTTTCACTCACACTTATCTCTGAACTGAGCATGTGGAGAGACTTCCTTTCATCTAGCACAAAGGGAACGGGTTGCAGGAGAAACTTTTACTCTGGTTTCTCAGTCTGTTTCCTAGTGCCGGTTTCAAGTTCCTGCAGTTTTCACTGTAAAACCGAGTTGGTGCTAGTACCACCAATATATATGTATGGAGTGGAGTTTGCAAGTGAAAAGAAACTTTGTGTTCCCAACAAGCTAGGTGAAGGAATGCTATCACACACACTTATCCCTCAGAACTGAGCATGTGGAGAGACATTCGTTCATCTAGCATAAAGAGAATGGGTTGCTGGTGAAACTTTTACTCTGGATTCTCAGTCTGTTTTCTAGTGCCGGTTTGAAGTTCCTGCAGTTTTCACTGTAAAACCGAGTTGGTGCTAGTACATTCCCATATAAATGTATGGAGTGGAGATTGCAAGTGAAAAGAAACTTTGTGTTCCCAACAAGCTAGGTGAAGAACGGCTTTCACACACACTTATCTCTCAGAACTGAGCATGTGAAGAGACGTTCGTTCATCTAGCACAAAGCGAACGGGTTGCAGGGGAAACTTTTACTCTGGTATCTCAGTCTGTTTCCTAGTGCCGGTTTTAAGTTCGTGCAGTTTTCCCTGTAAAACCGTGTTGGAGCTCGTACCTCCCCATATATATGTATGGAGTGAGGTTTGCAAGTGAAAAGAATCTTTGTGTTCCCAACAAGATAGGTGAAGGACGGCTTTCACTCACACTTTTCTCTCAGAACTGAGCATGTGGAGAGACTTTCGTTCATTTAGCACAAAGGGAAAGGGTTGCAGGAGAAACTTTTCCTCTGGTTTCTCAGTCTGTTTCCTTGTGCCGGTTTGATATTCCTGCAGTTTTCACTGTAAAACCGAGTTGGTGCTAGTACCACCAATATATATGTATGGAGTGGAGTTTGCAAGTGAAAAGAAACTTTGTGTTCCCAACAATCTAGGTGAAGTAAGGCTGTCACACAAACTTATCTCTCAGAACTGAGCATGTGGAGAGACATTCGTTCATCTAGCACAAAGGGAACGGGTTGCAGGAGAAACTTTTACTCTGGATTCTCAGTCTGTTTCCTAGTGCAGGTTTGATGTTCCTGCAGTTTTCCCTGTAAAACCGAGTTGGAGCTCGTACCTCCCCATATATATGTATGGAGTGAGGTTTGCAACTGAAAGGAATCTTTGTATTCCCAACAAGCTAAATGAAGTACGGCTTTCACACACACTTATCTCTCAGAACTGAGCATGTGGAGTGACGTTCGTTCATCTAGCACAAAGGGAACTGGTTGCAGGGGAAACTTTTACTCTGGTTTCTCAGTCAGTTTCCTAGTGCCGGTTTGATATTCCTGCAGTTTTCACTGTAAAACCGAGTTGGTGCTAGTACCCAAAATATATATGTATGGATTGGATTTTCCAACTAAAAAGAAACTCTGTGTTTCCAACAATCTAGGTGAAGTAGGGCTTTCACACACACTTATCCCTCAGAACTGAGCATATGGAGAGACATTCGTTCATCTAGCACAAAGCGAACGGGTTGCAGGGGAAACTTTTACTCTGGTATCTCAGTCTGTTTCCTAGTGCCGGTTTTAAGTTCGTGCAGTTTTCCCTGTAAAACCGAGTTGGAGCTCGTACCTCCCCATATATATGTATGGAGTGATGTTTGCAAGTGAAAAGAATCTTTGTGTTCCCAACAAGAAAGGTGAAGGAAGGCTTTCACTCACACTTATCTCTCAGAACTGAGCATGTGGAGAGACTTTCGTTCATCTAGCACAAAGGGAAAGGGTTGCAGGAGAAACTTTTACTCTGGTTTCTCAGTCTGTTTCCTAGTGCCGGTTTGATATTCCTGCAGTTTTCACTGTAAAACCGAGTTGGTGCTAGTACCCCCAATATATATGTATGGAGTGGAGTTTGCAAGTGAAAAGAAACTTTGTGTTCCCAACAAGCTAGGTGAAGGACGGCTTTCACTCACACTTATCTCTGAACTGAGCATGTGGAGAGACTTCCTTTCATCTAGCACAAAGGGAACGGGTTGCAGGAGAAACTTTTACTCTGGTTTCTCAGTCTGTTTCCTAGTGCCGGTTTCATGTTGCTGCAGTTTTCACTGTAAAACCGAGTTGGTGCTAGTACCACCAATATATATGTATAGAGTGGAGTTTGCAAGTGAAAAGAAACTTTGTGTTCCCAACAAGCTAGGTGAAGGAATGCTATCACACACACTTATCCCTCAGAACTAAGCATTTGGAGAGACATTCGTTCATCTAGCACAAAGGGAATGGGTTGCAGGTGAAACTTTTACTCTGGATTCTCAGTCTGTTTCCTAGTGCCGGTTTGAAGTTCCTGCAGTTTTCACTGTAAAACCGAGTTGGTGCTAGTACATTCCCATATAAATGTATGGAGTGGAGATTGTAAGTGAAAAGAAACTTTGTGTTCCCAACAAGCTAGGTGAAGAACGGCTTTCACACACACTTATCTCTCAGAACTGAGCATGTGAAGAGACGTTCGTTCATCTAGCACAAAGCGAACGGGTTGCAGGGGAAACTTTTACTCTGGTATCTCAGTCTGTTTCCTAGTGCCGGTTTTAAGTTCGTGCAGTTTTCCCTGTAAAACCGAGTTGGAGCTCGTACCTCCCCATATATATGTATGGAGTGAGGTTTGCAAGTGAAAAGAATCTTTGTGTTCCCAACAAGATAGGTGAAGGACGGCTTTCACTCACACTTATCTCTCAGAACTGAGCATGTGGAGAGACTTTCGTTCATCTAGCACAAAGGGAAAGGGTTGCAGGAGAAACTTTTACTCTGGTTTCTCAGTCTGTTTCCTTGTGCCGGTTTGATATTCCTGCAGATTTCACTGTAAAACCGAGTTGGTGCTAGTACCACCAATATATATGTATGGAGTGGAGTTTGCAAGTGAAAAGAAACTTTGTGTTCCCAACAAGCTAGGTGAAGGACGGCTTTCACACACACTTACCTCTCAGAACTGAGCATGTGGAGAGACCTTCGTTCATCTAGCACAAAAGGAAAGGGTTGCAGGGGAAACTTTTACTCTGGTTTCTCTGTATGTTTCCTACTGCCGGTTTGAAATTCCTGCAGTTTTCACTGTAAAACCGAGTTGGTGCTCGTACCTGCCCATATATATGTATGCAGTGGAGTTTGAAAGTGAAAAGAAACTTTGTGTTCCCAACAAGCTATGTGAAGGACGGCTTTCACACACACTTGCCTCTCAGAACTGAGCATGTGGAGAGACGTTCGTTCATCTAGCACAAATGTAACGGGTTGCAGGAGAAACTTTTACTCTGGTTTCTCAGTCTGTTTCCTAGTGCCGATTTGAATTTCCTGCAGTTTTCACTGTAAAACCGAGTTGGAGCTACTACCTCCACATATATGTATGGAGTGGAGTTTGTAAGTGAAAAGAAACTTTCTGTTCCCAACAAGGTAGGTGAAGGACGGCTTTGAAAAACACTTACCTCTCAGAACTGAGCATGTGGAGAGACTTTCGTTCATCAAGCAAAAACGGAACGGGTTGCAGGAGAAACTTTTACTCTGGTTTCTCAGTCTGATTTCTAGTGCCGGTTTGAAGTTCCTGCAGTTTCCACTGTAAAACAGAGCTGGAGCTAGAACCTCCCCATATATATGTATGGAGTCGAGTTTGCAACTGAAAAGAAACTTTGTGTTCCCAACAAGCTATGTGAAGGACGGCTTTCACACACACTTATCTCTCAGAACTGAGCATGTGGAGAGACGTTCGTTCATCTAGCAAAAAGAGAACGGTTTGCAGGAGAAACTTTTACTCTGGTTTCTCAGTCTCTTTCCTAGTGCCGGTTTGAAGTTCCTGCAGTTTTCACTGTAAAAACGAGTTGGTGCGAGTACCTCCCCATATATATGTATGGAGTGAAGTGGGCAAGTGAAAGGAAACTTTGTGTTCCCAACAAGCTAGTTGAAGGACGGCTTTCACACACACTTACCTCTCAGAACTGAGCATGTGGAGAGACGTTCGTTCATCTAGCACAAAGGGAACGGATTGCATTAGAAACTTTTACTCTGGATTCTCAGTCTTTCCTAGTGCCGGTTTGAAGTTCCTGCAGTTTTCATTGTAAAACAGATTTGGAGCTAGTACATCCACATATATATGTATTGAGTGGAGTTTGCAAGTGAAAAGAAACTTTGTGTTCCCAACAAGCTAAGTGAAGGACGGCTTTCACACACAATTATCTCTCAGAACTGAGCATGTGGAGAGACGTTCGTTCATCTAGCACAAAGGGAATGGGTTGCAGGTGAAACTTTTACTCTGGATTCTCAGTCTGTTTCTTAGTGCCGGTTTGAAGTTCCTGCAGTTTTCACTGTAAAACCGAGTTGGAGCTAGTACATTCCCATATAAATGTATGGATTGGAGATTGCAAGTGAAAAGAAACTTTGTGTTCCCAACAAGCTAGGTGAAAAACGGCTTTCACACACACTTATCTCTCAGAACTGAGCATGTGAAGAGACGTTCGTTCATCTAGCACAAAGCGAACGGGTTGCAGGAGAAACTTTTACTCTGGTTTCTCAGTCTCTTTCCTAGTGCCGGTTTGAAGTTCCTGCAGTTTTCACTGTAAAAACGAGTTGGTGCTAGTACCTCCCCATATATATGTATGGAGTGGAGTGGGCAAGTGAAAGGAAACTTTGTGTTCCCAACAAGCTAGTTGAAGGACGGCTTTCACACACACTTACCTCTCAGAACTGAGCATGTGGAGAGACGTTCGTTCATCTAGCACAAAGGCAACGGGTTGCAGGAGAAACTTTTACTCTGGATTCTCAGTCTGTTTCCTAGTGCCGGTTTGAAGTTCCTGCAGTTTTCATTGTAAAACAGATTTGGAGCTAGTACATCCACATATATATGTATTGAGTGGAGTTTGCAAGTGAAAAGAAACTTTGTGTTCCCAACAAGCTAGGTGAAGGACGGCTTTCACACACACTACCTCTCAGAACTGAGCATGTGGAGAGACCTTCGTTCATCTAGCACAAAAGGAAAGGGTTGCAGGGGAAACTTTTACTCTGGTTTCTCTGTATGTTTCCTACTGCCGGTTTGAAATTCCTGCAGTTTTCACTGTAAAACCGAGTTGGTGCTCGTACCTGCCCATATATATGTATGCAGTGGAGTTTGAAAGTGAAAAGAAACTTTGTGTTCCCAACAAGATAGGTGAAGGACGGCTTTCACACACACTTGCCTCTCAGAACTGAGCATGTGGAGAGACGTTCGTTCATCTAGCACAAATGTAACGGGTTGCAGGAGAAACTTTTACTCTGGTTTCTCAGTCTGTTTCCTAGTGCCGATTTGAATTTCCTGCAGTTTTCACTGTAAAACCGAGTTGGAGCTACTACCTCCACATATATGTATGGAGTGGAGTTTGTAAGTGAAAAGAAACTTTGTGTTCCCAACAAGGTAGGTGAAGGACGGCTTTGAAAAACACTTACCTCTCAGAACTGAGCATGTGGAGAGACTTTCGTTCATCAAGCAAAAACGGAACGGGTTGCAGGAGAAACTTTTACTCTGGTTTCTCAGTCTGATTTCTAGTGCCGGTTTGAAGTTCCTGCAGTTTCCACTGTAAAACAGAGCTGGAGCTAGAACCTCCCCATATATATGTATGGAGTCGAGTTTGCAACTGAAAAGAAACTTTGTGTTCCCAACAAGCTATGTGAAGGACGGCTTTCACACACACTTATCTCTCAGAACTGAGCATGTGGAGAGACGTTCGTTCATCTAGCAAAAAGAGAACGGTTTGCAGGAGAAACTTTTACTCTGGTTTCTCAGTCTCTTTCCTAGTGCCGGTTTGAAGTTCCTGCAGTTTTCACTGTAAAAACGAGTTGGTGCGAGTACCTCCCCATATATATGTATGGAGTGAAGTGGGCAAGTGAAAGGAAACTTTGTGTTCCCAACAAGCTAGTTGAAGGACGGCTTTCACACACACTTACCTCTCAGAACTGAGCATGTGGAGAGACGTTCGTTCATCTAGCACAAAGGGAACGGATTGCATTAGAAACTTTTACTCTGGATTCTCAGTCTTTCCTAGTGCCGGTTTGAAGTTCCTGCAGTTTTCATTGTAAAACAGATTTGGAGCTAGTACATCCACATATATATGTATTGAGTGGAGTTTGCAAGTGAAAAGAAACTTTGTGTTCCCAACAAGCTAAGTGAAGGACGGCTTTCACACACAATTATCTCTCAGAACTGAGCATGTGGAGAGACGTTCGTTCATCTAGCACAAAGGGAATGGGTTGCAGGTGAAACTTTTACTCTGGATTCTCAGTCTGTTTCTTAGTGCCGGTTTGAAGTTCCTGCAGTTTTCACTGTAAAACCGAGTTGGAGCTAGTACATTCCCATATAAATGTATGGATTGGAGATTGCAAGTGAAAAGAAACTTTGTGTTCCCAACAAGCTAGGTGAAAAACGGCTTTCACACACACTTATCTCTCAGAACTGAGCATGTGAAGAGACGTTCGTTCATCTAGCACAAAGCGAACGGGTTGCAGGAGAAACTTTTACTCTGGTTTCTCAGTCTCTTTCCTAGTGCCGGTTTGAAGTTCCTGCAGTTTTCACTGTAAAAACGAGTTGGTGCTAGTACCTCCCCATATATATGTATGGAGTGGAGTGGGCAAGTGAAAATAAACTTTGTGTTCCCAACAAGCTAGTTGAAGGACGGCTTTCACACACACTTACCTCTCAGAAATGAGCATGTGGAGAGACGTTCGTTCATCTAGCACAAAGGCAACGGGTTGCAGGAGAAACTTTTACTCTGGATTCTCAGTCTGTTTCCTAGTGCCGGTTTGAAGTTCCTGCAGTTTTCATTGTAAAACAGATTTGGAGCTAGTACATCCACATATATATGTATTGAGTGAAGTTTGCAAGTGAAAAGAAACTTTGTGTTCCCAACAAGCTAAGTGAAGGACGGCTTTGACACACAATTATCTCTCAGAACTGAGCATGTGGAGAGACCTTCATTCATCTAGCACAAAGGGAAAGGGTTGCAGGGGAAACTTTTACTCTGGTTTCTCAGTCTGTTTCCTAGTGCCGCTTTGATGTTCCTGCACTTTTCACTGTAAAACCGAGTTGGTGCTAGTACCCCCAATATATATGTATGGATTGGAGTTTGCAAGTGAAAAGAAAATTTTTGTTCCCAACAAGCAAGGTGAAGGACGGTTTTCACAGGAAAGGGTTGCAGGGGAAACTTTTACTCTGGTTTCTCAGTCTGTTTCCTAGTGCCGGTTTGAAGTTCCTGCAGTTTTCACTGTAAAACCGAGTTGGGGCTCGTACCTCCCCATATATATGTATGGAGTGGAGTTTGCAACTGAAAAAAATCTTTGTGTTCCCAACAAGATAGGTGAAGGACGGCTTTCACTCACACTTATCTCTCAGAACTGAGCATGGGGAGACACTTTCGTTCATCTAGCACAAATGGAACGGGTTGCAGGAGAAATTTTTACTCTGGTTTCTCATTCTGTTTCCTACTGCCGGTTTGAAATTCCTGCAGTTTTCACTGTAAAACCGTGTTGGTGCTAGTACCTGCCCATATATATGTATGGAGTGGAGTTTGCAAGTGAAAAGAAACTTTGTGTTCCCAACAAGCAAGATGAAGATCGGCTTTCACACACACTTATCTCTCAGAACTTAGCATGTGGAGAGACTTTCGTTCATCTAGCACAAAGGGAACGGGTTGCAGGGGAAACTTTTACTCTGGTTTCTCAGTCTGTTTCCTAGTGCCGGTTTGAAGTTCCTGCAGTTTTCACTGTAAAACCGAGTTGGAGCTCTTACCTCCCCATATATATGTATGGATTGGAGTTTGCAACTGAAAAGAATCTTTGTGTTCCCAACAAGCTAGGTGAAGGACGGCTTTCACTCACACTTATCTCTCAGAATTGAGCATGTGGAGAGACTTTCGTTCATCTAGCACAATGTGAACGGTTTGCAGGAGAAACTTTTACTCTGGTTTCTCAGTCTGTTTCCTAGTGCCGGTTTGATATTCCTGCAGTTTTCACTGTAAAACCGAGTTGGTGCTAGTACGCAAAATATATATGTATGGAGTGGAGTTTGCAACTGAAAAGAAACTCTGTGTTCCCAACAATCTAGGTGAAGTAGGGCTTTCACACACACTTATCCCTCAGAACTGAGCATGTGGAGAGACATTCGTTCATCTAGCACAAAGGGAATGGGTTGCAGGTGAAACTTTTACTCTGGATTCTCAGTCTGTTTCCTAGTGCCGGTTTGATGTTCCTGCAGTTTTCACTGTAAAACCGAGTTGGTGCTAGTACCCCCAATATATATGTATGGAGTGGAGTTTGCAAGTGAAAAGAAACTTTGTGTTCCCAACAAGCTAGTTGAAGGACGGCATTCACTCACACTTATCTCTCAGAACTGAGCATGTGGTGAGACTTCTTTCATCTAGCACAAAGGGATCGGGTCGCAGGAGAAACTTTTACTCTGGTTTCTCAGTCTGTTTCTTAGTGCCGGTTTGATGTTCCTGCAGTTTTCACTGTAAAACCGAGTTGGTGCTAGTACCACCAATATATATGTATGGAGTGGAGTTTGCAAGTGAAAAGAAACTTTGTGTTCCCAACAAGCTAGTTGAAGGACGGTTTTCACACACACTTACCTCTCAGAACTGAGCATGTGGAGAGACGTTCGTTCATCTAGCACAAATATAACGGGTTGCAGGAGAAACTTTTACTCTGGTTTCTCAGTCTGTTTCCTAGTGCCGGTTTGAATTTCCTGCAGTTTTCACTGTAAAACCGAGTTGGAGCTACTACCTCCACATATATGTATGGAGTGGAGTTTGTAAGTGAAAAGAAACTTTGTGTTCCCAAGAAGCTAGGTGAAGGACGGCTTTGACAAACACTTACATCTCAGAACTGAGCATGTGGAGAGACTTTCGTTCATCAAGCAAAAAGGGAAAGGGTTGCAGGAGAAACTTTTACTCTGGTTTCTCAGTCTGTTTTCTAGTGCCGGTTTGAAGTTCCTGCAGTTTTCATTGTAAAACCGAGTTGGAGATTGTACCTCCTCATATATATGTATGGAGTGGTGTTTGCAAGTTGAAAGAAACTTTGTGTTCCCAACAAGCTAAGTGAAGTACGGCTTTCACACACACTTATCTCTCAGAACTGAGCATGTGGAGTGACGTTCGTTCATCTAGCACAAAGGGAACGGGTTGCAGGAGAAACATTTACTCTGGTATCTCAGTCTGTTTCCTAGTGCCGGTTTGAAGTTCCTGCAGTTTCCACTGTAAAACAGAGCTGGAGCTCGAACCACCCCATATATATGTATGGAGTCGAGTTTGCAACTGAAAAGAAACTTTGTGTTCCCAACAAGCTAGGTGAAGGACGGCTTTCACACACACTTATCTCTCAGAACTGAGCATGTGGAGAGACGTTCGTTCATCTAGCAAAAAGAGAACGGTTTGCAGGAGAAATTTTACGCTGGTTTCTCAGTCTCTTTCCTACTGCCGGTTTGAAGTTCCTGCAGTTTTCACTGTAAAAACGAGTTGGTGCTAGTACCTCCCCATATATATGTATGGAGTGGAGTGGGCAAGTGAAAGGAAACTTTGTGTTCCCAACAAGCTAGTTGAAGGACGGCTTTCACACACACTTACCTGTCAGAACTGAGCATGTGGAGAGACGTTCGTTCATCTAGTAAAAAGGGAACGGGTTGCAGGGGAAACTTTTACTCTGGATTCTCAGTCTGTTTCCTAGTGCCGGTTTGAAGTTCCTGCAGTTTTCATTGTAAAACAGATTTGGAGCTAGTACATCCACATATATATGTATTGAGTGGAGTTTGCAAGTGAAAAGAAACTTTGTGTTCCCAACAAGCTAAGTGAATTACGGCTTTCACACACAATTATCTCTCAGAACTGAGCATGTGGAGAGACCTTCGTTCATCTAGCACAAAGGGAAAGGGTTGCAGGGGAAACTTTACTCTGGTTTCTCAGTCTGTTTCCTAGTGCCGGTTGGATGTTCCTGCAGTTTTCACTGTAAAACCGAGTTGGTGCTAGTACCCCAAATATATATGTATGGATTGGAGTTTGCAAGTGAAAAGAAACTTTGTGTTCCCAACAAGCAAGGTGAAGGACTGCTTTCACAGGAAAGGGTTGCAGGGGAAACTTTTACTCTGGTTTCTCAGTCTGTTTCCTAGTGCCGGTTTGAAGTTCCTGCAGTTTTCACTGTAAAACCGAGTTGGGGCTTGTACCTCCCCATATATATGTATGGTTTGGAGTTTGCAACAGAAGAAAATCTTTGTGTTCCCAACAAGATAGGTGAAGGACGGCTTTCACACACACTTATCTCTCAGAACTGAGCATGGGGAGACACTTTCGTTCATCTAGCACAAAGGGAACTGGTTGCAGGAGAAACTTTTACTCTGGTTTCTCAGTCTGTTTCCTAGTGCCGGTTTGATATTCCTGCAGTTTTCTCTGTAAAACCGAGTTGGTGCTAGTACCCCCAATATATATGTATGGAGTGGAGTTTGCAAGTGAAAAGAAACTTTGTGTTCCCAACAAGCTAGGTGAAGGACGGCTTTCACACACACTTACCTCTCAGAACTGAGCATGTGAATAGACGTTCGTTCATCTAGCACAAAGCGAACGGGTTGCAGGGGAAACTTTTACTCTGGTTTCTCAGTCTGTTTCCTAGTGCCGGTTTGAAGTTCCTGCAGTTTTCCCTGTAAAACCGAGTTGGAGCTCGTACCTCCCCATATATATGTATGGAGTGAGGTTTGCAAGTGAAAAGAATCTTTGTATTCCCAACAAGCTAACTGAAGTACGGCTTTCACACACACTTATCTCTCAGAAATGAGCATGTGGAGTGACGTTCGTTCATCTTGCACAAAGGGAACGGGTTGCAGGAGAAACTTTTACTCTGGTTTCTCAGTCTGTTTCCTAATGCCGGTTTGATGTTCCTGCAGTTTTCACTGTAAAACCGAGTTGGTGCTAGTACCCCCAATATATATGTATGGAGTGGAGTTTGCAAGTGAAAAGAAACTTTGTGTTCCCAACAAGCTAGGTGAAGAACGGCTTTCACACACACTTATCTCTCAGAACTGAGCATGTGAAGAGACGTTCGTTCATCTAGCACAAAACGAACGGGTTGCAGGGGAAACTTTTACTCTGGTATCTCAGTCTGTTTCCTAGTGCCGGTTTTAAGTTCCTGCAGTTTTCCCTGTAAAAGAGAGTTGGAGCTCGTACCTCCCCATATATATGTATGGAGTGAGGTTTGCAAGTGAAAAGAATCTTTGTGTTCCCAACAAGATAGTTGAAGGACGGCTTTCACTCACACTTATCTCTCAGAACTGAGCATGTGGAGAGACTTTCGTTCATCTAGCACAAAGGGAACGGGTTGCAGGAGAAACTTTTACTCTGGTTTCTCAGTCTGTTTCCTAGTGCCGGTTTGATGTTCCTGCAGTTTTCACTGTAAAACCGAGTTGGTGCTAGTACACCCAATATATATGTATGGAGTGGAGTTTGCAAGTGAAAAGAAACTTTGTGTTCCCAACAAGCTAGGTGAAGGACGGCTTTCACTCACACTTATCTCTCAGAACTGAGCATGTGGAGAGAATTCCTTTCATCTAGCACAAAGGGAACGGGTTGCAGGAGAAACTTTTACTCTGGTTTCTCAGTCTGTTTCCTAGTGCCGGTTTGATGTTCCTGCAGTTTTCACTGTAAAACCGAGTTGGTGCTAGTACCACCAATATATATGTATGGAGTGGAGTTTGCATGTGAAAAGAAACTTTGTGTTCCCAACAAGCTAGGTGAAGGACGGCTTTCACACACACTTATCTCTCAGAACTTAGCTTGTGGAGAGACCTTCGTTCATCTAGCACAAAATGAAAGGGTTGCAGGGGAAACTTTTACTCTGGTTTCTCAGTCTGTTTCCTACTGCCGGTTTGAAATTCCTGCACTTTTCACTGTAAAACCGAGTTGGAACTACTTCCTCCACATATATGTATGGAGTGGAGTTTGTAAGTGAAAAGAAACTTTGTGTTCCCAACAAGCTAGGTGAAGGACGGCTTTGACAAACACTTACCTCTCAGAACTGAGCATGTGGAGAGACTTTCGTTCATCAAGCAAAAAGGGAACGGGTTGCAGGAGAAACTTTTACTCTGGTTTCTCAGTCTTTTTTCTAGTGCCGGTTTGAAGTTCCTGCAGTTTTCATTGTAAAACCGAGTTGGAGCTAGTACCTCCCCATATATATGTATGGAGTGGTGTTTGCAAGTGAAAAGATACTTTGTGTTCCCAACAACCTAGGTGAAGGAGGGCTTTCACACACACTTATTTCTCAGAACTGAGCATGTGGAGAGACCTTCGTTCATCTAGCACAAAGGGAAAGGGTTGCAGGGGAAACTTTACTCTGGTTTCTCAGTCTGTTTCCTAGTGCCGGTTGGATGTTCCTGCACTTTTCACTGTAAAACCGAGTTGGTGATAGTACCCCCAATATATATGTATGGATTGGAGTTTGCAAGTGAAAAGAAAATTTGTGTTCCCAACAAGCAAGGTGAAGGACTGCTTTCACAGGAAAAGGGTTGCAGGGGAAACTTTTACTCTGGTTTCTCAGTCTGTTTCCTAGTGCCGGTTTGAAGTTCCTGCAGTTTTCACTGTAAAACCGAGTTGGGGCTCGTACCTCCCCATATATATGTATGGATTGGAGTTTGCAACAGAAGAAAATCTTTGTGTTCCCAACAAGATAGGTGAAGGACGGCTTTCACACACACTTATCTCTCAGAACTGAGCATGGGGAGACACTTTCGTTCATCTAGCACAAAGGGAACTGGTTGCAGGAGAAACTTTTACTCTGGTTTCTCAGTCTGTTTCCTAGTGCCGGTTTGATATTCCTGCAGTTTTCTCTGTAAAACCGAGTTGGTGCTAGTACCCCCAATATATATGTATGGAGTGGAGTTTGCAAGTGAAAAGAAACTTTGTGTTCCCAACAAGCTAGGTGAAGGACGGCTTTCACACACACTTACCTCTCAGAACTGAGCATGTGAATAGACGTTCGTTCATTTAGCACAAAGCGAACGAGTTGCAGGAGAAATTTTTACTCTGGTTTCTCAATCTGTTTCCTACTGCCGGTTTGAAATTCCTGCAGTTTTCACTGTAAAACCGTGTTGGTGCTAGTACCTGCCCATATATATGTATGGAGTGGAGTTTGCAAGTGAAAAGAAACTTTGTGTTCCCAACAAGCTAGATGAAGGTCGGCTTTCACACACACTTATCTCTCAGAACTTAGCATGTGGAGAGACTTTCGTTCATCTAGCACAAAGGGAACGGGTTGCAGGGGAAATTTTACTCTGGTTTCTCAGTCTGTTTCCTAGTGCCGGTTTGATGTTCCTGCAGTTTTCACTGTAAAACCGAGTTGGTGCTAGTACCACCAATATATATGTATGGAGTGGAGTTTGCATGTGAAAAGAAACTTTGTGTTCCCAACAAGCTAGGTGAAGGACGGCTTTCACACACACTTATCTCTCAGAACTTAGCTTGTGGAGAGACCTTCGTTCATCTAGCACAAAATGAAAGGGTTGCAGGGGAAACTTTTACTCTGGTTTCTCAGTCTGTTTCCTACTGCCGGTTTGAAATTCCTGCACTTTTCACTGTAAAACCGAGTTGGAACTACTTCCTCCACATATATGTATGGAGTGGAGTTTGTAAGTGAAAAGAAACTTTGTGTTCCCAACAAGCTAGGTGAAGGACGGCTTTGACAAACACTTACCTCTCAGAACTGAGCATGTGGAGAGACTTTCGTTCATCAAGCAAAAAGGGAACGGGTTGCAGGAGAAACTTTTACTCTGGTTTCTCAGTCTTTTTTCTAGTGCCGGTTTGAAGTTCCTGCAGTTTTCATTGTAAAACCGAGTTGGAGCTAGTACCTCCCCATATATATGTATGGAGTGGTGTTTGCAAGTGAAAAGATACTTTGTGTTCCCAACAACCTAGGTGAAGGAGGGCTTTCACACACACTTATTTCTCAGAACTGAGCATGTGGAGAGACCTTCGTTCATCTAGCACAAAGGGAAAGGGTTGCAGGGGAAACTTTACTCTGGTTTCTCAGTCTGTTTCCTAGTGCCGGTTGGATGTTCCTGCACTTTTCACTGTAAAACCGAGTTGGTGATAGTACCCCCAATATATATGTATGGATTGGAGTTTGCAAGTGAAAAGAAAATTTGTGTTCCCAACAAGCAAGGTGAAGGACTGCTTTCACAGGAAAAGGGTTGCAGGGGAAACTTTTACTCTGGTTTCTCAGTCTGTTTCCTAGTGCCGGTTTGAAGTTCCTGCAGTTTTCACTGTAAAACCGAGTTGGGGCTCGTACCTCCCCATATATATGTATGGATTGGAGTTTGCAACAGAAGAAAATCTTTGTGTTCCCAACAAGATAGGTGAAGGACGGCTTTCACACACACTTATCTCTCAGAACTGAGCATGGGGAGACACTTTCGTTCATCTAGCACAAAGGGAACTGGTTGCAGGAGAAACTTTTACTCTGGTTTCTCAGTCTGTTTCCTAGTGCCGGTTTGATATTCCTGCAGTTTTCTCTGTAAAACCGAGTTGGTGCTAGTACCCCCAATATATATGTATGGAGTGGAGTTTGCAAGTGAAAAGAAACTTTGTGTTCCCAACAAGCTAGGTGAAGGACGGCTTTCACACACACTTACCTCTCAGAACTGAGCATGTGAATAGACGTTCGTTCATTTAGCACAAAGCGAACGAGTTGCAGGAGAAATTTTTACTCTGGTTTCTCAATCTGTTTCCTACTGCCGGTTTGAAATTCCTGCAGTTTTCACTGTAAAACCGTGTTGGTGCTAGTACCTGCCCATATATATGTATGGAGTGGAGTTTGCAAGTGAAAAGAAACTTTGTGTTCCCAACAAGCTAGATGAAGGTCGGCTTTCACACACACTTATCTCTCAGAACTTAGCATGTGGAGAGACTTTCGTTCATCTAGCACAAAGGGAACGGGTTGCAGGGGAAATTTTACTCTGGTTTCTCAGTCTGTTTCCTAGTGCCGATTTGAAGTTCCTGCAGTTTTCACTGTAAAACCGAGTTGGAGCTCTTACCTCCCCATATATATGTATGGATTGGAGTTTGCAACTGAAAAGAATCTTTGTGTTCCCAACAAGCTAGGTGAAGGACGGCTTTCACTCACACTTATCTCTCAGAACTGAGCATGTGGAGAGACGTTCGTTCATCTAGCACAAAGGGAACGGGTTGCAGGGGAAACTTTTACTCTGGTTTCTAAGTCTGTTTCCTAGTGCCGGTATGAATTTCCTGCAGTTTTCATTGTAAAACCGAGTTGGAGCTAGTACCTCCCCATATATATATATGGAGTGGTGTTTGCAAGTGAAAAGAAACTTTGTGTTCCCAACAAGCTAAGCGAAGTACGGCTTTCACACACACTTATCTCTCAGAACTGAGCATGTGGAGAGACGTTCCTTCATCTAGCAGAAAGGGAACGGGTTGCAGTAGAAACTTTTACTCTGTTGTCTCAGTCTGTTTCCTAGTGCCGGTTTGAAGTTCCTCCAGTTTCCACTGTAAAACAGAGCTGGAGCTAGAACCTCCCCATATATATGTATGGAGAGGAGTTTGCAACTGATAAGAAAATTTGTGTTCCCAACAAGCTAGGTGAAGGACGGCTTTCACACACACTTATCTCTCAGAACTGAGCATGTGGAGAGACGTTCCTTCATCTAGCACAAATGGAACGGGTTGCAGGAGAAACTTTTACTGTGGTTTCTCAGTCTGTTTCCTAGTGCCGGTTTGAAATTCCTGCAGTTTTCACTGTAAAACCGAGTTGGAGCTAGTACCTCCCCAAATATATGTATGGAGTGGAGTTTGCAACTGAAAAGATTCTTTGTGTTCCCAACAAGCTAGGTGAAGGACAGCTTTCCCTCACGCTTATCTCTCAGAAAAGAGCAAGTGGAGAGACTTTCGTTCATCTAGCACAATGTGAACTGGTTGCAGGAGAAACTTTTACTCTGGTTTCTCAGTCTGTTTCCTAGTGCCGGTTTGAAGTTCCTGTAGTTTTCATTGTAAAACAGAGTTGGAGCTAGAACCTCCCCATATATATGTATTGGGTGGAGTTTGCAAATGAAAAGAAACTTTGTGTTCCCAACAAGCTAATTGAAGTACGGCTTTCACACACACTTATCTCTCAGAACTGAGCATGTGGAGAGACTTTCGTTCATCTAGCACAAAGGGATCGGGTTGCAGGGGAAACTTTTACTCTGGTTTCTCAGTCTGTTTCCTAGTTCCGGTTTGAAGTTCCTGCAGTTTTCACTGTAAAACCGAGTTGGAGCTAGTACCTCCCCATATATATGTATTGAGTGGAGTTTGCAACTTAAAAGAATCTTTGTGTTCCCTACAAGATATGCGAAGGACGGCTTTCACTCACACTTATCTCTCTGAACTGAGCATGGGGAGAGACTTTCGTTCATCTAGCACAAAGGGAACTGGTTGCAGGAGAAACTTTTTCTCTTGTTTCTCAGTCTGTTTCCTAGTGCCGGTTTGATATTCCTGCAGTTTTCACTGTAAAACCGAGTTGGTGCTATTACCCCCAATATATATGTATGGATTGGAGTTTGCAACTGAAAAGAAACTTTGTGTTCCCAACAATCTAGGTGAAGTAAGGCTGTCACACAAACTTATCTCTCAGAACTGAGCATGTGGAGAGACATTCGTTCATCTAGCACAAAGGGAACGGGTTGCAGGAGAAACTTTTACTCTGGATTCTCAGTCTGTTTCCTAGTGCAGGTTTGATGTTCCTGCAGTTTTCCCTGTAAAACCGAGTTGGAACTCGTACCTCCCCATATATATGTATGGAGTGAGGTTTGCAAGTGAAAAGAATCTTTGTATTCCCAACAAGCTAACTGAAGTACGGCTTTCACACACACTTATCTCTCAGAAATGAGCATGTGGAGTGACGTTCGTTCATCTTGCACAAAGGGAACGGGTTGCAGGAGAAACTTTTACTCTGGTTTCTCAGTCTGTTTCCTAATGCCGGTTTGATGTTCCTGCAGTTTTCACTGTAAAACCGAGTTGGTGCTAGTACCCCCAATATATATGTATGGAGTGGAGTTTGCAAGTGAAAAGAAACTTTGTGTTCCCAACAAGCTAGTTGAAGAACGGCTTTCACACACACTTATCTCTCAGAACTGAGCATGTGAAGAGACGTTCGTTCATCTAGCACAAAACGAACGGGTTGCAGGGGAAACTTTTACTCTGGTATCTCAGTCTGTTTCCTAGTGCCGGTTTTAAGTTCCTGCAATTTTCCCTGTAAAAGAGAGTTGGAGCTCGTACCTCCCCATATATATGTATGGAGTGAGGTTTGCAAGTGAAAAGAATCTTTGTGTTCCCAACAAGATAGTTGAAGGACGGCTTTCACTCACACTTATCTCTCAGAACTGAGCATGTGGAGAGACTTTCGTTCATCTAGCACAAAGGGAACGGGTTGCAGGAGAAACTTTTACTCTGGTTTCTCAGTCTGTTTCCTAGTGCCGGTTTGATGTTCCTGCAGTTTTCACTGTAAAACCGAGTTGGTGCTAGTACACCCAATATATATGTATGGAGTGGAGTTTGCAAGTGAAAAGAAACTTTGTGTTCCCAACAAGCTAGGTGAAGGACGGCTTTCACTCACACTTATCTCTCAGAACTGAGCATGTGGAGAGACTTCCTTTCATCTATCCCAAAGGGAACGGGTTGCAGGAGAAACTTTTACTCTGGTTTCTCAGTCTGTTTCCTAGTGCCGGTTTGATGTTCCTGCAGTTTTCACTGTAAAACCGAGTTGGTGCTAGTACCACCAATATATATGTATGGAGTGGAGTTTGCATGTGAAAAGAAACTTTGTGTTCCCAACAAGCTAGGTGAAGGACGGCTTTCACACACACTTATCTCTCAGAACTTAGCTTGTGGAGAGACCTTCGTTCATCTAGCACAAAATGAAAGGGTTGCAGGGGAAACTTTTACTCTGGTTTCTCAGTCTGTTTCCTACTGCCGGTTTGAAATTCCTGCACTTTTCACTGTAAAACCGAGTTGGAGCTACTTCCTCCACATATATGTATGGAGTGGAGTTTGTAAGTGAAAAGAAACTTTGTGTTCCCAACAAGCTAGGTGAAAGACGGCTTTGACAAACACTTACCTCTCAGAACTGAGCATGTGGAGAGACTTTCGTTCATCAAGCAAAAAGGGAACGGGTTGCAGGAGAAACTTTTACTCTGGTTTCTCAGTCTTTTTTCTAGTGCCGGTTTGAAGTTCCTGGAGTTTTCATTGTAAAACCGAGTTGGAGCTAGTACCTCCCCATATATATGTATGGAGTGGTGTTTGCAAGTGAAAAGATACTTTGTGTTCCCAACAACCTAGGTGAAGGAGGGCTTTCACACACACTTATTTCTCAGAACTGAGCATGTGGAGAGACCTTCGTTCATCTAGCACAAAGGGAAAGGGTTGCAGGGGAAACTTTACTCTGGTTTCTCAGTCTGTTTCCTAGTGCCGGTTGGATGTTCCTGCACTTTTCACTGTAAAACCGAGTTGGTGATAGTACCCCCAATATATATGTATGGATTGGAGTTTGCAAGTGAAAAGAAACTTTGTGTTCCCAACAAGCAAGGTGAAGGACTGCTTTCACAGGAAAGGGTTGCAGGGGAAACTTTTACTCTGGTTTCTCAGTCTGTTTCCTAGTGCCGGTTTGAAGTTCCTGCAGTTTTCACTGTAAAACCGAGTTGGGGCTCGTACCTCCCCATATATATGTATGGATTGGAGTTTGCAACAGAAGAAAATCTTTGTGTTCCCAACAAGATAGGTGAAGGACGGCTTTCACACACACTTATCTCTCAGAACTGAGCATGGGGAGACACTTTCGTTCATCTAGCACAAAGGGAACTGGTTGCAGGAGAAACTTTTACTCTGGTTTCTCAGTCTGTTTCCTAGTGCCGGTTTGATATTCCTGCAGTTTTCTCTGTAAAACCGAGTTGGTGCTAGTACCCCCAATATATATGTATGGAGTGGAGTTTGCAAGTGAAAAGAAACTTTGTGTTCCCAACAAGCTAGGTGAAGGACGGCTTTCACACACACTTACCTCTCAGAACTGAGCATGTGAATAGACGTTCGTTCATTTAGCACAAAGCGAACGAGTTGCAGGAGAAATTTTTACTCTGGTTTCTCAATCTGTTTCCTACTGCCGGTTTGAAATTCCTGCAGTTTTCACTGTAAAACCGTGTTGGTGCTAGTACCTGCCCATATATAGGTATGGAGTGGAGTTTGCAAGTGAAAAGAAACTTTGTGTTCCCAACAAGCTAGATGAAGGTCGGCTTTCACACACACTTATCTCTCAGAACTTAGCATGTGGAGAGACTTTCGTTCATCTAGCACAAAGGGAACGGGTTGCAGGGGAAATTTTACTCTGGTTTCTCAGTCTGTTTCCTAGTGCCGATTTGAAGTTCCTGCAGTTTTCACTGTAAAACCGAGTTGGAGCTCTTACCTCCCCATATATATGTATGGATTGGAGTTTGCAACTGAAAAGAATCTTTGTGTTCCCAACAAGCTAGGTGAAGGACGGCTTTCACTCACACTTATCTCTCAGAACTGAGCATGTGGAGAGACGTTCGTTCATCTAGCACAAAGGGAACGGGTTGCAGGGGAAACTTTTACTCTGGTTTCTAAGTCTGTTTCCTAGTGCCGGTATGAATTTCCTGCAGTTTTCATTGTAAAACCGAGTTGGAGCTAGTACCTCCCCATATATATATATGGAATGGTGTTTGCAAGTGAAAAGAAACTTTGTGTTCCCAACAAGCTAAGCGAAGTACGGCTTTCACACACACTTATCTCTCAGAACTGAGCATGTGGAGAGACGTTCCTTCATCTAGCAGAAAGGGAACGGGTTGCAGTAGAAACTTTTACTCTGTTGTCTCAGTCTGTTTCCTAGTGCCGGTTTGAAGTTCCTCCAGTTTCCACTGTAAAACAGAGCTGGAGCTAGAACCTCCCCATATATATGTATGGAGTGGAGTTTGCAACTGATAAGAAAATTTGTGTTCCCAACAAGCTAGGTGAAGGACGGCTTTCACACACACTTATCTCTCAGAACTGAGCATGTGGAGAGACGTTCCTTCATCTAGCACAAATGGAACGGGTTGCAGGAGAAACTTTTACTGTGGTTTCTCAGTCTGTTTCCTAGTGCCGGTTTGAAATTCCTGCAGTTTTCACTGTAAAACCGAGTTGGAGCTAGTACCTCCCCAAATATATGTATGGAGTGGAGTTTGCAACTGAAAAGATTCTTTGTGTTCCCAACAAGCTAGGTGAAGGACAGCTTTCCCTCACGCTTATCTCTCAGAAAAGAGCAAGTGGAGAGACTTTCGTTCATCTAGCACAATGTGAACTGGTTGCAGGAGAAACTTTTACTCTGGTTTCTCAGTCTGTTTCCTAGTGCCGGTTTGAAGTTCCTGTAGTTTTCATTGTAAAACAGAGTTGGAGCTAGAACCTCCCCATATATATGTATTGGGTGGAGTTTGCAAATGAAAAGAAACTTTGTGTTCCCAACAAGCTAATTGAAGTACGGCTTTCACACACACTTATCTCTCAGAACTGAGCATGTGGAGAGACTTTCGTTCATCTAGCACAAAGGGATCGGGTTGCAGGGGAAACTTTTACTCTGGTTTCTCAGTCTGTTTCCTAGTTCCGGTTTGAAGTTCCTGCAGTTTTCACTGTAAAACCGAGTTGGAGCTAGTACCTCCCCATATATATGTATTGAGTGGAGTTTGCAACTTAAAAGAATCTTTGTGTTCCCTACAAGATATGCGAAGGACGGCTTTCACTCACACTTATCTCTCTGAAATGAGCATGGGGAGAGACTTTCGTTCATCTAGCACAAAGGGAACTGGTTGCAGGAGAAACTTTTTCTCTTGTTTCTCAGTCTGTTTCCTAGTGCCGGTTTGATATTCCTGCAGTTTTCACTGTAAAACCGAGTTGGTGCTATTACTCCCAATATATATGTATGGATTGGAGTTTGCAACTGAAAAGAAACTTTGTGTTCCCAACAATCTAGGTGAAGTAAGGCTGTCACACAAACTTATCTCTCAGAACTGAGCATGTGGAGAGACATTCGTTCATCTAGCACAAAGGGAACGGGTTGCAGGAGAAACTTTTACTCTGGATTCTCAGTCTGTTTCCTAGTGCAGGTTTGATGTTCCTGCAGTTTTCCCTGTAAAACCGAGTTGGAACTCGTACCTCCCCATATATATGTATGGAGTGAGGTTTGCAAGTGAAAAGAATCTTTGTATTCCCAACAAGCTAACTGAAGTACGGCTTTCACACACACTTATCTCTCAGAAATGAGCATGTGGAGTGACGTTCGTTCATCTTGCACAAAGGGAACGGGTTGCAGGAGAAACTTTTACTCTGGTTTCTCAGTCTGTTTCCTAATGCCGGTTTGATGTTCCTGCAGTTTTCACTGTAAAACCGAGTTGGTGCTAGTACCCCCAATATATATGTATGGAGTGGAGTTTGCAAGTGAAAAGAAACTTTGTGTTCCCAACAAGCTAGGTGAAGAACGGCTTTCACACACACTTATCTCTCAGAACTGAGCATGTGAAGAGACGTTCGTTCATCTAGCACAAAACGAACGGGTTGCAGGGGAAACTTTTACTCTGGTATCTCAGTCTGTTTCCTAGTGCCGGTTTTAAGTTCCTGCAATTTTCCCTGTAAAAGAGAGTTGGAGCTCGTACCTCCCCATATATATGTATGGAGTGAGGTTTGCAAGTGAAAAGAATCTTTGTGTTCCCAACAAGATAGTTGAAGGACGGCTTTCACTCACACTTATCTCTCAGAACTGAGCATGTGGAGAGACTTTCGTTCATCTAGCACAAAGGGAACGGGTTGCAGGAGAAACTTTTACTCTGGTTTCTCAGTCTGTTTCCTAGTGCCGGTTTGATGTTCCTGCAGTTTTCACTGTAAAACCGAGTTGGTGCTAGTACACCCAATATATATGTATGGAGTGGAGTTTGCAAGTGAAAAGAAACTTTGTGTTCCCAACAAGCTAGGTGAAGGACGGCTTTCACTCACACTTATCTCTCAGAACTGAGCATGTGGAGAGACTTCCTTTCATCTATCCCAAAGGGAACGGGTTGCAGGAGAAACTTTTACTCTGGTTTCTCAGTCTGTTTCCTAGTGCCGGTTTGATGTTCCTGCAGTTTTCACTGTAAAACCGAGTTGGTGCTAGTACCACCAATATATATGTATGGAGTGGAGTTTGCATGTGAAAAGAAACTTTGTGTTCCCAACAAGCTAGGTGAAGGACGGCTTTCACACACACTTATCTCTCAGAACTTAGCTTGTGGAGAGACCTTCGTTCATCTAGCACAAAATGAAAGGGTTGCAGGGGAAACTTTTACTCTGGTTTCTCAGTCTGTTTCCTACTGCCGGTTTGAAATTCCTGCACTTTTCACTGTAAAACCGAGTTGGAGCTACTTCCTCCACATATATGTATGGAGTGGAGTTTGTAAGTGAAAAGAAACTTTGTGTTCCCAACAAGCTAGGTGAAGGACGGCTTTGACAAACACTTACCTCTCAGAACTGAGCATGTGGAGAGACTTTCGTTCATCAAGCAAAAAGGGAATGGGTTGCAGGAGAAACTTTTACTCTGGTTTCTCAGTCTTTTTTCTAGTGCCGGTTTGAAGTTCCTGCAGTTTTCATTGTAAAACCGAGTTGGAGCTAGTACCTCCCCATATATATGTATGGAGTGGTGTTTGCAAGTGAAAAGATACTTTGTGTTCCCAACAACCTAGGTGAAGGAGGGCTTTCACACACACTTATTTCTCAGAACTGAGCATGTGGAGAGACCTTCGTTCATCTAGCACAAAGGGAAAGGGTTGCAGGGGAAACTTTACTCTGGTTTCTCAGTCTGTTTCCTAGTGCCGGTTGGATGTTCCTGCACTTTTCACTGTAAAACCGAGTTGGTGCTAGTACCCAAAATATATATGTATGGAGTGGATTTTCCAACTGAAAAGAAACTATGTGTTCCTAACAATCTAGGTGAAGTAGGGCTTTCACACACACTTATCCCTCAGAACTGAGCATATGGAGAGACATTCGTTCATCTAGCACAAAGCGAACGGGTTGCAGGGGAAACTTTTACTCTGGTATCTCAGTCTGTTTCCTAGTGCCGGTTTTAAGTTCGTGCAGTTTTCCCTGTGAAACCGAGTTGGAGCTCGTACCTCCCCATATATATGTATGGAATGATGTTTGCAAGTGAAAAGAATCTTTGTGTTCCCAACAAGATAGGTGAAGGACGGCTTTCACTCACACTTATCTCTCAGAACTGAGCATGTGGAGAGACTTTCGTTCATCTAGCACAAAGGGAAAGGGTTGCAGGAGAAACTTTTACTCTGGTTTCTCAGTCTGTTTCCTAGTGCCGGTTTGATATTCCTGCAGTTTTCACTGTAAAACCGAGTTGGTGCTAGTCCCCCCAATATATATGTATGGAGTGGAGTTTGCAAGTGAAAAGAAACTTTGTGTTCCCAACAAGCTAGGTGAAGGACGGCTTTCACTCACACTTATCTCTGAACTGAGCATGTGGAGAGACTTCCTTTCATCTAGCACAAAGGGAACGGGTTGCATGAGAAACTTTTACTTTGGTTTCTCAGTCTGTTTCCTAGTGCCGGTTTCAAGTTCCTGCAGTTTTCACTGTAAAACCGAGTTGGTGCTAGTTCCACCAATATATATGTATGGAGTGGAGTTTGCAAGTGAAAAGAAACTTTGTGTTCCCAACAAGCTAGGTGAAGGAATGCTATCACACACACTTATCCCTCAGAACTGAGCATGTGGAGAGACATTCGTTCATCTAGCATAAAGGGAATGGGTTGCAGGTGAAACTTTTACTCTGGATTCTCAGTCTGTTTTCTAGTGCCGGTTTGAAGTTCCTGCAGTTTTCACTGTAAAACCGAGTTGGTGCTAGTACATTCCCATATAAATGTATGGAGTGGAGATTGCAAGTGAAAAGAAACTTTGTGTTCCCAACAAGCTAGGTGAAGAACGGCTTTCACACACACTTATCTCTCAGAACTGAGCATGTGAAGAGACGTTCGTTCATCTAGCACAAAGCGAACGGGTTGCAGGGGAAACTTTTACTCTGGTATCTCAGTCTGTTTCCTAGTGCCGGTTTTAAGTTCGTGCAGTTTTCCCTGTAAAACCGAGTTGGAGCTCGTACCTCCCCATATATATGTATGGAGTGAGGTTTGCAAGTGAAAAGAATCTTTGTGTTCCCAACAAGATAGGTGAAGGACGGCTTTCACTCACACTTATCTCTCAGAACTGAGCATGTGGAGAGACTTTCGTTCATTTAGCACAAAGGGAAAGGGTTGCAGGAGAAACTTTTACTCTGGTTTCTCAGTCTGTTTCCTTGTGCCGGTTTGATATTCCTGCAGTTTTCACTGTAAAACCGAGTTGGTGCTAGTATCACCAATATATATGTATGGAGTGGAGTTTGCAAGTGAAAAGAAACTTTGTGTTCCCAACAAGTTAGATGAAGGTCGGCTTTCACACACACTTATCTCTCAGAACTTAGCATGTGGAGAGACTTTCGTTCATCTAGCACAAAGGGAACGGGTTGCAGGGGAAATTTTACTCTGGTTTCTCAGTCTGTTTCCTAGTGCCGGTTTGAATTTCCTGCAGATTTCACTGTAAAACCGAGTTGGAGCTCTTACCTCCCCATATATATGTATGGATTGGAGTTTGCAACTGAAAAGAATCTTTGTGTTCCCAACAAGCTAGGTGAAGGACGGCTTTCACTCACACTTATCTCTCAGAACTGAGCAAGTGGAGAGACTTTCGTTCATCTAGCACAATGTGAACTGGTTGCAGGAGAAACTTTTACTCTGGTTTCTCAGTCTGTTTCCTAGTGCCGGTTTGAAGTTCCTGTAGTTTTCATTGTAAAACAGAGTTGGAGCTAGAACCTCCCCATATATATGTATTGGGTGGAGTTTGCAAATGAAAAGAAACTTTGTGTTCCCAACAAGCTAATTGAAGTACGGCTTTCACACACACTTATCTCTCAGAACTGAGCATGTGGAGAGACTTTCGTTCATCTAGCACAAAGGGATCGGGTTGCAGGGGAAACTATTACTCTGGTTTCTCAGTCTGTTTCCTAGTTCCGGTTTGAAGTTCCTGCAGTTTTCACTGTAAACCAAGTTGGAGCTAGTACCTCCCCATATATATGTATTGAGTGGAGTTTGCAACTTAAAAGAATCTTTGTGTTCCCAACAAGGTATGTGAAGGACGGCTTTCACTCACACTTATCTCTCTGAACTGAGCATGGGGAGAGACTTTCGTTCATCTAGCACAAAGGGAACTGGTTGCAGGAGAAACTTTTTCTCTTGTTTCTCAGTCTGTTTCCTAGTGCCGGTTTGATATTTCTGCAGTTTTCACTGTAAAACCGAGTTGGTGCTAGTACCCCCAATATATATGTATGGATTGGAGTTTGCAACTGAAAAGAAACTTTGTGTTCCCAACAAGCTAGGTGAAGGACGGCTTTCACTCACACTTATCTCTGAACTGAGCATGTGGAGAGACTTCCTTTCATCTAGCACAAAGGGAACGGGTTGCAGGAGAAACTTTTACTCTGGTTTCTCAGTCTGTTTCCTAGTGCCGGTTTCATGTTCCTGCAGTTTTCACTGTAAAACCGAGTTGGTGCTAGTACCACCAATATATATGTATGGAGTGGAGTTTGCAAGTGAAAAGAAACTTTGTGTTCCCAACAAGCTAGGTGAAGGAATGCTATCACACACACTTATCCCTCAGAACTGAGCATGTGGAGAGACATTCGTTCATCTAGCACAAAGGGAATTGGTTGCAGGTGAAACTTTTACTCTGGATTCTCAGTCTGTTTCCTAGTGCCGGTTTGAAATTCCTGCAGTTTTCACTGTAAAACCGAGTTGGTGCTAGTACATTCCCCTATAAATGTATGGAGTGGAGATTGCAAGTGAAAAGAAACTTTGTGTTCCCAACAAGCTAGGTGAAGAACGGCTTTCACACACACTTATCTCTCAGAACTGAGCATGTGAAGAGACGTTCGTTCATCTAGCACAAAGCGAACGGGTTGCAGGGGAAACTTTTACTCTGGTATCTCAGTCTGTTTCCTAGTGCCGGTTTTAAGTTCGTGCAGTTTTCCCTGTAAAACCGAGTTGGAGCTCGTACCTCCCCATATATATGTATGGAGTGAGGTTTGCAAGTGAAAAGAATCTTTGTGTTCCCAACAAGATAGGTGAAGGACGGCTTTCACTCACACTTATCTCTCAGAACTGAGCATGTGGAGAGACTTTCGTTCATCTAGCACAAAGGGAAAGTGTTGCAGGAGAAACTTTTACTCTGGTTTCTCAGTCTGTTTCCTTGTGCCGGTTTGATATTCCTGCAGATTTCACTGTAAAACCGAGTTGGTGCTAGTACCACCAATATATATTTATGGAGTGGAGTTTGCAAGTGAATAGAAACTTTGTGTTCCCAACAAGCTAGGTGAAGGACGGCTTTCACACACACTTACCTCTCAGAACTGAGCATGTGGAGAGACCTTCGTTCATCTAGCACAAAAGGAAACGGTTGCAGTGGAAACTTTTACTCTGGTTTCTCAGTATGTTTCCTACTGCCGGTTTGAAATTCCTGCAGTTTTCACTGTAAAACCGAGTTGGTGCTCGTACCTGCCCATATATATGTATGCAGTGGAGTTTGAAAGTGAAAAGAAACTTTGTGTTCCCAACAAGCTATGTGAAGGACGGCTTTCACACACACTTGCCTCTCAGAACTGAGCATGTGGAGAGACGTTCGTTCATCTAGCACAAATGTAACGGGTTGCAGGAGAAACTTTTACTCTGGTTTCTCAGTCTGTTTCCTAGTGCCGATTTGAATTTCCTGCAGTTTTCACTGTAAAACCGAGTTGGAGCTACTACCTCCACATATATGTATGGAGTGGAGTTTGTAAGTGAAAAGAAAATTTGTGTTCCCAACAAGGTAGGTGAAGGACGGCTTTGACAAACACTTACCTCTCAGAACTGATCATGTGGAGAGACTTTCGTTCATCAAGCAAAAACGGAACGGGTTGCAGGATAAACTTTTACTCTGGTTTCTCAGTCTGATTTCTAGTGCCGGTTTGAAGTTCCTGCAGTTTCCACTGTAAAACAGAGCTGGAGCTAGAACCTCCCCATATATATGTATGGAGTCGAGTTTGCAACTGAAAAGAAACTTTGTGTTCCCAACAAGCTAGGTGAAGGACGGCTTTCACACACACTTATCTCTCAGAACTGAGCATGTGGAGAGACGTTCGTTCATCTAGCAAAAAGAGAACGGTTTGCAGGAGAAACTTTTACTCTGGTTTCTCAGTCTCTTTCCTAGTGCCGGTTTGAAGTTCCTGCAGTTTTCACTGTAAAAAAGAGTTGGTGCTAGTACCTCCCCATATATATGTATGGAGTGAAGTGGGCAAGTGAAAGGAAACTTTGTGTTCCCAACAAGCTAGTTGAAGGACGGCTTTCACACACACTTACCTCTCAGAACTGAGCATGTGGAGAGACGTTCGTTCATCTAGCACAAAGGGAACGGATTGCATTAGAAACTTTTACTCTGGATTCTCAGTCTGTTTCCTAGTGCCGGTTTGAAGTTCCTGCAGTTTTCATTGTAAAACAGATTTGGAGCTAGTACATCCACATATATATGTATTGAGTGGAGTTTGCAAGTGAAAAGAAACTTTGTGTTCCCAACAAGCTAAGTGAAGGACGGCTTTCACACACAATTATCTCTCAGAACTGAGCATGTGGAGAGACGTTCGTTCATCTAGCACAAAGGGAATGGGTTGCAGGTGAAACTTTTACTCTGGATTCTCAGTCTGTTTCTTAGTGCCGGTTTGAAGTTCCTGCAGTTTTCACTGTAAAACCGAGTTGGAGCTAGTACATTCCCATATAAATGTATGGATTGGAGATTGCAAGTGAAAAGAAACTTTGTGTTCCCAACAAGCTAGGTGAAAAACGGCTTTCACACACACTTATCTCTCAGAACTGAGCATGTGAAGAGACGTTCGTTCATCTAGCACAAAGCGAACGGGTTGCAGGAGAAACTTTTACTCTGGTTTCTCAGTCTCTTTCCTAGTGCCGGTTTGAAGTTCCTGCAGTTTTCACTGTAAAAACGAGTTGGTGCTAGTACCTCCCCATATATATGTATGGAGTGGAGTGGGCAAGTGAAAGGAAACTTTGTGTTCCCAACAAGCTAGTTGAAGGACGGCTTTCACACACACTTACCTCTCAGAACTGAGCATGTGGAGAGACGTTCGTTCATCTAGCACAAAGGCAACGGGTTGCAGGAGAAACTTTTACTCTGGATTCTCAGTCTGTTTCCTAGTGCCGGTTTGAAGTTCCTGCAGTTTTCATTGTAAAACAGATTTGGAGCTAGTACATCCACATATATATGTATTGAGTGGAGTTTGCAAGTGAAAAGAAACTTTGTGTTCCCAACAAGCTAATTGAAGGACGGCTTTGACACACAATTATCTCTCAGAACTGAGCATGTGGAGAGACCTTCATTCATCTAGCACAAAGGGAAAGGGTTGCAGGGGAAACTTTTACTCTGGTTTCTCAGTCTGTTTCCTAGTGCCGCTTTGATGTTCCTGCACTTTTCACTGTAAAACCGAGTTGGTGCTATTACCCCCAATATATATGTATGGATTGGAGTTTGCAAGTGAAAAGAAAATTTGTGTTCCCAACAAGCAAGCTGAAGGACGGCTTTCACAGGAAAGGGTTGCAGGGGAAACTTTTACTCTGGTTTCTCAGTCTCTTTCCTAGTGCCGGTTTGAAGTTCCTGCAGTTTTCACTGTAAAACCGAGTTGGGGCTCGTACCTCCCCATATATATGTATGGAGTGGAGTTTGCAACTGAAAAAAATCTTTGTGTTCCCAACAAGATAGGTGAAGGACGGCTTTCACTCACACTTATCTCTCAGAACTGAGCATGGGGAGACACTTTCGTTCATCTAGCACAAAGGGAACGGGTTGCAGGAGAAATTTTTACTCTGGTTTCTCATTCTGTTTCCTACTGCCGGTTTGAAATTCCTGCAGTTTTCACTGTAAAACCGTGTTGGTGCTAGTACCTGCCCATATATATGTATGGAGTGGAGTTTGCAAGTGAAAAGAAACTTTGTGTTCCCAACAAGCAAGATGAAGATCGGCTTTCACACACACTTATCTCTCAGAACTTAGCATGTGGAGAGACTTTCGTTCATCTAGCACAAAGGGAACGGGTTGCAGGGGAAACTTTTACTCTGGTTTCTCAGTCTGTTTCCTAGTGCCGGTTTGAAGTTCCTGCAGTTTTCACTGTAAAACCGAGTTGGAGCTCTTACCTCCCCATATATATGTATGGATTGGAGTTTGCAACTGAAAAGAATCTTTGTGTTCCCAACAAGCTAGGTGAAGGACGGCTTTCACTCACACTTATCTCTCAGAACTGAGCATGTGGAGAGACTTTCGTTCATCTAGCACAATGTGAACGGTTTGCAGGAGAAACTTTTACTCTGGTTTCTCAGTCTGTTTCCTAGTGCCGGTTTGATATTCCTGCAGTTTTCACTGTAAAACCGAGTTGGTGCTAGTACCCAAAATATATATGTATGGAGTGGAGTTTGCAACTGAAAAGAAACTCTGTGTTCCCAACAATCTAAGTGAAGTAGGGCTTTCACACACACTTATCCCTCAGAACTGAGCATGTGGAGAGACATTCGTTCATCTAGCACAAAGGGAATGGGTTGCAGGTGAAACTTTTACTCTGGATTCTCAGTCTGTTTCCTAGTGCCGGTTTGAAGTTCCTGCAGTTTTCACTGTAAAACTGAGTTGGAGCTAGTACATTCCCATATAAATGTATGGGGTGGAGATTGCAAGTGAAAAGAAACTTTGTGTTCCCAACAAGCTAGGTGAAGAACGGCTTTCACACATACTTATCTCTCAGAACTGAGCATGTGAAGAGACGTTCGTTCATCTAGCACAAAGCGAACGGGTTGCAGGGGAAACTTTTACTCTGGTATCTCAGTCTGTTTCCTAGTGCCGGTTTGAAGTTCCTGCAGTTTTCCCTGTAAAACCGAGTTGGAGCTCGTACCTCCCCATATATATGTATGGAGTGAGGTTTGCAAGTGAAAAGAATCTTTGTGTTCCCAACAAGATAGGTGAAGGACGGCTTTCACTCACACTTATCTCTCAGAACTGAGCATGTGGAGAGACTTTCGTTCATCTAGCACAAAGGGAACGGGTTGCAGGAGAAACTTTTACTCTGGTTTCTCAGTCTGTTTCCTAGTGCCGGTTTGATGTTCCTGCAGTTTTCACTGTAAAACCGAGTTGGTGCTAGTACCCCCAATATATATGTATGGAGTGGAGTTTGCAAGTGAAAAGAAACTTTGTGTTCCCAACAAGCTAGTTGAAGGACGGCTTTCACTCACACTTATCTCTCAGAACTGAGCATGTGGTGAGACTTCCTTTCATCTAGCACAAAGGGATCGGGTCGCAGGAGAAACTTTTACTCTGGTTTCTCAGTCTGTTTCTTAGTGCCGGTTTGATGTTCCTGCAGTTTTCACTGTAAAACCGAGTTGGTGCTAGTACCACCAATATATATGTATGGAGTGGAGTTTGCAAGTGAAAAGAAACTTTGTGTTCCCAACAAGCTAGTTGAAGGACGGCTTTCACACACACTTACCTCTCAGAACTGAGCATGTGGAGAGACGTTCGTTCATCTAGCACAAATATAACGGGTTGCAGGAGAAACTTTTACTCTGGTTTCTCAGTCTGTTTCCTAGTGCCGGTTTGAATTTCCTGCAGTTTTCACTGTAAAACCGAGTTGGAGCTACTACCTCCACATATATGTATGGAGTGGAGTTTGTAAGTGAAAAGAAACTTTGTGTTCCCAAGAAGCTAGGTGAAGGACGGCTTTGACAAACACTTACCTCTCAGAACTGAGCATGTGGAGAGACTTTCGTTCATCAAGCAAAAAGGGAACGGGTTGCAGGAGAAACTTTTACTCTGGTTTCTCAGTCTGTTTTCTAGTGCCGGTTTGAAGTTCCTGCAGTTTTCATTGTAAAACCGAGTTGGAGATTGTACCTCCTCATATATATGTATGGAGTGGTGTTTGCAAGTTGAAAGAAACTTTGTGTTCCCAACAAGCTAAGTGAAGTACGGCTTTCACACACACTTATCTCTCAGAACTGAGCATGTGGAGTGACGTTCGTTCATCTAGCACAAAGGGAACGGGTTGCAGGAGAAACATTTACTCTGGTATCTCAGTCTGTTTCCTAGTGCCGGTTTGAAGTTCCTGCAGTTTCCACTGTAAAACAGAGCTGGAGCTCGAACCTCCCCATATATATGTATGGAGTCGAGTTTGCAACTGAAAGAAACTTTGTGTTCCCAACAAGCTAGGTGAAGGACGGCTTTCACACACACTTATCTCTCAGAACTGAGCATGTGGAGAGACGTTCGTTCATCTAGCAAAAAGAGAACGGTTTGCAGGAGAAATTTTACTCTGGTTTCTCAGTCTCTTTCCTAGTGCCGGTTTGAAGTTCCTGCAGTTTTCACTGTAAAAACGAGTTGGTGCTAGTACCTCCCCATATATATGTATGGAGTGGAGTGGGCAAGTGAAAGGAAACTTTGTGTTCCCAACAAGCTAGTTGAAGGACGGCTTTCACACACACTTACCTCTCAGAACTGAGCATGTGGAGAGACGTTCGTTCATCTAGTAAAAAGGGAACGGGTTGCAGGAGAAACTTTTACTCTGGATTCTCAGTCTGTTTCCTAGTGCCGGTTTGAAGTTCCTGCAGTTTTCATTGTAAAACAGATTTGGAGCTAGTACATCCACATATATATGTATTGAGTGGAGTTTGCAAGTGAAAAGAAACTTTGTGTTCCCAACAAGCTAAGTGAATTACGGCTTTCACACACAATTATCTCTCAGAACTGAGCATGTGGAGAGACCTTCGTTCATCTAGCACAAAGGGAAAGGGTTGCAGGGGAAACTTTACTCTGGTTTCTCAGTCTGTTTCCTAGTGCCGGTTGGATGTTCCTGCACTTTTCACTGTAAAACCGAGTTGGTGCTAGTACCCCCAATATATATGTATGGATTGGAGTTTGCAAGTGAAAAGAAACTTTGTATTCCCAACAAGCAAGGTGAAGGACTGCTTTCACAGGAAAGGGTTGCAGGGGAAACTTTTACTCTGGTTTCTCAGTCTGTTTCCTAGTGCCGGTTTGAAGTTCCTGCAGTTTTCACTGTAAAACCGAGTTGGGGCTCGTACCTCCCCATATATATGTATGGATTGGAGTTTGCAACAGAAGAAAATCTTTGTGTTCCCAACAAGATAGGTGAAGGACGGCTTTCACACACACTTATCTCTCAGAACTGAGCATGGGGAGACACTTTCGTTCATCTAGCACAAAGGGAACTGGTTGCAGGAGAAACTTTTACTCTGGTTTCTCAGTCAGTTTCCTAGTGCCGGTTTGATATTCCTGCAGTTTTCTCTGTAAAACCGAGTTGGTGCTAGTACCCCCAATATATATGTATGGAGTGGAGTTTGCAAGTGAAAAGAAACTTTGTGTTCCCAACAAGCTAGGTGAAGGACGGCTTTCACACACACTTACCTCTCAGAACTGAGCATGTGAATAGACGTTCGTTCATCTAGCACAAAGCGAACGGGTTGCAGGGGAAACTTTTACTCTGGTTTCTCAGTCTGTTTCCTAGTGCCGGTTTGAAGTTCCTGCAGTTTTCCCTGTAAAACCGGGTTGGAGCTCGTACCTCCCCATATATATGTATGGAGTGAGGTTTGCAAGTGAAAAGAATCTTTGTATTCCCAACAAGCTAACTGAAGTACGGCTTTCACACACACTTATCTCTCAGAAATGAGCATGTGGAGTGACGTTCGTTCATCTTGCACAAAGGGAACGGGTTGCAGGAGAAACTTTTACTCTGGTTTCTCAGTCTGTTTCCTAGTGCCGGTTTGATGTTCCTGCAGTTTTCACTGTAAAACCGAGTTGGTGCTAGTACCCCCAATATATATGTATGGAGTGGAGTTTGCAAGTGAAAAGAAACTTTGTGTTCCCAACAAGCTAGGTGAAGAACGGCTTTCACACACACTTATCTCTCAGAACTGAGCATGTGAAGAGACGTTCGTTCATCTAGCACAAAGCGAACGGGTTGCAGGGGAAACTTTTACTCTGGTATCTCAGTCTGTTTCCTAGTGCCGGTTTTAAGTTCCTGCAGTTTTCCCTGTAAAAGAGAGTTGGAGCTCGTACCTCCCCATATATATGTATGGAGTGAGGTTTGCAAGTGAAAAGAATCTTTGTGTTCCCAACAAGATAGGTGAAGGACGGATTTCACTCACACTTATCTCTCAGAACTGAGCATGTGGAGAGACTTTCGTTCATCTAGCACAAAGGGAACGGGTTGCAGGAGAAACTTTTACTCTGGTTTCTCAGTCTGTTTCCTAGTGCCGGTTTGATGTTCCTGCAGTTTTCACTGTAAAACCGAGTTGGTGCTAGTACACCCAATGTATATGTATGGAGTGGAGTTTGCAAGTGAAAAGAAACTTTGTGTTCCCAACAAGCTAGGTGAAGGACGGCTTTCACACCCACTTATCTCTCAGAACTTAGCTTGTGGAGAGACCTTCGTTCATCTAGCACAAAAGGAAAGGGTTGCAGGGGAAACTTTTACTCTGGTTTCTCAGTCTGTTTCCTACTGCCGGTTTGAAATTCCTGCAGTTTTCACTGTAAAACCGAGTTGGTGCTCGTACCTGCCCATATATATGTATGGAGTGGAGTTTGCAAGTGAAAAGAAACTTTGTGTTCCCAACAACCTAGGTGAAGGACGGCTCTCACACACACTTACATCTCAGAACTGAGCATGTGGAGAGACGTTCGTTCATCTAGCACAAATGTAACGGGTTGCAGGAGAAACTTTTACTCTGGTTTCTCAGTCTGTTTCCTAGTGCCGGTTTGAATTTCCTGCAGTTTTCACTGTAAAACCGAGTTGGAGCTACTACCTCCACATATATGTATGGAGTGGAGTTTGTAAGTGAAAAGAAACTTTGTGTTCCCAACAAGCTAGGTGAAGGACGGCTTTGACAAACACTTACCTCTCAGAACTGAGCATGTGGAGAGACTTTCTTTCATCAAGCAAAAAGGGAACGGGTTGCAGGAGAAACTTTTACTCTGGTTTCTCAGTCTTTTTTCTAGTGCCGGTTTGAAGTTCCTGCAGTTTTCATTGTAAAACCGAGTTGGAGCTAGTACCTCCCCATATATATGTATGGAGTGGTGTTTGCAAGTGAAAAGATACTTTGTGTTCCCAACAACCTAGGTGAAGGAGGGCTTTCACACACACTTATTTCTCAGAACTGAGCATGTGGAGAGACCTTCGTTCATCTAGCACAAAGGGAAAGGGTTGCAGGGGAAACTTTACTCTGGTTTCTCAGTCTGTTTCCTAGTGCCGGTTGGATGTTCCTGCACTTTTCACTGTAAAACCGAGTTGGTGATAGTACCCCCAATATATTTGTATGGATTGGAGTTTGCAAGTGAAAAGAAACTTTGTGTTCCCAACAAGCAAGTTGAAGGACTGCTTTCACAGGAAAGGGTTGCAGGGGAAACTTTTACTCTGGTTTCTCAGTCTGTTTCCTAGTGCCGGTTTGAAGTTCCTGCAGTTTTCACTGTAAAACCGAGTTGGGGCTCGTACCTCCCCATATATATGTATGGATTGGAGTTTGCAACAGAAGAAAATCTTTGTGTTCCCAACAAGATAGGTGAAGGACGGCTTTCACACACACTTATCTCTCAGAACTGAGCATGGGGAGACACTTTCGTTCATCTAGCACAAAGGGAACTGGTTGCAGGAGAAACTTTTACTCTGGTTTCTCAGTCTGTTTCCTAGTGCCGGTTTGATATTCCTGCAGTTTTCTCTGTAAAACCGAGTTGGTGCTAGTACCCCCAATATATATGTATGGAGTGGAGTTTGCAAGTGAAAAGAAACTTTGTGTTCCCAACAAGCTAGGTGAAGGACGGCTTTCACACACACTTACCTCTCAGAACTGAGCATGTGAATAGACGTTCGTTCATCTAGCACAAAGCGAACGGGTTGCAGGGGAAACTTTTACTCTGGTTTCTCAGTCTGTTTCCTAGTGCCGGTTTGAAGTTCCTGCAGTTTTCCCTGTAAAACCGAGTTGGAGCTCGTACCTCCCCATATATATGTATGGAGTGAGGTTTGCAAGTGAAAAGAATCTTTGTATTCCCAACAAGCTAACTGAAGTACGGCTTTCACACACACTTATCTCTCAGAAATGAGCATGTGGAGTGACGTTCGTTCATCTTGCACAAAGGGAACGGGTTGCAGGAGAAACTTTTACTCTGGTTTCTCAGTCTGTTTCCTAATGCCGGTTTGATGTTCCTGCAGTTTTCACTGTAAAACCGAGTTGGTGCTAGTACCCCCAATATATATGTATGGAGTGGAGTTTGCAAGTGAAAAGAAACTTTGTGTTCCCAACAAGCTAGGTGAAGAACGGCTTTCACACACACTTATCTCTCAGAACTGAGCATGTGAAGAGACGTTCGTTCATCAAGCACAAAGCGAACGGGTTGCAGGGGAAACTTTTACTCTGGTATCTCAGTCTGTTTCCTAGTGCCGGTTTTAAGTTCCTGCAGTTTTCCCTGTAAAAGAGAGTTGGAGCTCGTACCTCCCCATATATATGTATGGAGTGAGGTTTGCAAGTGAAAAGAATCTTTGTGTTCCCAACAAGATAGGTGAAGGACGGCTTTCACTCACACTTATCTCTCAGAACTGAGCATGTGGAGAGACTTCCTTTCATCTAGCACAAAGGGAACGGGTTGCAGGAGAAACTTTTACTCTGGTTTCTCAGTCTGTTTCCTAGTGCCAGTTTGATGTTCCTGAAGTTTTCACTGTAAAACCGAGTTGGTGCTAGTACCACCAATATATATGTATGGAGTGGAGTTTGCATGTGAAAAGAAACTTTGTGTTCCCAACAAGCTAGGTGAAGGACGGCTTTCACACACACTTATCTCTCAGAACTTAGCTTGTGGAGAGACCTTCATTCATCTAGCACAAAAGGAAAGGGTTGCAGGGGAAACTTTTACTCTGGTTTCTCAGTCTGTTTCCTACTGCCGGTTTGAAATTCCTGCAGTTTTCACTGTAAAACCGAGTTGGTGCTCGTACCTGCCCATATATATGTATGGAGTGGAGTTTGCAAGTGAAAAGAAACTTTGTGTTCCCAACAACCTAGGTGAAGGACGGCTCTCACACACACTTACATCTCAGAACTGAGCATGTGGAGAGACGTTCGTTCATCTAGCACAAATGTAACGGGTTGCAGGAGAAACTTTTACTCTGGTTTCTCAGTCTGTTTCCTAGTGCCGGTTTGAATTTCCTGCAGTTTTCACTGTAAAACCGAGTTGGAGCTACTACCTCCACATATATGTATGGAGTGGAGTTTGTAAGTGAAAAGAAACTTTGTGTTCCCAACAAGCTAGGTGAAGGACGGCTTTGACAAACACTTACCTCTCAGAACTGAGCATGTGGAGAGACTTTCGTTCATCAAGCAAAAAGGGAACGGGTTGCAGGATAAACTTTTACTCTGGTTTCTCAGTCTTTTTTCTAGTGCTGGTTTGAAGTTCCTGCAGTTTTCATTGTAAAACCGAGTTGGAGCTAGTACCTCCCCATATATATGTATGGAGTGGTGTTTGCAAGTGAAAAGAAACTTTGTGTTCCCAACAACCTAGGTGAAGGAGGGCTTTCACACACACTTATCTCTCAGAACTGAGCATGTGGAAAGACATTCGTTCATCTAGCACAAATAGATCGGGTTACAGGAGAAACTTTTACTCTGGATTCTCAGTCTGTTTCCTAGTGCCGGTTTGAAGTTCCTGCAGTTTTCACTGTAAAACCGAGTTGGAGCTAGTACATCCCCATGTATATGTATGGAGTGGAGTTTGCAAGTGAAAAGATACTTTGTATTCCCAACAAGCTAGGTGAAGGACGGCTTTGAGACACACTTATTTCTCAGAACTGAGCATGTTGAGAGACTTTCGTTCATCTAGCAAAAAGGGAACGTGTTGCAGGATAAACTTTTACTCTGGTTTCTCAGTCTGTTTCCTAGTGCCGGTTGGATGTTCCTGCACTTTTCACTGTAAAACCGAGTTGGTGCTTGTACCCCCAATATATATGTATGGATTGGAGTTTGCAAGTGAAAAGAAACTTTGTGTTCCCAACAAGCAAGTTGAAGGACTGCTTTCACAGGAAAGTGTTGCAGGGGAAACTTTTACTCTAGTTTCTCAGTCTGTTTCCTAGTGCCGGTTTGAAGTTCCTGCAGTTTTCACTGTAAAACCGAGTTGGGGCTCGTACCTCCCCATATATATGTATGGATTGGAGTTTGCAACAGAAGAAAATCTTTGTGTTCCCAACAAGATAGGTGAAGGACGGCTTTCACACACACTTATCTCTCAGAACTGAGCATGGGGAGACACTTTCGTTCATCTAGCACAAAGGGAACTGGTTGCAGGAGAAACTTTTACTCTGGTTTCTCAGTCTGTTTCCTAGTGCCGGTTTGATATTCCTGCAGTTTTCTCTGTAAAACCGAGTTGGTGCTAGTACCCCCAATGTATATGTATAGAGTGGAGTTTGCAAGTGAAAAGAAACTTTGTGTTCCCAACAAGCAAGGTGAAGGACGGCTTTCACACACACTTACCTCTCAGAACTGAGCATGTGAAGAGACGTTCGTTCATCTAGCACAAAACGAACGGGTTGCAGGGGAAACTTTTACTCTGGTTTCTCAGTCTGTTTCCTAGTGCCGGTTTGAAGTTCCTGCAGTTTTCCCTGTAAAACCGAGTTGGAGCTCGTACCTCCCCATATATATGTATGGAGTGAGGTTTGCAAGTGAAAAGAATCTTTGTATTCCCAACAAGCTAACTGAAGTACGGCTTTCACACACACTTATCTCTCAGAAATAAGCATGTGGAGTGACGTTCGTGCATCTAGCACAAAGGGAACGGGTTGCAGGAGAAATTTTTACTCTGGTTTCTCAGTCTGTTTCCTAATGCCGGTTTGATGTTCCTGCAGTTTTCACTGTAAAACCGAGTTGGTGCTAGTACCCCCAATATATATGTATGGAGTGGAGTTTGCAAGTGAAAAGAAACTTTGTGTTCCCAACAAGCTAGGTGAAGAACGGCTTTCACACACACTTATCTCTCAGAACTGAGCATGTGAAGAGACGTTCGTTCATCTAGCACAAAGCGAACGGGTTGCAGGGGAAACTTTTACTCTGGTATCTCAGTCTGTTTCCTAGTGCCGGTTTTAAGTTCCTGCAGTTTTCCCTGTAAAAGAGAGTTGGAGCTCGTACCTCCCCATATATATGTATGGAGTGAGGTTTGCAAGTGAAAAGAATCTTTGTGTTCCCAACAAGATAGGTGAAGGACGGCTATCACTCACACTTATCTCTCAGAACTGAGCATGTGGAGAGACTTTCGTTCATCTAGCACAAAGGGAACGGGTTGCAGGAGAAACTTTTACTCTGGTTTCTCAGTCTGTTTCTTAGTGCCGGTTTGATGTTCCTGCAGTTTTCACTGTAAAACCGAGTTGGTGCTAGTACCACCAATATATATGTATGGAGTGGAGTTTGCATGTGAAAAGAAACTTTGTGTTCCCAACAAGCTAGGTGAAGGACGGCTTTCACACACACTTATCTCTCAGAACTTAGCTTGTGGAGAGACCTTCGTTCATCTAGCACAAAAGGAAAGGGTTGCAGGGGAAACTTTTACTCTGGTTTCTCAGTCTGTTTCCTACTGCCGGTTTGAAATTCCTGCAGTTTTCACTGTAAAACCGAGTTGGTGCTCGTACCTGCCCATATATATGTATGGAGTGGAGTTTGCAAGTGAAAAGAAACTTTGTGTTCCCAACAACCTAGGTGAAGGACGGCTCTCACACACACTTACATCTCAGAACTGAGCAAGTGGAGAGACGTTCGTTCATCTAGCACAAATGTAACGGGTTGCAGGAGAAACTTTTACTCTCGTTTCTCAGTCTGTTTCCTAGTGCCGGTTTGAATTTCCTGCAGTTTTCACTGTAAAACCGAGTTGGAGCTAATACCTCCACATATATGTATGGAGTGGAGTTTGTAAGTGAAAAGAAACTTTGTGTTCCCAACAAGCTAAGTGAAGGACGGCTTTGACAAACACTTACCTCTCAGAACTGAGCATGTGGAGAGACTTTCGTTCATCAAGCAAAAAGGGAACGGGTTGCAGGAGAAACTTTTACTCTGGTTTCTCAGTCTTTTTTCTAGTGCCGGTTTGAAGTTCCTGCAGTTTTCATTGTAAAACCGAGTTGGAGCTAGTACCTCCCCATATATATGTATGGAGTGGTGTTTGCAAGTGAAAAGAAACTTTGTGTTCCCAACAACCAAGGTGAAGGAGGGCTTTCACACACACATATCTCTCAGAACTGAGCATGTGGAAAGACATTCGTTCATCTAGCACAAATAGAACGGGTTACAGGAGAAACTTTTACTCTGGATTCTCAGTCTGTTTCCTAGTGCCGGTTTGAAGTTCCTGCAGTTTTCACTGTAAAACCGAGTTGGAGCTAGTACATCCCCATGTATATGTATGGAGTGGAGTTTGCAAGTGAAAAGATACTTTGTGTTCCCAACAAGCTAGGTGAAGGACGACTTTGACACACACTTATTTCTCAGAACTGAGCATGTTGAGAGACTTTCGTTCATCTAGCAAAAAGGGAACGTGTTGCAGGATAAACTTTTACTCTGGTTTCTCAGTCTGTTTCCTAGTGCCGGTGTGAAGTTCCTGAAATTTTCATTGTAAAACCGAGTTGGAGCTAGTACCTCCCCATATATATGTATGGAGTGAGGTTTGCAAGTGAAAAGAATCTTTGTGTTCCCAACAAGATAGATGAAGGACGGCTTTCACTCACACTTATCTCTCAGAACTGAGCATGTGGAGAGACTTTCGTTCATCTAGCACAAAGGGAACGGGTTGCAGGAGAAACTTTTACTCTGGTTTCTCAGTCTGTTTCCTAGTGCCGGTTTGATGTTCCTGCAGTTTTCACTGTAAAACCGAGTTGGTGCTAGTACCACCAATATATATGTATGGAGTGGAGTTTGCATGTGAAAAGAAACTTTGTGTTCCCAACAAGCTAGGTGAAGGACGGCTTTCACACACACTTATCTCTCAGAACTTAGCTTGTGGAGAGACCTTCGTTCATCTAGCACAAAAGGAAAGGGTTGCAGGGGAAACTTTTACTCTGGTTTCTCAGTCTGTTTCCTACTGCCGGTTTGAAATTCCTGCAGTTTTCACTGTAAAACCGAGTTGGTGCTCGTACCTGCCCATATATATGTATGGAGTGGAGTTTGCAAGTGAAAAGAAACTTTGTGTTCCCAACAACCTAGGTGAAGTACGGCTCTCACACACACTTACATCTCAGAACTGAGCATGTGGAGAGACGTTCGTTCATCTAGCACAAATGTAACGGGTTGCAGGAGAAACTTTTACTCTGGTTTCTCAGTCTGTTTCCTAGTGCCGGTTTGAATTTCCTGCAGTTTTCACTGTAAAACCGATTTGGAGCTACTACCTCCACATATATGTATGGAGTGGAGTTTGTAAGTGAAAAGAAACTTTGTGTTCCCAACAAGCTAGGTGAAGGACGGCTTTGACAAACAATTACCTCTCAGAACTGAGCATGTGGAGAGACTTTTGTTCATCAAGCAAAAAGGGAACGGGTTGCAGGAGAAACTTTTACTCTGGTTTCTCAGTCTTTTTTCTAGTGCCGGTTTGAAGTTCCTGCAGTTTTCATTGTAAAACCGAGTTGGAGCTAGTACCTCCCCATATATATATATGGAGTGGTGTTTGCAAGTGAAAAGAAACTTTGTGTTCCCAACAACCAAGGTGAAGGAGGGCTTTCACACACACATATCTCTCAGAACTGAGCATGTGGAAAGACATTCGTTCATCTAGCACAAATAGAACGGGTTACAGGAGAAACTTTTACTCTGGATTCTCAGTCTGTTTCCTAGTGCCGGTTTGAAGTTCCTGCAGTTTTCACTGTAAAACCGAGTTGGAGCTAGTACATCCCCATGTATATGTATGGAGTGGAGTTTGCAATTGAAAAGATACTTTGTGTTCCCAACAAGCTAGGTGAAGGACGACTTTGACACACACTTATTTCTCAGAACTGAGCATGTTGAGAGACTTTCGTTCATCTAGCAAAAAGGGAACGTGTTGCAGGATAAACTTTTACTCTGGTTTCTCAGTCTGTTTCCTAGTGCCGGTTTGAAGTTCCTGAAATTTTCATTGTAAAACCGAGTTGGAGCTAGTACCTCCCCATATATATGTATGGAGTGAGG